>NC_138742.1:11361284-11705163 GCF_965113295.1 Leuciscus leuciscus
ACATACAGGGTTTTTTCTGGTACTTTTTCTGCTTTGATCATTCATACTTAATGTGGTTTAGAGGTTATGGCTAAAAATAGACAAGAGAGTAAATACTGTTGCTGAATTTCTTTGAGCAGGTTTATGTTTCAGTGCTTTGTGTCGGAATTAAATTACCCTCTTAGATTTCTTCCCTTACGTCTACTCTGTCATGTAATCGCTTTAAAGATAGATTGAGTTGTGCTTTAATAAAGACTTTTAGATGTAAACAGAGTCGAGTATCCCTCTAGTGGTGGGAGGGATATGTGGATGTGAGCATTCAAAATCTTTTGATTTGTATTCAGTACGTTTCTAGTTCGAGAAGAGTTGGCTAACGTGAATAATCTGAAAATGGGATGTATTCAGAACGAGGTACCCTAAAGGTCGTTTCAGATGTGGGTGCACGTACAGTATCTACGTATAATGCGCACATGTACAGTGTGGAAAAGACTGTTTTGCTGTTTGTTATCATGTTAAACAGCAAGAGAATTTGTTTCTGGTTTCTCTTCAAGCACTTTTGTTGTTGCACGCTTACATTCTCACATCAAAAGCATCCTCTTGGCATGAACGTGTAGCTGGAAGGGACCGACGGTCTCAGAAGTCCCTCATACAAATACAAATACAAACACACATGCAAATACACATAGAGCAATATATACACAAAGAGCCACTTGTATATGGAAGCCTATAAATGAACATGCAAAATGACTATTTGAAAAAGAAAGAGACAGTGTAGCATGCATATATAAGCTAAATGATTGTCATGATTATCGGTGCTGATTGACATGAAAATCTAATACACAAGCACATGTAAAATGCTCATCTTTATTTAAAGTAGGTGACAGTGTGCACACGCACTCAACACAGAACACACAGAATGATATGTGATTGTCGGGAGTAGTTCTGCGTGGGCTCTGAGAAAGACAGCTGCACTTACACTGGAGCCAAAGGGACGGAAGCCATCTATAATGTGCATATGGGAACGAGGGAGAGAGAGAAAAGAATGTGCCAATAATGAAAAAGTAATGAGCAAATCTTTCAGAAGGTTGTAAGGAGAAGACAAACCTTAGGCAGAGAGAACAATGATGACAGAACGAGACTCAAGCCAGGTGACTGACAGATCAGTGGTCGGGGGAAAAAGTAAAAATAGAAGAAGGACAGTTTGAAAAGAGATTAAATCCATTTCCAAATGCATTCTGGGTCAGTGTAGCTGAAGTAATTGTACATGTAGCCTGCCACTTTAGAGCAGGGATCTTCTTCGTCTGTACTTCCAATTATATACATTTTATAGATAATTTTAATGGCTTTTCAATGCAAGCATCATAACAAAGTGTGTGAAGTATACATTATATAACAGGGGTTAGTTTTTCTATCCACCAAGATATATTAGTCCATTAAAGCTGCATGCCTCCCATCACTTTTACAGTTACGTCCACAGAACCTACTGCGGTGTCCATGTCTGATTGCTTTATAGTCCCCCGTCGGACCAGTGAACACAACATTTACTTCTACAACCAGAATGCCAGACCCACTTCCTGACTGCAAATGAAGTATGTTCTTCAAAGTGCCCTCCGCGGACTACTGGACACACAGTTCTCCATGACATAAGGTCCCTGCGGTGCGCACCAGGTCGTATCAGGGTCATGCTCGGCCGAGCAAAAGGAGGCGGGTCTTGTTGACTGGCTGACATGTTTTATGTATGAACACATTTACCGTTGTGTGCTGTAAATGTCAGTTTAGTGGATTGGGAGTCTGCCGCTCACAGATGGTTTTTACATTCACTGGAGTGGACTAATGCTTGAACAGGGCTTTAGTGTAGCGTGGACATGAATTTTTTTTTTTCTCTACTCTTGGCCAGAATTGTGTTGAGAAAGACTGCAGAGAATGACAACTGTTTTGGTTATAGATTTGGCAGTAATCATAACCGTAGCCTTTGATTGGTTTTGTTGAATGATCTTTGCTCTGTTCGCTAATTCTCCTGGGTCTTTGTTTGGGTCGTCCTCAGCCTCCTCGTCTGCTCTATTGTAAAGCAGTACTAGACAGACACATGCCCTTGGACTAACCCTGATCAAACTCCATGCAGGACAGCCGTAATGTGTCCTGGGCTTTCAATTGTCTTTTGGGGCGGGTGAATGCAGTGGGAGGAGACCTGTGACGTCAATTCATATTTCATTTGATTTTATTGTTTTTTGACCGCTTCAATCTATTTAATTAAAATATATTGTAAAAAAGATAATATTCTATACATATTTTTATTTTATTTTACTCAAAATAAATGTACTAATATATTTTGTATAGCTAATAAAAATTGTATAATTGTAATATTATATATTATTTTTTTTATTTATTTTTTATTTTATTTTATGTAATATGTGTATATAAAATAAATAAATAATATATTATTATTAGTTTACAAAATATTGTACATCTGCCTAACTATATATATATATACAAAACTAAGGGTCTAAGCATATACAAGTCTTTCATATTCAACTTTTAAAGCCTTTTTAAATGAAATAATTTATTGTTTTTTAAGGAAAATTGCAACATTTTGATGGAGGACATGTTTTGTCCCTTATTTCAAGAATCAGTGATGTGTGTGTGTGTGTGTGTGTGTGTGTGTGTGTGTGTGTGTGTGTGTGTGTGTGTGTGTGTGTGTGTGTAATACAATTATATAATATTATTAAATTGTTCTTGTCCTATTTTGAATAATTATAAGCAATACAATTATATAGAGAGAGAACAATTGAATTGTACTATACAATTGTATTATATATTGTAATCATTTATTACATTTCATAATATATATTATATTTTACATTTTATATATGAAGAGTTCAGATATAAAAGTTCTAAGTGCCATCTGAAATTTTCTTCTGGAATGATAATTTTTATCAAGCTCGTATATTTAAGTTCAATAATTTCACTTAAATGGCAATGCAAATTACCTATTAATTGTCATTTAAGTGAAATCACTTAACCTAAATATACAAGCTTTGTAAAAATGATCATTCTAGAAGAAAATTTCAGATGGCACTTTTGCATCTGAACTCTTCATATATATATACTGTATATATATATATATATATATATATATATATATATATATATATATATATATATATATAATATGAAAAGTAACACACACTAATTGAAGTTTTGCCTTGAAATGTTTTTCTTTTTTTTGTAAAATCTTTTAAGCCTAATTTTCAGATGGTGAAAATGTAAGACAAGCGGTCAATTTCTGCTCATGATGCCATGTTTTCTTCTTTTTGTCTTAGATTCGGGTTGACGGTCCTCCTCAAGGTGGCGTGCAGTATGAAACTCTGCCGGTGATCAAAGATGGAAGCCCTGTTCTCAGAGACATGGCCTTTTCCCTGGACAACAGCTTCATCTACGTCATGTCGGAGAGACAGGTCTGAATATATACATGTATATTCTCTCCCCTCTCTGCTTCTTTCTTCCATTCATAACAGCTGTAGGACGGAGAGAACGTGACAGAATCCATTAATGAAAGAGAGAAATGGGAAGAGGGTAGAGTAGCTGTGTCAGTGAAGGAGAGAGTGATGGAGGGACAGCTGAAGGAGGAGAGATGGAGAGAGAACAAGGTCACCCTCTCTTGACAGCATAATGAAGAGAGAGAGAGAGAGAGAGAGAGAGAGAGAGAGAGAGAGAGAGATGGAGAGAGACCCTGCTCATATAATATCAATACACACAACACTTCCCATGGGATGCATTGCAGAGTAGATGTGGGCGGTATGAGTCATTTTATATCACGGTAACCCTATACATCAAGATATTATGGAAAACACTTGGCCTCTGAGTCAAAAAAGGGTAATTGTGAAGTTATTTCTCAATAGCGACTTGTATTCTTGTAATTGCTACTTTATATCTCACAGTAGCTATGTTTCCATCCAAAGTTGCGATTTTAACTTATTCGCAAATTGGAGTGTCGCATAAACCATTTGTTGAACAAAGCAGAGTTTCCATCCCATGTGTTCAAGAGAGAAAAAAATCGTCACTTCATGGGAAATTGGCACAAAACACCTGTAATAAAAATGGAAGTTGCTGTAATCGGGGAAGCCACAGTGGCTCTTCTTTCCTACATCATTAATGACGAAACACATTAAACCCTGTCATGTTATCTTGTGTCCGGATGCTGGTGTTTGGGAACGCAATCATGTGAGACAGTTTTAAACCAAATCATTCTGATGACAGACTTTGGCTCAGGCATTTCAGAATGATCAAACACACATTTGAGATGCTGTGCATTGAAATTGGTCCAGCGGTCCACATAAATTCCCTCAAGTGCACAACAAAAAACTCATGTGACTTTGCCTCACCGGTGGATGTGATTGGATAACTTCCAATCACATCCACCAGTGAGGCAAAGTCACATGTGTTTTTTTGTTGTGCACTTGAGGGAATTTATGCCCTAAATGTATTTCCATCGTAGTTTGTGCTTAGTTATGTCTTCTTATTGGATAAAAAATATATCTACCTCACTTGAGCACATTTTTATGCACAATTTTAGATTTGATGTGTATCTTGGTATTTTCCATTTCGATATCCCAAAATGGATGTATAAATAGGTGGATGAAACCATACCTTAGTGTGACTATTTTCACAATATGACATAATTTCTTGTTTTTTTGCACCTTTTTTCTCACAGTTGCAGCTTTTATCTCACAATGCGACTTTATTTAAGATGATTTGACATTTTATCTCTCCTCAATGTGACTTTTTTCTTTTTTTAAACTTCTCACAATTACCTTCTTTCTTTTTTTACTCTGAGGCAATATTTAGTCTTCCATAGGCTACATTTATTTTTACTGAAATTTAAAACCCAAAATATGTAATTTTTTTAGGTAGTAATGTTGATTCACATTATATATCAAGAGTTAAAAACAAAGTCTCAAGATGGTGAAACATAATAAATGCTATTGGATGATTTGAGCAGTGGTTTGAGGGTGTTGTAAAATAACCAGCAATTATAAAGTAAATCAGTTTAACTAGTTTAATGCAACAGAGTTAATTATTCTTGCCTTGACAAATATATACCATCATACCGCCCAACCCTATTTCAGACTATAAAATAAAGAGAACGAAAGGAAGAAAAAGAGAGAAACAGTCTCTAAAGAGAAGGAAAGGAAACAATACTGTCTCTGCTCAGAGATGGATGACCAGACCGGTTGCTTGCGTCTCCAGGCTTTTTTTAGCATCCGTTGTAGAGGGTTGATATCTCCTCTTGGGATACACGTGGGCAGTGGGATGGGGTCGGGTGTGGCGGTAATGAGAGAGGTGGTTTAATGCACAGCGGGCTGACAGGTTCACATCATATCTGTACACGGGCGGCCCGCTGGGTCGGCCCCACTGGGCATCACGCATAGCAGCAGATGAGAGGAAAAGGGAGGAGAAAGAGAAGGAGACTTGTTGAGTCAGCACTTTGTGTCCACACACACACACACCCTGTCACACCTATCAGGCACGTAGAAGTGACCCCAGCATTTTATCAACTTTGTGGCTTGAGTCCAGGGCCCTTGCATCATCTGCTTTTTCTCTTTCTTTCTTGCTAATATTGCTAATGTTGTTAATAAAACATGTTATATTTTTAAAGGTAAGGTTTCAGTAAAGCTATATTTAGAGTTAAATACAAGTTCAAACTCTATTGACAACATCTATGGTATTCTGTCAATTACCACAAATATTTATGTTTATGCATTTAAACTTCCATTGCAATTTTGGTTTTACAAACTTAGGGACTTAGTCTATTTTTGACTTTATATTGTTCGTGACTAGTTTTCAAGTTCTCGGGGGTTTTCTGTGGTCTAGTTCTCAGGGGGTTTCAAACTGGGGCCAAAAAAAATTTAAGAAAAAGTAAAAGTATTTTACAAAATGAGGTTTTTTTTAAGCTGTCCAAGGTAATCCTGAAATCCTTTTTTTAACAAATTGGTTTTGAATGTTTACTGTGATAAGAATTTCTGATTTGAATTCATATGCTACATTTTTACATATATAAAAAGTAACTTTTCCAGATAAGATTTTAATAATTTGCTTAAGCAAACTTTTTTATTCGATATAAATTTGTACTGTTTTCTTTTCTTTTTTTATTTGATTAATTCCATTATTTCCAGTTCAGTTTAATTAAAAAAGTAGAGTAAAATAAGTAAAATATGAAAAATTATTATGCAGTTTTTTTAAATACTTGTTTCTGATTGGGCAGTTGTGGCAAACAAAATAAGATGAGACTTATATTTGTCTCTAAATGAGTCTGTATAGGTGACAAATTATAGCTGCCTTTTTTTATTTATATTTTTGGAAGTGGGATCATCATATTTGGGGGTCTTTGGCATCAAAAAGTTAGAAAATCCCTGTTCTCTTATGGAAAACAAATGTAGCTGTTTGGGATTAGGCCGTGTAAATAAATTCCTGTGTATCTCTTCACTAGCGCTGAACAGTCTTTAGGGAATCGTGTTCGCTGAAACCTCATAAGATTCGTCTCTCTCATGCAGTAATTCAATCCGATCCCATCGTAAAAGAGCCATAAGCACGTTCCATCATTTCTTCACCCACTTTTGTCCTGTTTTAAGTGTTTCAGGTGATTAATTCAATATTACAGCTTATTAAAAGACAACGTTGAGAGGCATCGCTGAGCTCAATGAGTTCTTTCAGTCTGACTCAGGTTGAATTGCTCTCGGAAGTATTTCTCTTCATAACGCCTGCCGTATCTTCTGTGAGTTGTGTCAATATTCAGGATGCAGGTGTGAGACGTTCTCTTGCTGGGCTGAGAGGAACAAAAAAACGTTGCTAAAGACCGCACGGCCCCCGTCACCCCAGCACGCCGCTGTTTGAGGAGTCAGTCGGCGTAGTCATGCTTCACACTTCACAAAATGGCTGAACTAGAGGAGTTATTGCAGCTCTGTGGGGATTTGTAGGATACTGTCTATATGTTTACAGGCAAAGTTGGCACTAAATGACAGCAAAAAATGTCTAAAATGTAAAAATAGGTGAAAACGATTGATACTGGTAAAAAAAAAAAAAAAAAAAAGGAAGGAAGGAAGGAAGAATAAAAAATTGGATATCATCCAGATATATTGTGCATCGCTTAGTAATATTATAGCATTTTTTACTTTGTCATGATCTAGTCAATCTGGTAATTGATAAAATCAAGTCCTGTCCTATATTATTTTCCACATTATGAAACTTAAATGTGTTGCGAATATTATTTTATGTTCTTTTAAATGTAGATGCACCCTTTTTTGAGACTAAACAATGGTAATGTTTAATAAGGCTTGTGATTAATGTGAAGAATGCAGTACACATGGATATGTGGGTATAGATGGATAGATTTATTATAATCATATATTTACATGCATGCATGCATGCATCAGACACCATGGCCAGCAGTGGATTTGCGGTTAGCAGTCAAACATGCTCAAACCAGCATGTAATTTTACTTTATGCACACACGCACAGACACTCCATCTTTACCCACAAACGTTTCACACTACCGCCATTCCCATTTTGCATCTATAATTCTTTTCTATGATGCCATATATTGTGCATTTTCTCAAAGACTCATAAATACAGCTCATTCCAAATGCATAGCCATCCCTCACATGCACACAAATAGTCTAGAAACGGATTGCCTCACACTGACATAAAAAGAAATACACACACACACCACATGTGTGTGTATATACACACATGCATAGACTTTAGGGCTCATTGTCTCAGTGTATATGTACGAATACCATGTTAATGGTCCGTAGTTATTGGAACTGAAAGACAAATGAGCTCCAGATAGGTTGTGTCCACAACCAGAGCAGTCAAAAAATACAGGTTATGTCAAAAGTGTTTACAGAATATCTATGAAGGACTTGGAAGCAGGCGGTGTCTATGAAGGGCTACAGTCTTAGATCACGCAGGCGGTGAGATGGTGTCCTTTCTGTGGTAATTCATAGTCTTGTGATAAAGTGCTGTGGCTGTTTGGCTGGGGAAGGGAGCCAGAGGCTAACAGCTATGAAAGGTCAGAGCTGTTTCAGCTGATAACAGCTTTACAGAGACAGAGGGGAGAGAGTGGCGAGCGAGGGAAACAAAAAGGGAGTCGTTGAAAGAGACATGGAGACTTAGCGATGTCATGCACATTTGCTAAATGTGTGTCAAAGACTGTTTCAAAAATATCTCATCTAGGTTTTACATTCTAACTGACTGTAAACAGTCTTTATTTGTCACCTCTTTGGCAAACTGCTGCCATGCGTGTGGGAGTCTGTGTTTGAAAACCTAGTGTGCTGCATAGACGGCATCCTGAATCTGAATCGTGACAGAATTGGTACACTCTACGAATGCAAAGTTATTTTTATATGTATATATATGTATTTTATATATAAATGTAATTGTTATTATTGAACTTACAAACACACACACACACACACACACACACACACACACACACACTGGGTAGTAACTGATTACATATACATATAATTTTGGAATCTGATTACGTAATCCAGATTACATTACATTTTGAAATATTCGTAATCAGATTAGTTACTTTTATATTTTACTTTTATTTAATGGTTACTAATATATTTTCTTTCTCTTTGTATTTTTATCAGTATGGTACAAGATTATCCTATTCAAATCAATATGATAAATGGGTTAGGTCAAAAGTAATCTAAAAGTAATCAAAAAGTAGTCAGATTATGTTACCTTAAATGTGTAATGGACTACGTTACTAACTAAGATGATTGTCTTGTAATTTGGAATCAGTAATTGCAGTAAACTAAAATTTGTAAGTAATCTACATGCACTACAGCGCACACACACACACACACACACACACACACACACACACACACACACACACACATAGATAGATAGATAGATAGATAGATAGATAGACTGGACTTTATATTATAGTGTATTGGATGTATTCTATATGAAATGTCTATAAATATTGCATGTGCATATAGTATATACACACATTTTGGGATTTTTTTTTACCTTTTATTCATATTTTTTTAAATATGATGTGTTGGATGAACGTTTGAGCTGAGCTCTCTGGTTTTGGGAACAGTGCTTATGTGTCATCTGTACGACCTCACAATCAAATGAGGCCTGTGCACAAGCAAAGCCACACCTGCTGCCATATGCAAATCCAACACATGTAACCAACTCCAGCAAACGCTACGGCCCTGGTCTCGCTCTCATCGAAGCGTGTAAACCAATCCCTTATGCAAACTGCGAGGAGGAAAGAAATATTGCCTTACAGGTTGGTCTGACTAACCTTTTTGCATATCAGCACACAAAACTCAAAAAACAAAGACATTTTTATATGGTGAGATTCTACAACACTTTCTATTTTCTATTTCTATTCACTATAAATCTATGAATATAGCACATTATCTCTAACTTTAATTGAAAGACCTGATGCAGAAAACTGAAATGGCACATCAGTGTGACAATTATTTTTCAATCAGGCAGGAGAGGGCTTGAGAATAGATTGTCACTATTTTGATTGGTCGTTTAATCAGTCGCACAATAAAATTGTTATTAACTCCCACCGCATTAGTGGCGAACGATTCACAATGAATCATTTATTCATTTAATTGCTGGGACCATAGGTCAAAACCCACCAAGCATCCATTCAGAGCAATGAAAGCATAGCTTCAAAAGCATAATAAGATGTGAACATGTCTGTTGGCAAATGCCTCTTTTCTAAACATGCATTATGAGTCATCAGTGTCGTCCTCTGAAGCTTCGCACAGTAGTTTGATTTTGTGAGTTGGCCTTAGAAACCCGACTTGAGATTGATCTGACGTTGTCCATCCCACGCCCACTATTAAGAGTGGCGTGACATTTCCAATGCCGTGACTAATGTGGAGAAGCTTGTGAATGAAGTGTTGACTTTCACAACCAAACCAGATTCTCTGCATATGTTGCTGTCATTCATATAGCCGTAAACGTTCAGGCTGAACTTGGGAATCCAAGATCTGCTCCTTATCCTCGGCCCCATCTCTCGCCTCCCCACCTCAGCTCATAAAAGCGACGTAACCGAGATCATCAACCAAATAAAGGAGCCTCCGTATTTCCACCCTGGCAATTTCTCTCCCAAGTGCTCAGCTGTGAAATTTAAAATCCATGCATGGCTTCCCTTTTTCCCCGTCTTGAAGAACCCGATTATTTGCTCTATGTCTTTGCATAGCGTTAGCCTCCTTTGGCGCACACACAAACTGTACTTCGAGTCATATGCATGTATTTACCGTTTTGATCTCTCACTCACACACACGCACAGAGAGACACTCTAGGCCTGCACTACCTTTGTCTGGGAAATGTGTAGGAAATGAACTGTGTGGTTATCAAACGCAGGGAAATGGGATTTTTCACCCGGAGTAAGATTGTTTAGAGGCCCTCTCCTCTTTTCTACAGTCCATTTCCAGCCAGCTCCTAAAATAACACTCTTCTTCCATTATCTAGCTGAAGATTGTCTCCACGTTCAGCGCTGACCTAGGCAAATTTAGAGCCATTGCAATTGGAGGCATTTGTGATTGAATGTAACATTTCTCCAAATAGGGATAGTGTAATTTGTAAAAATTGTAAGTAGCTTGAATATAGTGAAAAAACAGTGTGAATACAGTGAAAAAAAATCCACTGTATACATTAGTTACATTTTAGTTATTTAGAATTTAATTGAATGTACTATATATCACCAACTTCTAAGTGAAACTTCGAAGTTTTATGTTTTTTAGGATAAAATAAGTGCTTGGAAATAGATTGTCAGTGTTTTGTTGCCCAATTGTCGTTTTACCGTTTAATCAGTCATACAATAAAACTTTTAACTACTCATTAGTGGCAAACGACTCACAATTTTTTTTTTATTTTTTTTTTTATATTATGTATTTTATAATGCTGAGGCCATAGTTCTGAACAGCCCAGCCCCTGACAGCAACATGAACTTGCTAGTGTTACTAGATACACAGACATGCTGCTGTGAGATGTAAGATATGCTGCTGCTGCTGCATAAATAGATAAATCTCGTAGCAGATCTAGACAGGTGGAGCTGTGGGAGGTAGAGGGTTTCGGGGGAACTCTAATAACAAGCTGCATGACTAGCTTACAGCAAACAATGAACCAGACTATTTAAATGTTGAGTGAGCAATCTCATTGGCTGCAGGATATAAAGAGGCCAATCAGCTTGTGTCATGCGGTAATGATGTAATTGCTTGTAGATTGCATGTAAAGGACCTCTCAGCCTGCGCCCTCTAGAGTTTCATGACTGAACTACACATACATACATACATACATATAAAAAGGTATCGCACAATTTTATTAACATTTCTACATTTATGCAAATAGTCAAATGTCAACTAAGTGAAATCCTGTCTGCGCAGATTGTGCCCTCAAGAAACCATATCTAGCCTGTGATTTACGCCTGGTGCCTTTGGAGTCTCTTGTTTGCCTTTGTTTGGTTTGAACTGGCCCTCATCCTGCATGCAGATTGAGTTGGCCGACAGCCACTGGTTTCTCTGTGTCTGTGTGTGTGGCGTTCTGTAAATGTGTGCGCATGTGTCTGGATGTCAGCGTTTGGGTGACTGTAGCATGGTTAGGGGGATGGGGGTATATATGATGAAAGGGCTAACAGGAAATCAACAGAGCAGAGGATGTGATTAATGAGAACAAAGCTGCATTAATATTCACTTAACAGAAGTGTGTGCGCACAGCTCCTGATTCTTATACACAATGCGCAGGAAAAGACCCAGAGCCTGGAATTCTGTTTTGCCGTTTTCCGTTATTGACTAGCTCAGCTAACAATGAGCTAAACTGAGGAATTGTGCCCAAAGTTCAAGCATATTTGCCAATAAAAAAGTGCCTTCTCAGCCTCAGATGCCCCCTAGCATTGCCTTGACCCCTGGTCACCTTGTGAAAGTGCAGCTGCTCTTGCTAAAAAATGGGAACAAGGAGTGTGTCTTGACCAGCGACCTCTTTTCTCCCCTCTATCCACCAATCACTGTCATTCATGCTGCCCTGGACAAAGACTTAGATTAACTGTAGCTGCCATGGTAATTGACGGGGAAGAATGAAAATGTTCTTTTTTTAAGAATAAAGAATGAGAAATGAGATCCATTGTATTCATGAGAAATTGGACCAGTCCAGCGTATCCATTATTGCGTATATCTGTTTACATCACAGTAGGTTAAGGCAACAGCTATCATGAGCAGCACTTTTACATTATTTATTATTCTAAACAGGATGGTATTAATTTTATTATTTATTTAAATTAACATGTATTAGTAATGGTAAATGTAACATACTTAAACATTTTAACATCGCAAAGTTATATAAATAAATGTTAATGCATTAACAAATATGAATTAACAATAAACACAACAGAACAAAAATAGTACATTTGATTATTTGTATTTTTTATAAAATTATTTCACTGTTCACTTCAATTCACAAAATTGAATAACCATTGTGTATGAAATTTGCTAAATAAATAAACCTGACCTACTATATTTATAAATTAACATTAGCCAAGCTTAATAAATGGTGTAAAAATCCTGTTATTGTTACTTCACGATATCTAATGCATTAGCTAATGCTAACAAATTAAACATTTTTGTTGCTTGTTACTAAACAACTAGTTTATTCAATTAACTTGCTGTGTGTGTGTGTATATAGATAGATAGATAGATAGATAGATAGATAGATAGATAGATAGATAGATAGATAGATAGATAGATAGATAGATAGATAGATAGATAGATAGATAGATAGATGCTTGTGTTTTTATGAACGCCAGAGCTTGGACAATACTAGTCTGTGATGCATGATAGCAAAAGATCATTGATGCTACACAGAGGGCTTTTGGACTGCTTGACATCTGCAGGCCATTAAATGAACAGTGATGTGCATTTTGCTATTGTCAATCATTCTTTTTGATTAGCAATTCAATCTTGCTAACACAATGGCAGGACTGATTGATATAATAGTGTCTGTTATAATTTTTAGGGGGTCACTGCTGCAAGATAGAAAGTACAGGTAGGGGAATCAATTCCAATGATAAGGTGCACGTTTAAGTGTCAACGTGACTGCTTCACTTGCTATTGACAGAGGGACAGATCAGGATAAATGCCCCTGTCGATACGTCCCGCGTCCAGCGTTATTGATGAAGCTATTTAGCCGACTCATTCTGTGAAAGCCGGTTCCAATCTCACACTCTCTCCAGACACCAGGTGGCTTTATGCCTGAACACCGCGTATATTGCGGTCTTCGGGTCAGCGCCTGACCTGGTGTTGTGTATCAAACTGCCAGGGTCACCCTAAAGGTCAATTGTATATGGTCACAATTGCTATTCACCCTTACAGATACTCCTTCAAGACAAGAATGAACCCTCAATGTGGAGCAGTCACCATCACATGAAATGCATCCCTCCTCTTGCATTCATGCATTGCTAATTGACTTAAGCGAGGATTTGCACTAATCAGGTTTGGTGCACAAGAACCATTGGCCAGTCCTAACCTCATTATTTGATAGCAAAACTCTTGTCGGCCCCAATCAAGTGTTTAATTAAAATACACATCGGCTTCAAGGTGCTCTCTCTTGCCCTCCGTCCCGCCGTGTTTCCACCCTCAATGGAAGCTGCGCTGTCAATAAATAATTTGCTCTGCTGCTCGGCGAACTAGCAGCGGCTCTTGTTCAGCTGAGAATTTGGACCTTGAGGTGAAATGTCTTTGTTTTTGTTAGTAAACAGCCCGGTTGTACCCCATGTCGCCCTCTGACCCATCAGGCTAGTCCTAGATTTAGTACAGCGAAGGAAGACAAGCCAGTGTCATGCTGGTTGTTATTAAGAGTGGAGGCAGGCGCTATCGGCACTGTCTGTACCTGCTGAATGCTTGTTGCTGTCTCACAAGCCTCTAAGGGGCTTTCAGTGCGGTGTTGATTTAATAGTCTCAAATGAGGTGGTGGATATTTGAGATCTGCTTGCGTGGCTTGTTTTGGGGCCGTTGGATGCCTTGTTAAGAGAGCGGTGGCTCTGTGGGGGCGCAGCATAACGCGGCTAGTAAGCAGAACCGTGGTTGAGAGCGGCAGAGGGAAGAGGGTGCATTCGGCTTTGCAATTTTTCTGTTGTGCATCAATCTCGAGTCGGACCACCCAATGAGAGATGTCGATAGCGTAAAACGGCTTGACAAGCATTAGCGGTGATGAGTGGCTAAACACGTTCCCTGCTGTTTTGTGAAAAACGTCCAAAAAGAGTGCTGGAAAAGTTCAAATGATCTATGAAAGAGCAACCTCAGCGATCGAATGAGATTAAAGCAACAAATGTATCAGTTTTAACCGCTTGGATGTCAGAAGTGTCTAATTTATTTCGGGGGGGTTTTTGTTTTGTTTTTGTGTGTGTTAAGAGAAACATCTGAGGCAGAAGATAATGAGACATAAGATACTTGTGTGATGTAAGGAGTTTGTTTTGTCTTTATCTCTATAGGAACATTCTGTTGCTCAGAGATTTCTCTTTCATAGTTCAAGACTTAATTGTGATTCTCTGATATTTTTTATGTAAGTATCAACTTTGGCTCAGATAAACCACCTTAGGAGAAGTAATACTAACTCAAATGAAACATAAGACATTCTCATAAGTCAAAACTGAGAAATTTTGTTTTTGACAAGCATAGGAAATCCCTTTCTTACTTTTTCTTAGCAATGTTTCATTGAAGTATCAAGCGTCTACATAGATGCTTACATCGCTCAGATGTTGTTCTATCAATGCTCTGGAAATTTTGTGATTCTCAGAAACGTTACGTTAATGGATCATCTTGGTTTCAGATATTTCTCCCAAAACTCCTAAAGAGTAATGAAACATTTCTGAGAATCACAATTCAAGTCTCCAGAGCTCTGACACTTCTGAGCAAAAACTCTTCCTGGAGATTAAAGCAAGACAAGAAAGAGATTGCATGGTTGTCATACTAAATTCTCAGTTTTAACTCCTTGTTTCTCAAAATCATCTCATTTCTCATTTGTATCTGATCTTTATTTCCCTTAAGGAGATTTATGATAATCTGAGGCAAAGTTGATACTTAAATTGTGAGAATTGTAATCTCCAGAGCTTTAACCTTTGAGCATTTTCCCAGAGATTAAAGCAGAAGACACATCTCACACTAAATTCTCAGTTTTAGCTATCTATATCTTAGAATCATCTCATTTCTCATTTGTGTCTATTTTTTTTTCAAAGTTTTAGAAGCATCTGAGACACAGTTGATACTTAAATGAAGCATTTCTGAGAAGAACAATCAAGTCTCCCGATCTTTGATATAGCAACTTCTCAGCAATAACATTTTCCTAGAAATTAAAGCAAGACAAGAAAGAGATCTCCCATGCTTCTAAAAGAAGTACATCATGTATACTATCATTTGGTTCTGTTTGTATTTCTCTAAAGGAATTTTAGGAGAAATATCTGACACAAACTTGATATTTTTCCTAGAGTCACTGAAAGGAACACTTTCAAGCAACTGCGCTGTTGTCGCAGGGATCAGACGTGAGGATAGCAAGATAATACCATCTGCAATTAAAATGTTCTAGCATATCAACAGTCATTCGAGCTGTCAGCACATGACTGCATAATGCCGTAGCTTTTGTGCGTGCCCCACCACACCAAGAGGTCTCCCTGACATCCGTCACATCACTAATAATGCCGCTTCAGTCTCCTAATTGCAGGCTTTAATTGTAATAATTATTTACAAGCCTAATTAAACAAAAAAGGAGTCTCATGGAGAAGTGACTTCCAGTTCAAGTAATCAGGCTCGGTTCTGTCAAGAAACTCTGCTAGCATATTATCATTAGCGCTAGCTGTCTAATTGACGAAGGCAGTGCCGTGTGACTCGCTCTGTCTTTTTCTCGCTCTGTCTCAGAAATGACTTTCCCTGTCGGTGTTGTGGAAAACAACAACCGTATCTTTCTCTATATACAGTATCTCAGGGCTTCTTTTTCTTGAGGAATGTTAAGGAACCTGAAGGCACAACTACATTGGTTAATGCTTTTAGAGTAAATTTAGTTGTTAGATGTACTTGTTTCGGCTTTTTCTCAAGGCCACTGAAGCATGGTAGTGGGCTTGTGTTTGGTTACACACTTTATTCCACCAGGCGTTATTTGTTTTTCTTATTTATTTAAATCCAAAATAAGTGATCAACAAAATATCGAAAGATATCATTTATACAAAACGAAATACTACTAACAAACTTATGAAGTGGTCAAAAATCGTCTCTGACCTATTGCCATTCAATACATTTCCACGCCCTTTATGACGTATTCAATTTTCTATATTTTAGTTCTTAATTAACAGATTGAATTAAACCAAGATATGACCAAATAATATTATGATGTTGTAACAAAAATATGGAACCAAATACATTTTCTTAAATTGCTACAACATTACCAGCCCCTAATAATTGTTTTACAATCATTTACAACAACAACATTATTTTAGAAGATGGTAAATATATTTGACTGATTTCTCTATATCCCTCTTTGTTTTGCATTTCAAGTATATAGCTAAATTTCTCTTTATGAGGATAATAAATGTGTTGGCTATCCGGATAATACGTTTGTTAATATTTTGGCTAACTAATAATGGACTTGTTATGTTGCAGAGGCTATTGACTTCACCATTTCCATGTGTCTTTCAAAACAGGTTCTTTGTATTTCCGTCCTCATTTGGCTTGATCTGGTGTCTGGCAGCGATTCCAAGATACTTCTCATTAATCGAGTCCAAGCTTTTTAAAGCCTTGGCTTCAGAGATACCGGAATAACAAAACCCCTGTCCTTCTTTTATCGATTACATCTGCCCAAATTTGAGTGGAGTCTCAGGCTGTGCCAGCCCATAATGTGTCTGCGTGCTTCCAGACAGATCCTGTCAATGTATCCCTGCTGAATGTCGCAGTGGGCCCAGCACTCCTCCTCTTGTTTTGTGGCGAGAGGCTGTTAATGAAGCCCCCTGTAGATCGAGCGCTTCCCCTCCTGAGCACCTCTGCAGGTTTAGCTGCCGGTCCTGGCCGAGTCCGGGGTGAAGCCCACCCCTGCTTGCCTTCCCACCAACACGGGCGCTGCCAGAGCTGCATATGCTCTTTGTCTGGGTTGCTAATGGCTCAGATGCAATTGTAAACACCCTGCACGGCGTGAGGTGATTGTTTTTTCTGGGTTACGCAGCGGTAGTGGCAAGTTCTGCCTTTTCGGGGTACAGCATGTGTCGGAAGAGCGGCTCTGATGTCTGTCCTAACGCGTTGCCGGCCAACAGTGAAAAGAATCAATCTAGCAGCTCCGCATCTGTCCTCCTGTGAAGATCATTTTGCGAGAGCTGTCAGCACTAGTAGCCGTACTGATGGATGCATCTTGCACGCTTCATGTTTGTGTCATTTACTCTTGAGGGACACACTCTGAGACTCTAATGTCAGTACAAACCTTTGATATGTTAATAATACTCATATGGTCTTGGACTCACTTAATAAGGCCGGGTTTTGCACCGTCAGGTTTCCCATCTCCGCTACATGACCTGCTCTCTAGAGTTAGATGTGTAAGTTATTGACAGAAGCACTGTCTTCAATTATATCCGTTCAGAGCGTGTGATGCACCGTGAATTACCATCAGGGTGATAATACTAATGCAGCGAGCGTACGCCGAGTGGGTGATGGATGTCAGTCTCGAGTGGTGCGCTGGCACAATGCTGACAGAACTCAACAGGGAGCGAGAGGCACACTGGTGGGCGATAGATGCCGGAGACAGTGATGAATTGTGGGAAGGAAATTTCATAAAGGATTGAATGAAGATTGCCCTGGACCTGTAAGGATTTTTGAGGTTATTGAAGTATTACTTTTGTGGCTGGTGTGCACCAGACACACGGCTGGTTTACAGCAGGTATAGTATTACAAGGACACCCTTTATTTATTATAAAAAAATTACATTTCAATTGATTTATTTATTTATATATACATAAATTTTGCATCTGAAATGGAAACTCCTACAAATATTTATGCAGTAAGGTCAGCCGTAAAAATAACTGTGTATACGAATAATTTTTTTTTTTTTTTTTGTGATTTAATTATTTATTGGAGAAAAGTACGAATATTATTTTTTTTAAATAGTAATAGTAAAAAATAGGGATTGAGTAAGGATGACGTGATTTGGGGCTTTTTAATTAACATTTTTACATAATTTTTTACATTTTTTACCCAAATCTTGAATATTCAGTTGCATTTTTGATGGGGCCCAAAACAATTGAATGAAATTTGTCTCTAAAGTTTGTTTTGATGGAACAGGCATAGCAAATGGCAGGCAACTAATACAAGGAAACCGTGTTCTAAAACCATAAGGTAAAGAAATACGTTTTGTATTAGCTATAAGCCAGAAGCTTAAGGTGATTGGTGCAGATCCATCCAGTCAAATAAAAATGAGCCACATTTGCCTCTCACTGTGCTGGCTGGATGTACAAAATGAGACCCAAAGACAGACAAGGCTCATTACCGGAATATTTTCATGACTTTCTCTTCGACATCGTCGCAGAAGGGTACTGTCAGAGCGGCTGGATTAAATGAGGCGAATTGAACCGCATGTGTTTCCTTTCACGTTTTTCTACAAAGTGAGGGCCCATTATTTCTTGCAGTGGTGTTTTGGGGTTCCTTTGCTAGAGCTCATCTACCTCCTCCTTTGGCTGTCCTGGAGGAGGGAAAGAAATCGGGACATGTCTCTATCATATAACCGTCTCATGATCTGTTAAGGGAATAGGAACATGGGGCATCAGTTGCGTCTGCAAAATTGGTTTTTCACAGGTCCGCAGTGGGCTTGCGGCTGAATGGAAGAATCTTGTTTATGATATGACTGGTACCAGACTGGGCCACCTGAGCCATCATGGTGTTTCCCCCCTTCTCCCCAAACCTGGCCAGCCGATCACGCTGAGCATACGCCTGCAGAGCAGCCAAGAGAGCAGTGGGGTGCATCCAAACCCACCATCTGTATATACACACGCATGCAACACACAAACACACACGCTAGAGATTTCCACAAATGCGGAGGGGTGGGCGATTGGCAGACAAAGAGCCATGGAAAGGGGTTTAAACCACAACACACAGTTTGTGCTGAAATCAAGTGTGGAATTTTGATGTCTTTTGTCTTCGGCTAACAAAAGAAGCCCTCATGCAGTCACACTATGACACTCTCTAATTTCACATAATCAAACCTGGATTATTATGCAGCCCCGGGTCAGAGCGACCCACTGTCTGGCTGCTTTCTTGAAATCAATAAGGCCCCTATCATCTCCCCTGCTGCTATACACCACTGCTTGAACATGTGTGTGTGTGTGTGTGTGTGTGAGGGAGACGGCCCTCAGCCTGTTGCTCTGAGCTTTGACAGCTGAATTATTCACTCCTCAGACAGTAGCTCAGCTTCTGCCTGCTGTCAGTTCGAACTGAATTATCAGTTTAGAGACCACCGTACTGCTGCTCTGGGATCTGGATTTAATACTAGCCACTATTGTGTTTTATTAAAACCTCTCCATCTTTGTTCTACACAATCAATGGGAATCACATCAATGAAATTACTGGTGACTACATTAGATAACGTGTTTGATTCCTAAAGTATTGTTCTGTGTCTGAATGTGGTGTTGCAGATGGAGGAGGGTAATCACATTTGTAGGTCTCATCAGTTAGCTTATCTGACAGTTGGGTTTTGACCAGGACCATGAGCGAATGCCCCCTACATAGAGAAAGTTCAAGACCTGTTTCTGCCTGGCACATTGTAGAGGAGGTGTCAGGGGCTAATTGACAGGCTGACGGACAGACAGGTTACAGGGCTTTACCGGCGTCTCCCAGAGGGGGCTCCAGGCCCTCCCGACAGCTGCGCCCGGGCGCTGCGCTCCACGAAGAGGCAAACGTAGGCCGCCTGTGCACCTTCCTCTCATTAGTGTCACAGTATGTGGATACTACTGTTGTCAGGTGAGCTGGTGTGGATCACTATTTTGTCAGCTCTGACAGAGATTTTGTACATATGCCTGTGCGAGTCATGGTGGAATAATGTGGCAAACACACACACACATGCGGCCCCTCTCCTCACCAACCCCGGTGAGAGGATTTCAGTCATACATTATTGATGTACTCACTCTCTATCGACTGGCTGCAGTTTCCAGCTCCGTATCTCAGGTCCAGTCTACCTCTCTATTATTCCACTCCTCCTTTGTCTGTCTCGCTAACCCTTTTACAGCCCGCATGCATTTCCCGTAAACTCTACCCCAGTTCACTGAAAGTGCATACATTTTTTGTGTGCTATCTGAATTTTTACAACTGCTGTTAACAAAATATGAAATGCATCAAATGGGATAATTCAAACCAAAATGAAATTGCCATAATTTGCTCATTCTTATGTTGTAAAAACCTGTGACTTTCTTCTCTGGGATGAAAAGATGTTTGAAAAGTGTCTTCTTTTTTTCATACAATGAAAGTGTTGTTTTTGAGCCCAATGACTTTCACTGCGTAAACAAAAACTTTTTGTATTTGTGACAGAAGTCATACAGGTTTTCAACAGCATAAGGGTGGATAAATTATGACTGAATGTTATTTTTTTGGATGAACTTTCCCTTTAATAAAAGTGTTTTGTCTTTTATAAATTGTTTTGTGTAAATTGCAAGTTGTGACTGAAGTAAGCTAAATGCTAACCAGCTAAACCTTTAGCATTTTTACACTCTGTGACGCGCTGTCGACTTTCCGATGTGCATTTACAGTAGGAACACGTCCCTCACAGAAGTTGTGTCTGTACGTTGAATGAGATTTAACATGGTAGAGGCTTGCAGAAGCTTTTTATAGCAGTCTTGCATAGCCCCATGGTGCTAAAGCGTCGAGATGCTTCAGTCGAGCTAAATCTACACGTTCAGGCCAAATCCGTTACACAAATAGCTCTGATGGGAAAGAAACGGTTCGCTGAGGAGGCTCAAAGCTCTGTTCAAACACGGAGGTTAAGAGCCTTCACATTTCATCTAAAACACAATCAGAGAGGATGCATCCCTCAGAAATAACCATTGATTTTTGGCTAACAACTCTCTAATGCTTTTTGAAATCCGCTGTGTTCCGGAAATAGTCTAAAGCTAAGCTAATACTAATACTGTTGCATTGTAATATTGTTAGCTAGCTAGCTGTGAGGTTATCTCATTTTGATTTATGTGTATTATTCTGTCGGACAGTAAAAAGTCCATATGACATTTAAGTTCGGAGTGGAGAGGGATTTCAAAGGTCACCCCATGAGCACACATGCTGCGCTTTTGCCTTTAATATAGTTCCTAATCAGTTGTGCTATTCTGCTGTGTCTATATTTTAACCGTAAAACATGTTTCTTACATTTTCTGATGAAAATGTTAGTGCCTGTCCACGCAGAACTCGCAGTCATGATGCTAGATTGCTTTGGCTGCTTGTTAGGGCTTTGCTATGCTAATCTGAAGGATTCTTAGCATGCTGCTAAGGGCATTTTGAGTGATTGCTAGGTGGTAGAGCACTATAGAGTGCAACAGTCAGGTTCTAAAAGTAAAAATCCCATTCATTGTCTCCATAGAAGGCTTGATTTTAAACGATAACTTCTAAATCTTTAAAGACAGACCCACTGTGAGGTTGATAATTGATGGTATATAATATTGTTGAAGCTATCAGCCTGCATTAGTTTCACTTTTTTTATTATTTTTTTATCATGTTCAACAGCAGAATTCCTGATGAAAAAATACATAACCCATGATTATGCAAAAAAATCTCCACTAATCATGAGAATTGCGTCAAGCAAATCACGGCAAAAAATACATAAATCAGTTCTTGATGAGTGCCTAAAATATAAATATATTTGTCTTTAAACATGATTAGCTTTATATTTCTCAATTGTTTTTAATTAGATTGTCACTCGCAGTGCTTCATGGTATTGTAATTATTTACCATCAAGTACACAGTCTTGAACCTGTCTTTTTGTATGATTTTCAATTAACTCTAATGTTGTGATTTACCTTTTATCTGGTTGGTTTAGTTCATGGCTTCTAACACTTAAAGGCTTTAAAATCCATTTGGGAACCTAGATATGACTTAGATTCCTCTATTAACAAAGTTAGCTGGTATATTAGCTTAGCTAGTAGAGTATACTGCTAGCAATGTGATCATTATGGGTTCAGTTCTCAAGTCTTTTCTCAAAATTCTTTCAGTTTTATTGTGTGCCAGGTTAAAATTGTAAGTCCAATCACTTAGAAAAGTAATAGTAGCCTACACATCTCTTTGATAAACTATAGGCTACAGGTTAAGGTACAGTATCATTCTCATTCATCAACACTAAAAATGAGCAATGGTACTAGTGATGCTTGCTTGCTAGCCATTGTCTTCGTGTACTTTGATGAACTTATCTACTCTCTCTCACTCGCTCACTCTATCATGCCATCTTTCTCCTACAGAACGTTGGAGTCTTGCTGAGAGGCCTCTTCACGCAATCAAGAATGCTTTGATTGAGTTTTCAACCCACACACACACACACACACACACATGCGTTTGTGAGTGTTAGTGAGAAGTCAGTGAAAAGGGCTGAAAGAGTTGTGCAAACAAAGCAATTGTGCATGTGTGTGTGTAGTAACTTACACTTCACATGTGTGAATGTTTTATTGCGCTGCAGTTCGAGTGGGTTTGCTGAATATATAATATGGCTTTCTGAAAGCAACTGCCGTTGGGACGAAGTGAGTGTCTGGCAGGTTTGGCTGGTTAGCATGACCCTGTTAGCCCCCATGTATTCAATGTGGCTGCAAAAACCATCTTTCTTCATTGATTTGTGTGTTTATCTGTGCAGATGTGT
The DNA here is from genome assembly GCF_965113295.1 of Leuciscus leuciscus. Lineage (NCBI taxonomy): Eukaryota > Metazoa > Chordata > Actinopteri > Cypriniformes > Leuciscidae > Leuciscus > Leuciscus leuciscus. The sequence goes on from NC_138742.1 coordinate 11,384,148, forward strand.
GTGTTGGTTGGTATCTCTGCTGGGATTAGAGGGGTCAGATTAGGCCGCTCGACTCCACAGAGACATTGCGCAGGACGGGATAAGAGTCAGTCAATTGGTGCCCTCAGCTTAGCCAAGCATGAATTTATCACCAGAGAATTTGTGCTTAAAACTGAGGTGTGTGTTTGACTTGACTTTGTGTAAATTGACTGTCTAAATGTAAAAAGAACCCAAATTTGAGTTAATAGCTTTGTTGGTTAGCTTTTACATTTGCTACAGTATATACTATAGTGCACCGCTAAACGTTGATAAAATTAATATAATTCTCTTTTAGCATATGTAAGACTTTTTTATTTTTTTGAAAGAAGTCTCTTATGGTCCAAAATACAGTACAAAAACTGCTCAAGAAACATTTATCATCAATGTTGAAAACAGTGCTACTATTATTACTATATTATTATTAATATGTTTGCAGAATTATTATTTTTTCCAGGAATCTTTGATGAATAGAAAGTTCAAAAGAGCAGCATTTATTTGCAGTAGAAATATTTTTAATTGTCTTTACTCTCACTTTTGATCAATTTAATGCATCTTTATAATTCATTAAAAAAAAATGTTCTGCCCGCAGAATTGTGTTTTTTAAAATAAACATTTACACATTCCAAGTCCTCTAATAATACAGAGCAAAAACATTGATGATGTTATCCTGCTCCACAGAATTTTGTCAAATCAGATATGATATGTCTCGCTCAAAAATCCTGTCTCAAAAATAAAACGGTGTGGAAGCTTTTCATGGTCTTTAATTAATTATGAAAGTGTTTATGTTAATTTCCTGTGCGTATTTAAGGAATATGTATGATTTATTCGCGTAGGTGGATAATGAATCACACATACACACATGAACATACTGGTTTTCTCTGATTTTCCATGAGCGCCGATGGATTTATGTGTCAGTGAGATTATTTCACTGTGTGTGTGCGTCAGAGGGGACATGATCGATGGATCTCATTGCTGTGGGTGCAGTGCTCAGTATCTCACATTAAAAATGAATGTGTGAGTGTGTGTATGTGTGTAGGTGGCAGCGTGTCCCAGAGGTACCAGCTGTTTACGGCTCACTCCAGGAGAGGGGTAGGGGGTCAATGCCTGGACTGGTCTCTATGGCAACCGAGATGTGGATTTCATGAACCTTTTGAGTGTGCATGTGTTTGTACGGGAACATCTGGATACAGTATTTGTACATGAGAGACTTCTGGTTTTCTGTAGTTTCAGCTCAGATGGAAAGCCCACCCTTCATGGACCTTCTGTTCTGTCCTGCACACAAAATTATGAGCTTTCATACAAAAAAAAAAAAAAAAGGAGTCAGTGTGTGTAGGTTTTAATCAGTCTGTGTTTATTTTGATATTTAGTTCCAAAGCTGCAGGAATGAGGCTTTTGTATTGAGAGATATTCAAGAGTTTCATTTTAGTCATTAGATGTCTACAGTTTAAAAGTTTGGGGTTGGTAAGATGTTTTTATGTTATCTTATGCTCACCAAGGCTACATTTGTCTAATGAAAAATACAGTCAAATATATTTCCATTATATTTATCTTTTCAGACGTGCCCCGACAGCAATAAACACTCTCTCTTTTGTATATAAGTTGCAAGACATTTTTGATCTGTCTTTAATCCAAAATCCACTGGAACTTATAACATCATGCCCAAAAAAAAAGGTCACTATGCATATTGTTCAGACTATTTTTCCTGCCTATCAGCAGTTCTTGGCCAGAACAAGCTGTAATGTTGATCAGACTGTTCTGTATGCTGATAATCAAGTCTAGCTACACAAGAACAGGATTTCCTTTACCCTCAGTTTACCCTCATATACTTTCCGTCTGCTTCTAACCCCTCTCTGCATTCTTCTCTCCATGTTTCTACTCTTAATCATTTACCTCAGACCCTTCATCTCTCTTTCATTCTATATCACTCTCTCCATTCGTCAGACAGGTGCATGTGACAGCGAGGGTGTTCTGAGGACTATGGAAAAGAGAACTAATGAACTAATAGCTCATACTGTAGATCCCAAGCAGAGGTCTAAGATCAGCCGTTGGGTTGTAATCATAACGTCTGGGGTCTGGATTACAGCAGCTGAGGTTCTTTAGAGGTTACAAGCTTGACTTGGAAGAGTGTTGCTTTTGAATAAGACGAGAATTCGGTGCCAACTGTCTTCTTTTCTTCTAAATGTCTTGTCTCCAGGCGATTCTTGGCCAGCTTCAGAGCGAGTGGAAAATATCGTATTCAAGCCAGATATAGATTAGCAGATAGCATCCTGGAAGCATTTTAAGCTGTGGAAGAATTACCGAGCTCAAGAGGAAATTAGGAGTTGGCGCGGACCCTGTCCTACCATGAGTTTGGGCTGAACCCAGAATTCCTCACTAATCTAACTACAGTTGTCTTTTAAGCCAATTGGCTGTTATTAATACTCTAAGTTCACAAGTGCAAGTGGAGATTAATGGCGTTTGTGGTGCATTCGAATGTTTTTTCGAGGATTTTGTTTTAAGGTTGTGAGACCACTTCTTTGAAAGTTGTATTTATTTTTTAGAATGTTCTCATCATTTGGCATCATATTTTGGATTGCATGTGCCACTTTGGAAGTAAAATAGCCAATATACACTGTAAACCCTAATAAGTGGAGACTACTCAAATAATTTGAGGAAAGTGGTTGCGTAAGTTTATTTGAGTAATGGGAAAATTTAAACTCAATTCATTGAGTTGACCTAACGTGGTCTTCTCATTGAATTAACTTAAATGTTTAAGTAAAGATAACTTAAAGGTGCTCTAAGTGATGCCGGGAATGTTGACATTCGAATTGTTGTCAAACAAAATGGAGGCTAGCTAGACCCTCCCTCCTCCTCATCCCGTCTCCTCCCTCCTCCCCTCCCTTCCGGCATAAAGGAAAGTCAAAGTAATCACTAAAAACAAAGTTAAGTTTTACTGATACTTCATTCAATGTGTAATGTCACCAAGTTAGATAAATGCTTTTATATATTGCAGAACAGAATGCAGAAAAAGAGAAACATTGTCTTAAAATCGTTTTGCCACCTGAGGTTATAACTATAACATTAGCTCCCATACAAGGACGCAATAATAGCAAGATAACGTTAGCTTCACGTTTCCCAGTGAGCATAAACAACGGCGGCGGCGTAAACAAATTTAGTCAAAGTTGGCAATAGCCTATAAATCGCCACCTTTCGAGGGTTTTTCCGATGTAAATTCGGGACTTCACGCGTTCCTCATCCTTGTCCCTCTTCTTTGCAATTTGTTCATCGGAACGTCGTCTCTTTAGTCGTGTGTTGGCCATAATTCAAACTTTCCTCTTCATGCTTCTCTCTCCTTCACCCCCCCTTTCTTGTGCACGCGCACTAACCCCCAAACCACACCCCTCAAATACTTCTTGTCGGTGATTGGCTGGAGCACTGTTTGTTGTGTTTCGTGGTGCGGGTGAGCCCAGTTTGTTTTTGTTGCCGTTTGTGGAGCCTGTGGTGTCTACAGAGACCGCGTTTTTTTACAGTGTGTTCAGGGGACAGGCAGCTAGCAGATAGTGAGGAGATGTTTGCTGTATGTGACAAAAAATGTTTTGGCCTAAAAAACGTGTGACATTACTTAGAGCACCTTTAAGGCAAATGGATTAAACTCAAACTTGCCAGTTTATATCATAATAAATCATTAAACAAAGTTTTGTTTTTCACATCAGCAGCTTTATTAGGGTTACATTACATATCTTAACTTCTATAATGCATACTGTCTGAACATCGTATATTAACATTTAATCAGTAAAAAATACAATTACAACATGTGCAGATACAAACATCAGTTAAATGCTGTATAAACTCATCGTATTTTCTCATTATATATATAATTATTTTCATAATCTTTTGCAATTTTAAGTTTGTACATGTATATATATATATACTGTATAAGATAAGATATGGCAGCATTAGTGACCGCTGGGCATATATTTCTATGCAGAAACTGTGTACAAATGTTTGCAAATATTTACATTGAGGCATTTTGCCAACAGGTCAATTGCAAGTAAACACCCAGAAACTGAAGCATAAATCGAACACCACCACATGTTAGAGGTCAACTTGCACGCCTTTTAGTCATCCAAAAAAATAATCAGAGGAAGAAAAGGCAACTTGAATAGTTAATGTCGATAAGTACCTTTAATAGAATGATCTTTATGTTGCTTGATAGCTGTAAACAGCCAATTTGCTAAAAGACTATTTAACACCACAGTAAAATAGTTATTAATATTAATAAATGTAATAATTTTTTGAACATTGCTGCCTTTTATCAGTTTGCTGTTGCCACTGCTTGCATCATGCCTAGTACCAACATCCCTTTACTGTGGTGAATTCACTGTAACGTATGATCTTGCTTACTGCTTTATATTTTGTTCTATTGCAAACTAATCAAAGTGAAAATCTATCCAAATGAAAACCACGTTTTTATGTTCTGTGGTTAAACTCGAGTTTTAATGAGAAAACATTCACACACAATCACGAGCTCCTCTCAGTGGGAGAACAGGCTTCATTGTGCTTCCCGCTGTGTTGACTGACTAAAGCATGTGCTGGTCAACAGCTGCTCCAGTTGCCTGCCCGCAACCCCCATAACACCTTTATCCCTCTCACTCTTTCTGTCTGAAAGTCTCGCTGTCTCCATCTTCTTCTTTGACATGGTCCTGCCAAGTGTGCAGACGAGGACGCGCACCTGCGGCAGCTGTGTCACCCTGCAGTTCAGCTGTCCCCTCTCTGATCCCTCCGTTAGCATTCGACACCGCTGCAGATCTTCCTTACGTGGTTAGCATCACTAGTACTATTGTTCATACTAGGGTTACAGGGATAGTTCACTCACAAAATGAGCATCCTGTCATAATTTACTCATGTTGTTCCAAACATGTTGTTCTTTTTCTGTGGAACACAAAAGAATATATTTTGAAAAAGGTCCATTTCTCTCTTTTTTAAACTTTTTTTTTGTAGTCTATACAATGAAATTCAATGTGGTCCAATGTTGTTTTGATTACTTTTTTAAATTGGGGCTGGTATTCTTGTCATTCTAGTCTGTTTGTGCTACAGACAAGTATTTTATGCTCACCATTGCTGCATTTATTTGATCAAAAATACAGCAAAAAAAAAAAAAAAAAAATCTATTCTAAATAAATGCTCATTTTTTATTCACAATGAATTCTGACAAAAAGTATCACAGGTTATTAAAAAAATAAAATACTGCACAACTGTTTCCAATATTGATAATAAATCAGCATATCAGAATGATCTAAAGTATATTAAAATAGAAAACCATTATTTTAAATTTTAATAATATTTTATTTCACAATATTACTGTTTTTTGGTTTTGTTTTTAAAGCAATCAGACCTAGATTTTTGTCTGACTACTGATACAAATGGTGAAAAAAAAAACCCATAGACTTACATTGAAGGAGGAACCCAAGACATATCCAGAGGCCAGAATATCAGAGACTTTGTGGTGGGCTCTTTTAAATACTTAAAAATACCCCAAATGCCCTAGCAACCACCTAGAGCACCTTAGCAACTGCATAGTAATGCCCTGGCAGCTATTCAAAACACTATCGCATTGTGGAGGGTTTGTACTTCTGACATTTTCTTCATAGAATAGGCATTTGGTGACCACTGGAATCAAGCCAGCATAATCTGGTATCTGTGAGTGTAATGTTGTTGGATTGTTGGTCTAGCTCTAAGTCAGTGTTGTGTAACATTGAGACTTATTGCCCATGTTGAACCAGCGTTGTATGGCCGTTGTTGCTTTGTGAGCGGAGCCCCTGGTGGGCTTGTTTGTCATCAGGCTGGGCGGCAGCGCTGATGTGCTGGACTCATTACTTTTGACCACCTGTTTGTCCTGGGGCAACGAGTGAGTGAAAAATAAAGAGAAATGAGGGAGGGGGAGCTGGGTGAAAATGAAAAAGGGAACAGGACGGATCCTTGTGGGACACCTCTCGGTTTTTGCCATGAAGTCACACCGTATGTATAAACACAACTGTGCATGTGTGTGTGCGATCGCAGCCATGTGTCGGTGGAAACAACGCTGGTAGCGGGAGGTTGAATGAGTGTCTTTGTTGTGGAGCTGTGTGTCGCAGGGACAGGTGGATGGCCACCCCCTTCAGACCCCGCCGCTCACACATTAATGACATTTAACACGGCCATACAGCGCACACACACACACGCAGCGGGAACCCTGCGTGTTTCTCCACCCCTCTCACTAAACACACACTGTGTGCCCACTCATCCATCTTAAAACTGTCTCTCACTTCATCCTACCCTTTGACCCCATCACGAATGTCAGAATAAAGAAAACACAATGACTAACCGTCAAAAAGCTTGATGCTCTGCCCAAATTCTGAACAGTAACCGGCACAGTCTTATTCGTCAAACAAATTTTGTTCTTGTATTACATTTGTCTTAATAAAATGTAAAATAAAATGAGGCTTTGGTTTGGTTATTCCTCTGCACCACACCTGACCACATAAAACCATCCATTCATTTCTGTCAGATATGTTGCTAAGCAAAATGGAAAGAAAAAATGCTGTTCGTCCCAATATCCTCAATGATTTCACACTCTCCTGTCCTGTTTGTGTGTGTTAATAGGATGCAGGTGCACCCTAAAAAAAAAATCCCCTCAGTGACAAGGGAGGACATCACAGACTCCAGCGCTGGCAATGAAAGCAAATCCCTGAAAATACATCAATAGATAAAAGAGATATTACAGGCACAGGCACAAATCACAGAGCTGTGGCCCGGTCATCACAGCGACGCTATCCCAGCATGCCAAGTGGGCAGCAGAAGGCTGTGTGAGTGGAGTGGAGAGGGGCATTGTGGGTCAGCAGGCAAAGCAAAGCAAAGCTCGAGTCTGTTGTAGTGGGCATGTGTGAGTGTGTATCATCTCTGAGGTATTACGGGTGTGTTTGATCGTCTAGGTGTGTGTATGAGAGCAAATGTTTGCCAAAGACACGCAGCTTGTTGGGTTTTGAGGAGTGAAACGTTTGTTTTTTAATGGTCTATGAATTGAGTCTCACTCTGGAGGCAAACTTGACACGATCACTTTTATTTGTGCGTACAGTATTTGTGTCTTCATTTGTGAAACAATTTATAATTGAACTGAATATTTATTTTTAATGTTTCAAAGAATGTTTTTTATATTTTAATGTATTATTTTATATATTATAATTATTATTATTATTATTTTAAACATTTAAAACAATTCATAATAATAATTTAAAAAAAAAATCTTTTTTTCTTTTTTTTTTCTTTTCTTTTTTTTTTGTCGTATTAGTATATTATTATTATTGTACAAGTGCAGAAATATTTCTGTTATGGTTAGCATTTTGGTATGTGTCACCATTCAGTTCAGTTTAGTATCGTTTCCATGGACTTTCAGTTCGTTTTCATACTTTGTTCAGATTTCCCGCCACTGGTTAGTTTCTATGGTTACTGTCATTAGTTAGTTTGGTTCAGCTGTGTCTAGTTTATCACCTTGTTATCTTTAGTATATATGTCATGTTCTATCCTGAGTTCGCTGTCCCGTGACCGTTATGCCTACTTCTGTGTATATTTGCCCTTGCCTGTTTGGATCACTACTTGTTGGATTATATTAAGTAAACTTTGTGTTGGAATCTTCATCTTCTTTACACTTCTTGACTGGACACACCCGTAACAGTATGGGTATGAGTTAGTCTATAGTAATTATAATTAGTTCTATTTCAAGACAGAAGTCTATAAATATCCTCATTTAGATAGTAACTGTAAATACATTTGTGTTGTGAAATGTATCAATTACAAGCAGTTTACACAGTGTTACACTGAACATTATGTATATAGATCTTAAAGTACATATTTCCTCGTGTGTGTGTGTGTGTGTGTGTGTGTGTGTGTGTGTGTGTGTGTGTGTGTGTGTGTGTGTGTGTGTGTGTGTGTGTGTGTGTGTGTGTGTGTGTGTGTGTGTGTGTGTGTGTGTGTGTGTGTGTGTGTGTGTGTGTGTGTGTGTGTGTGTGTGTGTGTGTGTGTTCTTGTTTAACTTATATTGAGAGGCCAAATGCCCCCACAAAGATAGTAAAATGAGAAAATGTTGATCAAATTTCAAGGAAAACAGCTTATAAATCATACCAAGTGATGTTTTTTGAAAAATGCAGAAAGTTTTCTGTGATGGGTAAGTTTAGGATAGGGTTAGTGTAAGGGAGTAGAATATACAGTTTGTACAGTATAAAAACCATTATGTCTATGGAAAGTCTACGTAAAGATATAAAAAAACTAATCTGTGTGTTCGTGTTCATATACCTAGTTGAACAGATGCACTGGGCGACACAGAAGAGCAGTGTGTCGATGTTATTCCTCTTAGTGGCAGTAGCACAGCTGTTTGTGTCCTGTTTCCTCTGTTCTGTCCGTTTCTGTTAGCATAAACACACACACACACACACACACACAGTACAGGTTTTACCAACGAACGCAATCGTGTTTGTCTTTGGCTTGTGCATTTCAAAGGAAACGCATGGATAGATTAACACCCAGACGTTCTTGTCCACATACACAACTGTTACCAACATGAAAACTGGCCATTTGGTTTTCATAGACATCACAAATGCGATCTCACTTTCATCTCGCAGGGAGATGAAATGGAGATCAAATAGAAACCCTGAGGCAGTAATGAACTAATATCTCAATTTTAAGTCTTCTGCTTCTTGGAAGAAATAGACCTCGTGGTTTAAATGTTCTCACATTTGCCATGATAGCAAAATTTGCAATCAAACATTGTTGATCTCTTTAAGAACTGGAATATTTCTCATTTTCTTCCAGGATCGTATTATCTGGGCAACATAATTTAACTTGCCTATTTTTATTGCTCCTAAAGACTTATAGAAGAAACATCTGAGAGATGTTAATACATAATTGTGTAACTAAGACCTCTAGTGCGTCTTCTGAGGTATGAACATCTGAGCAACCAAATGTTCCTCTGGGAGTAAACGTTAATCTGTATTCTTCTCTTTCCTGCCTCACTTTTCTCTCCTCTTCCATGTCCATCATAGTCTCAAAATAAAATGGGTTGAGAATCGATGACTTCAAATGTTACTTCAATATCATATATCCATCGAATAGACTGATAGAGCTTGAAATGAATGAATATGCTCCATTTGTTCTTTCTTTCAAAACCTTATTTTCTTTGTTGTTTAGGTCACACGGGTGCCGATCGAGTCGTGTGAGCAGTACGGCACATGTGGAGAGTGTCTGAGCTCAGGAGATCCTCACTGTGGCTGGTGTGTGCTGCATAACATGTAAGTTCCCCTTTTTATATTGACACACAGTTAGTGGTAAAGCAATGCTTTTTGCGTATTTGAAGACTAAAATCTCCATAACTCCTGAAATATATAATGAAAAGTCTAAGAAAGATCACAGGGATCATTCTCAAATGGCACAGAGGTTGTTTGCCCTCTGGTGGTGGACTAGCGCAACTGCATCCAGATGTGTATATCTCTCAATGCTGAATCCTCAGATGCTTTCGTGCTTTAAAATATTGTATTGAATGTTGCAGCACAGCACAGAGTTTGTCATCTTTTAGTGGTTTTGTGCTGTTGTGTAAACCCTCCACTGCCATCATTACTGTAATGGCGGGCGTACCTCCCTTGGGAAAGTGCACTTAAAGTAATTTACATGACTCCCGACAGGACAGGGACAAATAATTGGCGAAGCGAGCGGTATTTGTGCCTCTCCGTTCAGCATGGGGCTGTTTTTTTTTCCATCGCAGCGTGCCGTCAGCACGGCGGGATTACATTCCTCCATCAGTCCTCTGGGGCTTTCTGCTGCATGTCATACAGACACCATTCGAATCTCAAACATACCGTGCTGTGTTGTGCAGACAAGCTTATGTATTTATTAATTCACCTGCAAAAACTACTGAAAGTATCATGCTACTACTGTACCTTGGCATTATTTGAAATTAACTAGTTTTAAAGGGGTCATGACCTGAATTTTTTACAATTATTTTAATATGTTCTTTGAGGTTCACTTATTGTTAAAGAAGTTTTTTGCTTAAAAAACAAATAAAAAACTCTGTCTGAAATGGTCAGTTTTTAAGGGGCGGCTCCTTTAAGGCATGTCAGTAAACGGCCAGTGTTACGATTGGCTAACATTATTGCATAGGAAACAGTATCAATGCCCACACGCTGTTGCATGTGAGTGTTTTGAAAACATTATAAATATAAAACCGTCATTTACACACATGAAAAAATGTACTTACGATTTGCGATGTAGATGCTGTCAGATTCAATACAGCCGGCTGCTTCATCTGTCAACAAAGGTTTCTTTGCGAACTCTCTATTACACTGTGCCCTCATTTACAAAACAATCTGCAGTCAAATTCTCCAAACAAACATACAATCCTCGGACGCGATCCATGACGCCTTTAAAAATAAACCATCCACTTGTTCCTGATGCTCGTATCCTTCTGAAGTCTCTAGAGAAATGAGCTGTTTAAACGGGACGCACCAAAGCGAACGTTCTTTTCAGTCTTCTATTTGTCCGGTTATCGACATAATCAAGACAATGTCAGAAACTGAACGCGCATCTATATACTGTATCCAGTGTACACAGCGTCAGTGATTATAATGGGTTCTGTTTGCAATAAAGCCTATTGTGCGATGATGTAAAACTATTTGTCGATGTCTTGCTCTGGAGGCAGGCATATCAAAATGTATTTGCCCGTGTGACGTCACAAAGACCTCTTATATGTCAAAACATTTGCAAATTTGATTGTCATCAACCTTTAAAATATCCCATGTCATGACCCCTTTAAAATATTAGATATTATTTTTTAAGCATTTTTATTTAATGCTTAAAAAAAATATTTAATATTTATTTAAAAATTATTTAAAATAAATTTTTATTTTATTTTTTTGGCATGTTATTTTATTACATATTTTAAAATAAATATTATAAAAATATTTAAATATAGTATTTCATATTTATTTATACTTTAAATATATATATTAAATTATAAATAGATTTTAAATAGGATACTTTGATTGCTATTTTTTGTTGCTTTTTTTTTTTCGAGAAACAAATTTGGTGTATCAGTATGGTAATCATTCAGTACCATGGTATATTTCCGATTCTCTCGTTTTCTCTCTTCATATGTGCCAGTATTCCCCTACAGCGAGTGCTTTTTCACAGTCAGTGTTCTCTTAATGAAATTAACATCTCTCTCTCCTGCTCGCTATAATTCCAGCTCCACACACATATTTGCTCATTTCTCACTCCTCACGGCCCCTATGGAGTCCGTCCTTCCACATCTGATAAAGCGGCAGAGAGAGAGAGAGAGAGAGAGAGATTGCTGACACCTACTACCATGCTTTCATTAGTCTTTTAGCCTCTCTTCCACTGCACTGTTTTTCTCCTTCTTTGCACGTACTTTATAATAAAGGTTTTCAAATAGTTATCTGCAGCACAGGTTCATCATTAGATACCTTTTTAAATCAAGAAGCATTTTTTTGTGTGTGTGTGTGGGATTCTTGAAGGTGCGATATGGGTCTTTGGAGATTAGATAAGAAATCTTGATGGGACATTTAAGTTTCTATGGATCAACACACTGGCTTCGGGGTTTATTAAAGCACTAGAGCAGATTATATGTAAAATAACGGTTTACTATTTGAATATATTTGAGTATATCTTATATAAAATGTAATTTAATCCTGTGATGGCAAAGCTGAATTTTCAGCATCATTAATCCAGTTTTCAGTGTCACATGATCCTTAGAAATCATTCTAATATGTGACCGTGGATCACAAAACCAGTCACATGTCGCACGGGTATATTTGTGGCAATAGCCAACAATACATTGTATGGGTCAGAATTATCGATTTTTCTTTTATGCTAAAAATCATTCGGTTATTAAGTAAAGATCATGTTCCATGAAGATATTTTGTAAATTTCCTAACGTAAATATATAAAATATTTATTTTTGTGAGTGAATGCAGCACAATCACGAACATAAATGGACAACTTTAAAGGAGATTTTCTCAATGTTTTGATTTTTTTGCACCCTCAAATTCCAGATTTTCAAATAGTTATATCTCGGCCAAATATTGTCATATCCTAACAAACCATACATCAATGGAAAGCTTATTTATTTGTTTCCAGATGATGTATAAATCTCAATTTCTCAAAATGTACCCATGTGACTGGTTTTGTGGTCCAGGGTCACATATACTGATTTGCTGCTGAAGAAACATTTCTTATTATAATCAATGTTGAAAACAGTTGTGCTGCTTAATAGTCTTTGTTGAAACCTTTATACATTTTTTTTAGGATTCTTTGATGAATAGAAAGTTCAAAAGAGCAGCTTTTTTTTTTTTAAAGAATATTCTGTGCCATTATCAATGTCTTTACTGTCACTTTTGATCAGTTTACTGCATCTTTGCTGAAAAAATATTCATCCCTTAAATTAAAATTGGACTGACCCCAAGCTTTTGAACGGTTGTTTATTTGTTTGTTTATTGTGCTGCTTGTGTACATTCAATCTTGTTTCAAGAATGTTTTGTTTTTTACTGTAAAAAAGTCTATTTTTGTAGAGTAGCATTATTCTGCTCCTAGTAGGAGAGATGGTCTGTATTCGTACCTCAGTTCAGAATAGTGCAATTAGTGCAAGTCCCTCTAATTATCAGCAGCTGTTGTGCGCCATGTGATTGAAAAGAGAAAAAAAATTAAAGCAAGATAGTTTTTGAGCATATGAGGAATCACTAATTCTGCTGGTGTTTAGACTATGAAGGCAAACAGCATCTGTCTGATATCGGTTTATCTGGCAATGGCGTTAAGACCCAGAGGCGTCTCTCATGGCCCAGTTAGAAACCAGTACAGGACCCTGAAACTGGGAGGGGACCAAAAAGAGGAGGAGCGAGAGTCAGATTTAGGAGGACTAATCTCCTTGGCCCATGGAGAACACTAATCCTGGAGATGATCTGATTGGCTGAACTCCTTTGAGGTCAAAGGCCGTTTTAATATCAGTGATCCAACAGTTGCTCAGCGGAGATCATTCCTACGGATCCATAATCGCTTTTAGGATTTAACTCATTATAGGGAGAAAGAGGGAGCTGAGGAATCCTAGCACTGATCAATGTTTAAGAGCAGAATGTAAGCGTATTTAACATTATGCAATACATGAGTGTCTGCAGTGTGTGTGTGTGTGTGTTTGTGTGAGCTCTCGGCTTGGGTCTTGTTTGCATGGCTGTGGCTGGCGTTCCAGGAGAGAGACGATCTTCACAGCAGGGGTCAGCGTTTGATCCGTGCTGTGGGGAAACATTCTCTCTCTCTCTCTCTCTCTCTCTCTGATGTACACGCACGGCCATCCTTGATATGCTGGACTAGCATACTATACTATTTCTGCTGTATGTACTGTATACTGTGCACACAGTGTGTCAATTTTCTCTATGCATTGAAAGCACAGAGCACAATGTGTGAGATGTTGTATCCCACGATGCAGCGCATGTGACCTGACCTTCCATGTGACGAATGAACCTGAAGAAATGTCTGGGAAAGTCATGGAAATTAATCAAATTAACCTTTCACCGTCTCACCTTTAGACTGAGATAGAGGAGAACGGTCACAACACAGTCCATGAAAATCCTTTGGCCATCAGCAATAACACAACTCATCGCATTACAACAACACTGGCTCCATTAATCGTCATCGACATCTGCACACGTTCAGAAGGAGTGCGTGCCGTGTTGTTGGTTTAATGCTCATTCGAGCAGCGTTATTATGGTTATGACAATCATACGCTGCTCATTACAGACCCAAGACGTTTACTCCTCGCTCTCAGTATTGAACTTAGATGGTGTTGGTGTGTGTTTGGGTTATATGGGATTGATGCTCAGCTAAATGAATTCCTAATTACATATTGATCTGGAGGGATGGAAGCAGATTCACACTCACAGGCTGTTTATGAGTGAATTATTTCACCTGTTGGACACGCACTGGGGCAATATGGAGATGAGAGGTTGGTTTTAATTGATGTTGGGTTTAGGGCTCTTCTCGTCTCATCTCGCCTCTCTACTCGTCTTGCCTTGTTCCTTCTCTTCTCTTCGCGTCTTCTCTTCTCTTGATGTCTCTTCTTCACTCATCTATATCTGTTCTCTTTTTGTCTTGTCTCTTCACTGCTTGTCTTTACTCATCTCCACCCTTTTTTCATCTTTTCTCTTGTATTGTCATCTTTTCTTGTCTCGTCTCATCTCTTCTCTTCTCTGCTCGTGATGTCTCTTCTTTACTCGTCAATACTCATCTCGTCTACTGTTCTCTTTTTGTCTTGTCTCTTCACTTCTCATCTTTACTAATCTCAAACTTTTTTTCTCAACTTTTCTCTAGACTCTTGTTTTCACTTTTTGTCTTTTTTAAATCTCCCTTTCTTCTAGTCTCTTCTCCTCTACTCTTATCATCTTGAGTCTGTTAATTTTTTTATCTTGTTTCTTCATCTCCTCTTCTTGTCTCTTATCCTTTTCCTTATCTTCTTATGTCTCGTCTTATTTACTCATCTTAACACTTTTCTTTTTGCCTTAAATTTTCTCGTCTTTTCTCTTCTTCTTTTGTCTCTTCTCTTCTTGTCTCGTTTCTTTATCTCTTCTTGTCTCTGCTCTTCTTCTGTCTCATTTTGCCTCATCTAAGTCCTCCCAGGGAGAAGTTCACATCACTCCCACAGCTTTCTTCTCAGCTTTATTTTAAAAGAGGGACTTTTATTCCTCTGTAAAACGTCTCCACTTCTCCTCCCTCAGAGGGTTTGCTCAATCGGGTGTCTCGCCACACACCTCACGGGATGTTTTGGAGACGCTGGTAAGAAGACAGGAAAGAAACAAGGGAAAATCTTCTCCTGTCGCCTGTCTCCTCTCGTCAAGGCTGAGTGTGTGTGTTGAGTGTGTAAGGAGGAGAAAAGACGCTGTAATTGCCTGTCTGGTGCACAGGGCTAAAAGCAGGCGGTAGAGAAAAACCCAAAGGTTAACCCACCACTACCATTACCTTCCTTTGTCTCTCTCTCTCTCTCTCTCTCTCTCTCTCTCTCTCTCTCTCTCTCTTACACACACACACTGAAAACAGGTCATTCATAAATCTAAAAGCTTGTCACACACATAGCACTGCTACATTTAAATATCAATGTTTATTCATAATTAACAGCAGTATGTCAGTAGTTTTCTCATGCAGAGTTTAGCAAATCATAGCAGAGCTCATTTGCATATTAAAGGTACAGTAGCTAAAAAAAATTTATTCTAAGGGACAGATAGAAGGTGGAAAATGGTCAAGCAAAAATAAATATGAACCTTTGGTGGAAGAAACCTTGACAATCATACTGTATGTGCGTGTGTGAGAGAGAGAGAGAGAGAGAGAGAGAGAGAGAGAGAGAGAGGAGAGAGAGAGAGAGATGTACAGGGGACACACACTTCATTTAATGAAAGAGAGAGAAGAGCTTGCCCACTAAGTATACACACTTACTTGTACACACACATTATAATGGCCGTCTCCTGGTGCCATGGCAACGCAGCATCCCGAGTACACCTACCTCCTCCTCCTCCAAAATCAAACCCGGCTCCTGGATTTGGCGGCTCTGAAAGATGCAGACAAACACACACCCACATTTTCAGACAGCGAAGAATGCACAAGCCGCCCCGGACATCTGAAAGCACATTAACCCTTTCGCACGTACGATCACACCGGTGTGATCAGTCTAAGCTGGTCCCTGGAGCGTACGATCACACCGGTGTGATTAGAACGGTCAGTGCATGACGTGATCAACTGCTAAATTCAAATGTGCTTTCGCGCGTTGGCTGGCGCTGAGCCAGAGACAGGCGCGCTCAGAGCTGTCATATATCACAACTTTTCAGTGTTTTCAACCACATAATGTTTATTTTAGGTTCCAGACATATAAGTACTTAAAAAACAATACATTACAGTTCGTAAAATACACACTGATGTCAAAGGAAGAGGCAATAATAATCCTTTCCATTATAATTCGTTTTATTCATATCAGATACACATTGTGTAAGTAACTTTAAAGTTTACTCTATTCTTCTCCCAGTTGATCTGCCACTTACTTGTATGTATTTCGGGAGAAGTGGATGAATTAACGTGTTGTAAATCCAACAGATCCGATTCTCTGAACTGCGCGTCTGCGGCACAAACTAAGATGGCGGCGCCCATCGCGAATACAGCTGAACTAACGCGATCGTTATAAATGTGTTTAAACAACAAAACACTTCCACTTGCATATATTTGACAACCGGAATATCAGATATTTCATGCCATATCTAACAAATTTGTGAATATTTTGAATAAAAAAGGAAAAATGACATAAAAGCAGATCATCATTCATTCAGCTCTGTTGTTGCTGCGGTGTGTCACGTGACAATCAATGACGCGTCACCACGGAAACCATAAAGTGACACATTCTAAAAAACGGTCGCCTTGAAAAACTCACGCTGGGGGGTCAGTCAGAATATTTTAAACTTACGTGTGAAAGGGTTAAGTGTCATTTCCCCCCCGGAGCATTAGGCATGTTAAAAAAGACACGGCAAATTGCAAGCCTACACGCTCTTTGTCAGAGATAGAGGAGCAAAGAGAGACGGAGGCTGAGTCAAAAGCAAGTGACAGGCTGAATGAATACAGTGTGAAAAGTAAAAAATAACAACCCTCAGATTCGCAAAAGATTTATATCAGTAGGATGAATCAACTGTAGTAGTTTCTTTTTGTGAGCCAGTGTATGTATAAATGCAACAAAAATGAACAAAATGGTCATTTAGCAGAAAAAAATCATTTTCTTGTCCATCAGTGCCTTTGGTCAAGTAAAAAAATACTTTGAGAGGAATAAGAGGATATATTCTGGAATTGTACGTGTACATGAATATTGTTGGCTCGTGACCGTAATGACAGCTTTACACATCTGGAATTGGATGTTACTGATTGCTCTTTCAAGGGAAAGTGATAGTATGGTAGTGTTCAGCACCAAGGACAGCAGCTGAAGGCAGCAGATGCTCATGAAGCCTGTGTGGAATGTAGCCGGAGGGGGGTTGCAGTAAGGGTGCATTAAATTGATCAAAATTGATAGTAATGAAAGCTGTTCATTTGAACTTTCCATATATTTTAGTATCAAATAATCCTTAAAAAAGTATTACGGTTTTATCATTATCAGCATTGATAATAATTTAACATTATTTAACATTATCAACATTGATGATAATTTAACATTATTTAGCATTATCAATGATAATTAGAAATGTTTCTTGAGCAGCAAATTAGCATATTAGAGTGATTTATGAAGGATAATGTGACGCTAAAGACTGGAGTATTAAGTGCTGAAAATTCAGCTTTGCCATCACAGGAATAAATTACATTTTAAAATTATAAATGTATTTATTGTTATAAAAAAAAAAAAAAAAATCACAATATTACTTGCAGCCTTGGTAAGCATAAGATAGTTATTTCAAAAGCATTAAAAGTAAAGCTTTTGAACTGTAAAGATGTAGTTTACCTGGAAATTAAAATTTGAGAAGAAAGTAATGGAAGTTACAGATCTTCTACTCAAGCTCATGTCATTCCAAAGGAACACAAAAAAAAAGACATTGGAGAATGTCCAGAGTGCTCTTTTTAATAATTGGGACTGTCGAACTGTAAAAACTTTTTTTTACTATATAGTCCTGAAATCTCATCTATGTCATTGTACCAGATTTAACTTCATTGTATCAAATGTCATTAGTTCTCTTGTCATCATTCTTGAATTGAATGAGATTTGAGAACTTTGGCAGAGGAGAAGCCTTTCAGCAAAAAATTAAACTTTTTACACATTGTTTACTGTTCAGCTTCAAAAGACTTGGAATATAGCCAAAGGCTACTTTGAAAATGAAACAAAAAAAGTAGTAGAGTAGTAAAGTGATTATTAGTAGTAGTTGTTTGTTTTATGTAATTGTACAGCTCTTTTTAAATGTGCTTTGTACATGTACATGTAAATGTACTAAAAATAAACATGTCTTTATTTGGCATGAAGAAGAGTAAATGATGACAGAATTTCAGTTGTCAAGTGAATATTCCTTGGATATTCCTTAAACATATTTTTATTTTTATTTTTTTTGTTTATTGGTTTGTGTTACTCAGAACTTAATGTGGTTAGAGAAGAGTTATCTTCCTACTTTAAAAAAATAAAAGGTCCAAAAGGGTATTTTCCCAGTGGTGCCATAGGAGAACCATTTTTTGTACCCCAAATAATATTTCTAGTGAACATTTCTTAAAAGAACCAAATTTTTCTTAGCATGATGAACATTTTAATAATCTAAATAACCTTTTTCCACTATAAAGAACCTTTTACGGAATGCAAAGATCCCATGGATGGGATCTTTGCATTCAATATAGGGCAATAAAGAACCTTTATTTTGTATGGTGTATGGTACTTGCAGTGATTCTCTGGGAACACACATGCTGATGAATATGCTTGTTCTGAATGCACTGTAGTGTCTGGCAGATTTATAAATGTAAATATTTTTGCTTGTCAAAATATCTTCCAAACTAACTACTGCTCTCTCTCTCTCTCTCTCTCTCTCTCTCTTGTAGGTGTTCTCAAAGGGATCGTTGCGAGCGGGCAAACGAGCCGTACCGTTTCGCCGCCACACTCAGTCAGTGTGTGAAAGCCACCGTGTACCCGGACAGCATCGCTGTGTCTGAACCCAGCGTACCGGTGAGACACCTCACAAACCATTTATGAACTTTACTCACAAGAACACACATACACCTTAACAACCTAGAGGTGATATTGACTGAAATACAGGAGCATGCATTCCTTCTAGCGAGAAAAATTTGCATGAATTAGTTTTC
Source organism: Leuciscus leuciscus (assembly GCF_965113295.1). NCBI lineage: Eukaryota > Metazoa > Chordata > Actinopteri > Cypriniformes > Leuciscidae > Leuciscus > Leuciscus leuciscus. The sequence continues at coordinate 11,403,027 of NC_138742.1, forward strand.
AGTGCAATGTCTAGATAAACAGTTTTGGGTTTTGAAAGCGTGGTCTGTGTGGGAGGGCTCGGAGAGCGAGATATCTGGGAACAGAGGCCTTTGGGAAAGGTGTATGCGTGGGTGAGATGCCAAATAAGCATGTGGGCCGGAGTAGGAGTTCGTTCAAGGAGACAAAGATATCTATTCAGGGCTTTTTGTCATTATTTTATACCCTCATAGTACCTTTTTATTCACGCAAAAAAGTACAGGCATCTCAGGCATACAAGCAAGTATGAAGGTATTCACCTTGGTTAAACTTCCCTAGGAAGCCAGGGAAAAAAAATTGTGATGTCCAGATAATTGATAAGAGTCCCTGTATCACAGCTACCTGATTAAGATAATGAGGTGTCCGGCGCTAAATTAGATGTTTCTGTCGTGCCGTAGCGCCCGACAACATGACAACAGGGTCACCGCTGCTCTGCGCGTCGCACAATGAAGGGAAACCATCACCATGACAACAAACCCATCCGCACGGGCGCTAGAGGAGCATGAAAAGCAACAAAAACAATCAAATTACCTTTATTAGAAATACTAACAACAATTAGCCCTCCCTGCACATCAGCAGCAACGAAGAAAAATGAGAAAAAGCTAACCTGCAATGAAAGGAGCAAAGGCAAAACATAGAGACTCCAATCACGCCTCGTCAATGTTGTTAAGGTCAGATCATGCTTACCGCAAACAATGTTTTGTCTCGATGTTTGAGTACAGTCTGTGTATCTGCAACGAATAACAAGATGACTAATTAGCAAATCTGTAGCTGTGGCTTAAAGAGTGAAAGGAAAGGAACATCCATGTGGTTATAAAAGTAATTGGATGCCATTTGGAAATGGGAAATTTTAAAAGAGAGGGTGAAGGAAGGCAATGAGATGTGCCGAACGTACATACTCTCAAAAGAGCCGCAAGACGGCTAGAACTGTTGAAAACGGCATGGTAAAAACAAAAAGTTAGCCGAGCAATCTTAACAAATGTCACAGTAATAATTGTCCTCTTCTTCAGTGGTGAGAAGACCAGCCTGCACTTCGCTCCTGGCATGTGAAATGTGTGTATTTATAGTCTGTGAGCTTCATCCTATGTGTCACCGGTCCCCCAGAGAATGACTTCAGAGGACCATGTGTGCTTTGAGAAGACGTGCAAGAGCATTCGTGTGAAATACAGGAGATGTAGTTCAAAGATAGCGGAATAATAGATGGATTGTTAAATGCCCAGTTTCAACCCTCTTTGAGCAGGAGTCTTTATAAGGTTAAGTCTGTAATGATGGTTGGAGTTTATGCTGCGTGAGACCATCTGCCGTAGAATGAACTTTGCCCGAATGAGGAGACTGAGGTTATTTGATCAGAAATGTATCTCTTCTGTTGAGCCGTGGCTTGGCTCAGACATGTAGTCAGTTTATATAATGAATTATGTAATTTATTATTTAAATATAAAATAATTGTTATATAATTGCAATACTTTTATTTTATTTTATTTTATTTTCCAGCTTGAAAACTCCTGATCTAATCTAAATGATCTCTTTCCTCTGTCTAGCTGCTGGTGAAAGTGACAGATGTTCCGGATCTTTCTGCTGGAATCACCTGCTCCTTCGGGAACCTGACGGAGGTTGAGGGCAGAGTGGATGGGAATCAGATTCTCTGCACATCTCCCGCTGCTAAAGATGTTCCCATCATCCCCACAGATCAAGGTATTTATTCAAACTAGACTATTTAAACTAAAACTCCATATTCGTGCTTTATTTTATACCCCATAGATTTCTCCTGCTCTCATATCCATGCACTCAACCTTCCCTATCAATTGACATCTCTTCTGTTTTTTCGTTATCCATCCGTCTACCTGTTCCCCTCAGAGAGGTGATCTCTATTCTCTTGTATAGATGCTCTATTAATAGACCCTCTCTAGCGTACCAACAGCCTTGCTTCCTAATGAGGGCTTCTTTCAGCGGTGCCGTCCGCGCTCACACTCAAGCCACCCCATCGATCCCACTAGCCACGTGCAACCGCGGTTCTAATGAGCCTACAACGACCTCAGGTCGGCCCCAGGGCTTCATGCGTGCTCTCAGACACACTTACACCCATTACAGGTGACGAGCCCTCTGCCCTCGCCCTACCCATAATAGCTCCAGTTCTTCTCCAACGCTTTTCAACAATCGGGTTTAGAGTCATCTGTGGTTAGCAGTATAATCAGGGATCAGTTTGCAATGTGGGAAACCAAAATCAGAGGATCCAGTTTCACGGAAAACTGCATGATGTAATTGTATGTCACTACAGACGTATCGGATAAGTGTTCAGTCTGTTAGCAACGCTTATACAGCAAGATTACTCTGTTTGTTTGCTTTTAAAGCTTACATTTGTCCACGGACAAATTCCTACATGCGCTTCCAGTCTAACCTCTGTTGAGAAGCAGATGGCCATATATGCGGCAGAAGTTGGTTGTGATTATCTGAATCACAATAATCTCCTCCCAGCCCACAGTAAATGACAGCTTTGTTTACCCACAACCCCCATGCTCTTATTGGGGGGAGCGTTATCCAATCAGTGGGCTCCCTCAGGTAAATGTCATCTAATCCCCCGGTGCCTCACATTTGCTGCTTTCTCTTGACTGATTCCAGCTCGATAGGAGCTTATGAGCATCGATCATGTGTGGAAATGCCTGCTCATAGAGTCGTGGGTGTGACCAATTCAATTCCTAGTTTATTTCCAATAGCTACAAGGCACAAGACAGTCAGGCATTTGGGAATTGCGTGCCAGTTACTGCCGTTGGCATATGCGCCGGAAACGGCCTAAAAATGTTTTAAAATGCCAACTTTTTACCCTTCAGTCCATTCATCCGTGTTACGAAGCGTGGAAACAGGTGTGAAGGAGGGAAGAGGAGTGCTTTCGGGTCACAGCTGACTTCCCCACGCTGTATGCTATCTGAATTGCTGCCTGTTTGGGACGGAGCTTGTGCTTATTTGAGTATGAAGAGCTAGCCGCTTATCGAGCTCGAGCGTTTGGTCTGCACGCCGATCGGCATTCTCCACGCCACCACCCTGCCAAACAGGATTGGCCTGGCTGGTGTTCTGTGGCGATGCCAGCCGTTCCTCCTCCATTACATCGACGCTGCCGCCCGCGGGCCTGTTTCACATTAACAGCAGGGCTCAGCTGTGTTCGGTATGACAATAGCGTGTCTTCAGAAAAAAACACAAAAAAACGCCAAATATGCTCATATCGGCTTGGATGCCACGCACTGCAGAGCTGCTCGAGGCTCCGCTTGACTGTGAGAATACGATGCGAGGTATGCCAAGTATTAATCAGAAGACAGCTTGAGCATGAAGCAAGCTGAAAAAAGGGTGGCAAACCAAACACAACAGAATGCGACAGAAATGTTCTCATCTCTTGCTCTCTTTTCAGACTGGTCTGGTGTCGAGCTCAGGCTGAACTCGAAGGAAACGGGTCAGATGCTAATTAGCACAGAGGTGAAGTTCTACAACTGCAGCGTGCACCAGCTGTGAGTATACACACACTTCATTTGACTAATTTCCATGGAAAAGAAAAATTGCATGCGAGTACTCATTAATTGTTTTTCCTAGATAGATTAAATGGAGCAAAAATGGCTCAAATATCCTTCTTCAGAGGTTTTTCTTTTGAAGAAAATACACCAGGAATCTTGCATGTGTCTCTACTAAAAGCTCAGATCTCATAGTCTTAGAACTCAATGTGACCTCAAACATTTCTCATGATTTCTTCATTTTATAGTTCTAATTTCATAGCTCTTTTTTATACACTACCATTCAAAAGTTTGTTCTTTGAAATGTTTTTGTTTGTCTTTCATGCTTGATTTTTGATCAAAAACAGTATTATTTTGTAACAGTATTATCGTGAAATATTATTCCATTTAAAATAACTGTTTTCTATTTGAATATATTTTAAAATGTAATATATTCTGTGATGTCAAAGCTGAATTTTCAACAGCCAGTCTTCAGTGTCACATGATCCTTCAGAATTCATTCTAATATGCAGATTTGCTGCTAAAGAAACATTTCATATCATTGTCAATGACACAACAGCTGTGCTGCTTAATATTTTGGTGGAAACCATTTGTTTATGATTCTTTGATGGATAGAACAGAATTTATTTGAAATCAAAATCTTTATAAACGTCTTTACTGTGACTTTTGATCAATTTAATGCATCCCTGCTGAGTAAAAGTATAAAAAGAATCTTACTGACACCACATGTTTCAACGGTTTTATACTGTAGCTGTTTTTCAATTAAATGAAAACTTAACTTAAAACTCAGGAATTTTAGGATTGATATTTAAACAAAACATGGAATTCAAGTGTGTTAAAACTGTTATTTGGCTAATGGTTAACATTATCTTATAGCCCACACAGTCAGTGATAACAGCAGAAAAGGAAAGTTGTTTCAGATGAAGAGCCAGTTACATATTTTATTGAAAATTAATATTGATCTTGATTGAGAAAATGAATTGGCTATAGTTAAATTGACAACATATTTTTGATTGCATAACTAGCGGTTAGCGGATGTTGCTCAGCGTTACGACTCGATCTGAATTCTTTTCCAGATACATCATGAGATATACGATGTGTCATTCCATCTATCCATCTCTCCGGTTTCCGTGATATTTATCTTCATGATGCATTCGTCCCACATACGCAGCCCTGCTGATATTTCTCTCACTTCCTGTGTCGTAGAGTATCAGCGTTGTGTCACGGCGCTCAGCCAGCTCACTGCGCACGCTGTGAATGCTTCAAAAGTGTTATGCAACATGGAAAAACTGTGAATGTTTCAGGCCCACGGGACGTTTTGATAATATTCAAAGAATTGATCAAGACACCAGATTCTCGCAGTGTGTCCGAACTCTCCGATTCGCTTTTTGCAGGCCACTAGCATCGCATCCCTCCCAGGCTGCACTTTCCCGCGACTGGCGAGGATTGTGCAGCTATAAAAAGCATCCATTATGGCAAATGCCGGCTGATTGCTTGACATTTCTCAAGTGTCGAGGCTGAGATGTCTGAATTGCTGAATCTAAGTGTGCTGTGGGTTTGACGCTCCAGCTGGGGGCATCGCTGTCTGTCACAGTTCAATTCCACTTCATCTGCTATGATGGCTGATCAGAGAGGAGAGAGTTGGACGGCATCTCGTCTCTCCAGGAGGCTGGATGATAAACAACCGCTTGTGTCTGAACGCGCTTTGTGTCTTTGCACACGCCACGCTCCCGAGCTTCACTCGCGTGCATGTTTATGTGTGTTTTAGCGTTTACTCGTAGCCTCTTGTGTGTATTCTAAACCACATCTCATAAGCGTGCCTTCTGCAGAGAACAGATGCTGCTCGATGCAGGAGATCACAGAGCCCCCCAGTTTGCTGGAAGCTTTCTAAAAGGCTCAGGAAGAGGTAGCTTCCGAGGGCGCTGATTGGCTGGCTGCGAAAGACTCGCCCCCTCCCCGTTCCCTTCACTTCCTTGCTCTCTCACAGCCATGTCGCCCAAGCATCTGACAGATCTGGAACTAATCAAACAAACTCCCTGTATCCAATCCCTCTGAACACGCAGACCTCACACGGAGCGCCGTTGGCCCTCTGTGCCAATGCACAGGGGATTATGGGTAGTCTGAGACAGAAAGACCCCTCCTTGTGTGTTCAACCTGGCTCAGTTTTTGATGCGTTCAGCCTTTGTAAATTTCCTCCCACTCTTCCTTTCACTTCAAATGTTGTAAAATGCTCTAATTTATCATGAGTTCCCAACACAGTGATTAAGTACAGCGTGGTACATTGGTTTTAGCTCTCGATTTCTATAAAAATCTCACCGTCCAATCGGGTGGGCCCGTTTGAGCCCAATGACCCAATGAAGAGCCGGCTCTGATGAATATTGTAGTATACACTCTTCTGCATAATTTAATTGGCACGCAGAAAACACAAACTCTTGGACGCCAAAATGATGTTTATAACCCTAGAAGCGTCTCCAAGTTTCCTCAACATCAAATATATGACATGCTCCATTGCAAATAGAACAAGGCCCGCTCGCCCTAGAAGGGCTTTGCTTCTGAATTAGAGGGACTGATGTAAGTGTTTTATTGGAACGTGCTGGTACTATAGATTCTCTTTCTCGTAAGCTCATCTGCATATAAATATATAACCGCTGCAGGGACGCACACAGATACATGCATATGCACACATGCTTGAAATGTATGACTGTATTCTCGCATGGTTTGTCTGCTGCATATTGTAATACTGATTATACAACTAAACAGAGATGCCGTACAGGAGGTGAGGTTATGCTGGGATCTCAACCCTGGTTTATCTCAATTTTGGCCTTAAATGAATTGACCTCTTATGCTACAGTTAACACTATATCATATGGATATCCTCAAAGAGAAAACTAGTTAATTTGTTTAGGTGCATTGGACTTTGTGTAAACAGGCATTTTCTTGTACGTGTACTCTTCTGGATGTCCATTTAACCTCTAGACTAGGTTTCATTTTCTATTTTAGGAAAACTGTCACAATTACTAACTATTACAATGCTTGGTATAACAGCTACAGTATTGCAATTAGAATTAGATTTTGTCTCTTTTTCTCTATTTTAAAATACCTCATTCTACATTCAGTCAGGCAATCCACTGTCTCACTCACAGACAATACAGTCCTAATGCAAATCATATGTCACGGCATGACTATATGTCTTAATAAAGTCTGTATGTCTCAGTACCAGAGTGATAATTGTACGTCTGAAGTCTAACCTTTGCAGAGCTGCATTACATCTGTGAGATTCAGTGGGACATGTGAGATTCAGTGGCACAGCGCTGTCCAACGGCACATGCAAATTTCCGCAGCACACTTTTAATTTATTCAGCATTAAGCCGCAAAGGTCAAGGACACAGCAGTTCTGGTCTCAAAGGCACAACCTGCTCCCCATCGCTAATCTAAAACCCAGAGCTACATTTTATGCTGACTCCTTCCACAGTGCCCTCAAAAAATGGCTTTGGATCATAAATCAGAGATATCAGTGAGTTGTAATAATACTTTATATTCTCTCTCTCTCTCTCTCTCTCTTATTCTTCTTTCCATCTGTTTAGGTGTCTTTCCTGTGTAACCAGTTCCTTCCGCTGTCACTGGTGCAAGTACAGAAACCTCTGCACCCACGATCCCTCCAGCTGCTCCTTTCAGGAGGGACGTGTGAACGCCTCAGAGGTATGCTCACTAACACACACTGTGTGTATGAGGTTAGAGTCTCTCGGTAGCAAATCTACAGGATCACAAAACTCTGGGGAAGAGCCTCCAATAATAGCTGCTGAAAAGTGTGTGTGAAGTCGACGGTCGCCTCGCTAGAGACTCTGTGCTTGTGTGTGTGTGTGTGTGTGTGTGTGTGTGTGTGTGTGTGTGTGTGTGTGTGTGTGTGTGTGTGCGCACGCATTTGCAGGTGTTCAGCTGATCAATGTGCTACATTACACCCTGTCAGGTGGTAAACACACTTGCTCACCCTCTCACAGCGAGCAATTAGCGGTCGATATCCGGAATATTCTCTCTCAAAGCACACACAGGCTTCCCACTTATTCACACACAGCCATATGCACAAAATAAACACACACTCACGCAGGCAAAACCTCCTTAAGGTGCATGATCAATCATGGTGTGTGTATGTGTGTGTGTACACATTCATTTGCATTTTTGTGTGTGCAGGCTTGCATGTGTGTAAGTGTATGTTTGTGTACATATGTATTTGTGCATCTTTGTGTTTGTTTTTAACCTTATACTTTAGGGAGAACATTACTGTCCTAGAAGTTACCCTGCTATAGTGTATATATAGTATATAGTATATTTCAGGCCTTTTCTGGTTTCACAATAATTATGTTTAGCTTTATTACGAAACAGTAGACGTCCCCATTTCCCTGTGTGTGTATTAGAGAGACTCTAGGGGACACCTCTCACTGGCTGACATACTAGTGCATGGCATCTCTACACACAGCTTTTAGAGAGTAACACGTCAAAGAGCTTTTAAAGAGCACCTGGGGTTTGGCTGTGTGTGTGTGAGCATGTGTGGGTTGTGTACATTGTTACAATTTCTATGTGCACTGTACGTTTTTATAAGGCTCTTTCACTTCATCTGTTCTCTTCTGAGTACACTTAGGTTAGGATTTTATGAGTTTGTCTTGACTACCCGTTCACCTCTCGTTCCCTTCACTCCTTTAGGACTGTCCTCAACTGGTCCGCTCTGAGGAGATCCTGATCCCGGCAGGGGAGGTGAAGCCCATCACCCTGAAAGCCCGGAACCTTCCCCAACCCCAGTCGGGTCAGCGCGGCTACGAGTGTGTGTTACACATACAAGGAGTCAGTCACAGAGTCACAGCGCTCAGATTCAACAGCTCCAGCGTACAGTGCCAGAACAGCTCGGTATGTGTTTGGTGTGCATGTGTACTCATGGGAAAGAAATATCACAATGAGATATCTCACAATGATGATGAAACGTAACTAATATCATCCGAGCTATAAATAAAGCAAGATTGAGATCCAGAAAAGTACAGTTTATAGCTAGTTAAGCACTGGTTACCTGCTTCGTGATGTTATAACGAACATGATCATGAATTGGACGTGGCCAAGGTATATTTTACCCTTTTACCTCCTCCTTTCTCACACTTTTTGTCAGTCTCTTTCAAATGAACACGCACACACTTTATAAGTAGAGATGAAGGCAGCTGGAGCTCATTGTCCAAGCTGTTGAAAATAGGAGTGTTGAAAGTCTTCCTTATTCCTCAGACTGATGATGCAAGTCTGGAGTAACTCAATAAGAGCACTAATTCAGTCAAACCATCTCTCTTTTTCTCTTTCTCTCTCATGTTATTTGCTTGACTCTCTTGCACGCTCTGCCAGTTTTTTGTTCACTTTTTGGCTGCATGTTGTAATCAATAATTGACACAGCAAAGACAAAATCCGATTAAAAAAATCATAAACTTTACATTATCTCAGCGTTTGCACTGTCAGGAAAATGTCGTAACGTCTTTCCATCTCTCCGTCTCTGCAGTATCTGTATGAAGGGATGAGAATTAGCGAACTGCCGGTGGATTTCTCAGTGGTGTGGAATGGAAATTTCATCATTGACAATCCTGAGAACATCAAAGGTAATGCATAAATAACCCATGGAAATAAACTCCATGTAAGTATGCTGTAACCTGTCTGATTCTGCCAGAATAGTTCTGCCTTAAATAGTGTTTGAGGTTATTGATCATACTCATTATTATTCATTTCATGTTTATGGAAAAATTAGAGTCTGAAGCTACTTTTCTCATGCTCAGCAATACTTCCTAAGCATCATGGTTATGCTGAGCTTGAAATGTTTATGATCGATAGCTCTCTTAAACTGTCAGATAGGTCACCCTAACCCTCCTGAAAACTTTATAAAAACTTATAATTAAATCTCATATTGTTGTGTATTGTAGAATAGTGCAGCGTTCATTCAAAAACTAATTTCCACTTGTCCCACAGTGAATCTTTATAAGTGTGGCGCTCAGAGGGACAGCTGTGGCGTGTGTTTGAAGGCTGAGAGGAAGTTCCAGTGTGGCTGGTGCAGTATGGAGGGCCGCTGTACCCTTCGCCAGCACTGTCCCATGTCCAACCCCTACACCAGCCGCTGGCTACACCTTGCCAGCACCAACGTGAAGTGCACCAACCCTCGAATCACTGAGGTGAGTCAAATATACACTTACTTGAGTCAAGAACAATCTGTTTTTCTGTCAGACATACAAGAACAGCATAATTCTGTTTCGCATTACATATATTTTTCTTAACATATATGATGCACATTGCACACAGATCTCTATTTATGTTTTTCAAGCTTAATACTGTGAAATGGGAGGTATAATCATCTATTTGTAAACTACAGTTGAAAGGTTTGTGGTCAATACGTTTTTTTTTTTAAGAAATTAATTCTGTTATTCAGCAAGGATGCGTTAAATTGATCAAAAGGGCTGGTAAAGGCATTTATAATGTTACAAAAGATTTGTATTACAAAAAAATGCTGTTCTTTTAAGCTTTCTATTCATCAACGAATCACTGTTTTCACCAAACTATTTAGCAGCACAACTGTTTTCAATATTGATAGTAGTGCGAAATGTTTCTTGGGCAGCAAATCAGCACTGATTAGTAATAATGATATAATCATATATAATTATAATGATTTCTGAAGGATCATGTGACACTGAAGACTGGAGTAATGATGCTGAAAATTCAGCTTTGGAATAAATTACATTTTTAAATGCATTAAAATAGAAGATGTTAAATTGTAATAATTTTTTATAGGGCTGTACTGTCTCAGTCGATTAGTCGATTAATTGGTCGATACGTTCTGGTTCGACCAAAATTCTGATTGGTCGATTTTTTGCCGCGTTCATTTCATCAGTTTTGCCGCGCTGAGGCGCGCTCATTTCATCAGGTGGAAAGCACTAACTGCTAATGGGGGTGTTTTCAGAGTACCCTTGTTTCACTGTAACAGTCTGTCTTCAGAACACCCCCCTTGTTTTCACCTTTTTTGGATTAGCCCAACCCAAGAGAGAGCGATAACTATAGAAGGTTTGATGCTGAATATTATTTATTTAATTGTGAGAGCGTTTTAGTCAGTCCTCTTCTAACATGTCAACAACAAAGAAATCGACAGTGTGGCAGCATTTTGTTAAAATTGATAACAGGAAAAAGGTCGAATGCAAAGTTTGCAAGCAACAGTTTTCCACAGCTCGACGACAAACATGACATATCTAAAAGTGGTAAGCTCACTTGTCTGCGTTAGCTTGCCCTGTCTGTTTTGAGTAGGCTATATGAACATATCAGAATTTGCATATTTCAATGTTTTAGTGTGAAAACCTAACTTTTTTATTTTTTATTTGGAGCCTAATGCGCAATTGCGCTGTGCTGTTGGTTGTGTTAGTTTTGAGCCTAGGATGCTTTATTTTTCAGTTATGCACTTTATTTCGTTTCTGCTCTTGATCTGGTTTGTTTAATAAATATTCTTTTTTTATTAAAGTGGACGTGCCTTTTGTGTTTATTAAGAGTAAAAGCTTTAAGTTAATAGTCTATTCGTGTCTCAGCTGCGAAGCTGAGCTCATGTTCAGCCTCGCTCGGTGTGAGGACATGCACGGTGAAATGATAGTGTCTGACAGTTATAACTTATTATTATAACGTATGACAAAAATAATTGTCTAAATTATGTTGCATATTCCTCAACAGTTCTTGTGATGATATCACTAGTTGACAACATAGTACTATTTTCGGAAATCATAAGCTATGATATTGCGCAGGTGCACGTGATGCAACGCTGTCAGAGCCGACAGACTGGAGTGTCAGACTCATTTCAGTGCAAAATAATTAGGTCAAAAACGATTTAATATACTGCAAATAGCCTACTAGTTTTTTATGTTTATTTATAATTCATTTAGGCGGACAACAAGGCTACCAAGTACTGCGCACAGTGCGCATCTAATTAATTTAACGTTTTTTTTTTTACCGTCATTTTTAGTCGATTTTAGTCGATTTTTAGTCGAAAATTTCAGGACTTCAGTCGACCAAGATTTTCTTTGGTTGAGTACAGCCCTAATTTTTTACAATATTACTGTTTTCTACTCTATTTTTGATCAAATAAATGCAGCCTTGGTGAGCATAGCTTTCAAAAACATTAAAAAATCTTGCAGACCCCAAACTTTTGACTGGTAGTCAATATACATTTTATTTATACCTTTTTTTTAAATGGGGATGCTTTTCAGATGAAAGCATACATCTTAAATATGTTTTCAGCATGATTCATAACTTGGAAAAATCAACACACACACACAGAGAGAGAGAGAGAGAGAGAGAGTTGTGTGGAAGATTCTCGGTCAGCTCATATTTCTACTCTGTAGTCTGACTGAGCTCTTTATTGATGCTGCTATTCATAGACTCTCAGAGAAAGGTGAGCTGTGTGTATCGTGAGTAATATCTCTCTCTCTCTCTCTCTCTCTCTCTCTCTCTCTCTCTCTCTCTCTCTCTCTCTCGCTCTCTCTCTCTCTCTCTCTCTCTCTCTCTCTCTCTCTCTCTCTCTCTCTCAGCTTCTCTGTCACTCTCATCGTCAGTCATACTCACTCTAGCTGCCAATATCTCACGTTTTCTTGTAATTAACACAATGTTAGAATGTTGATGGCATACTGTGAGATGTGTGTGTGTGTGTGTGTGTGTGTGCTGGGAGACTGAGGGAAGACATGGTGTTTAATTAGTTTAGGTAACGCACCAGTGCCCTGTGTTTAAAGTACCTGATTCATGGAACTCATTGATTCATGTGGCTGTTTGCAGTCTGCATATCTCAAGCTGTTGCCCCATGTGCACACAAACCAATTAAAAAGTAAGGGTTATGACTTCCCGTTGTCTGTTTTCATTTAGGATGAATGAGCAAATTAGGGTTAAGAGCTATGTGATGGATTGCCTCTGTTTTTGTTGATGGAAAGTGTTAATAAAATAGCATTATTAGTGTAGCCTTTGTTTCTGTTCATGGAAGTGTGAACATGTATTTTATTTTGGCATGTCAGTGTGTATTTGATTTGTTGCACAATAGATTACAAAGACGTGTAATCTAATTAATGATAGCTTGGTAATTATCTATTTTTGCTAAATAGCACTGCTTTTTTAATTTATTTTATTTTATTTTATAGGTCTTCAATTTTTTAGATTTTTTTTTAAATATGTATTAAAAATAGTTTACTTCAACTAAAGTTAAGAAACTAAAGTTCAGCTAAATGTTTAATCGATGTTCCTTCATAATTTACTAGTAGAATTTAAATGCACTAGTACTACAATTATATGACTGTCTACATCAATATTGATTATTTTAATGGCTTTGCAATGTAACTATCAAAACAAAGCATGTGAAGACATTAATATGTTACTATGTGCCTGTTCTTACAGACCAGGCTTATAATACAGCATTCACTTTTATACAATATGTACCATAGTATCCCTGTTTAAAGGTTGAAAACCCCAAATGGAAAAAGAGCACTGCATTTTGTGTTTTAAACATATGCATTTGCCAAGACCACATTACAATGCAGTGGAGCAGTTCCTTCAAAGCAAATTAGTATGAATATTTTTAATTCATCCATTTTTAATCTGTTCTCTCCAAGTTGTTCATTTCCATTTTCTCCTCTCTCAGTCTCACTAACACATAAATGTAAAAATGTCCTCTAGATCAGTCGTTTCCGTGAATGTCTTTTGTTCTTAATTTAGTTGTTTTTTTCCCTGTTTTTGTCTGAATGTAGACATTTGTAAGCTGATTTGTGCAAATACATAGACATTAGCGAGATCTGCCTACACGAAAATGACAGTCATAAATGATTAACACTTCTATTAAGCAGCACTCTATCCCTCCTCTAAAGACTTATTAATATTAATGAGGCTTAAGTCCTCAGTGAAAGCAGAGGGTTCAGCATCAAATGAATGTGGAGGAAAGTCAGGCACTTGAAGCTGGTCTTGACGTTGCTCTTTACTTCAGATGGTCTCTGAGCTTCTGCTTAGTAGCTCAGTCACGGAAAGACTGGTGTCAGTTCGTGCTTCACAGAACTGATCTTGGATCAGCCATGAAAAACTGTTTGAACTATGGACTTTAAATGCAGTTTTATTTCAGTATTGCTGTTTTGTTTATTAGATATTATAGAATATATATAATTATATATTATATATATATTGCTGTTTTGATTATTATAAGATTTGTTTTATATATATATATATATATATATATATATATAAAACATACTATACAAAATACACTGCCCGGCCCCAAAAAGAATTGCTGTTTGGATTTAAATAGGCAAATGCTTGAGAGTCAATGATTGAATGTTTCTAGCATGTTCTAACCCTAACTGATGGAGTGTGTAGCTTTTTATTTCTTAAACAACCATGTAAGAAAACACATCATGGCCACATTCCAGCATGACAATGTCAAGATGCATCAGGCTCAAATTGTGAAAGAATAGTTGGGAGGGAGCATGAAGAATCATTTTTAAAAATGAATTGGCACCTCTGAGTCCAAACCTTAAATTGATTAAAAGTCTTTGGGATGTGCTGGAGAAGACTTTAAAGAGTGCCGGACTCTTGCATTGTCAATACAAGATCTTGAGCAAAAATGTATGCTCCTCTTGATGGAAATAAATGTTGTGATGTTATTTCCATTTCCAATTGGGGGGGAGGGGCCTGGCAGTGTAGATTTGAAATTAGACTACATTAAACTTATTTTAATTGTATTATTTTTTATATATATAATATATATATATTTACATTGTTTATTAAAAATGTTATACAATTTGTTTGTTTGTTTGTTTGTTTGTTTTTGTACAGACAAACTTGTATTCAAGATCTCCTGGTCAGTCTCTGGGCACTTAGAAATGCAGTTGAAACCAGCCCTGAATTTGTTTCAAAACATGGTCCAAAGCCTCAGGAAATAATGGCCTAAATACACATACACACTTGTACACACACCCCGACACTGACAGCTAGAGAGACCGTTCACGGTGAAAATCGTCATGAATAAATTATATTGAGCCTGATAGAACCTTCTCTCCCATAGAGCTACAACGCTTGTCTAGTACGACACATCCTTTTCCACAAAGTCACATGTCTATTTACAGAAGAGCATTCAGCTCGAATCACTCAACCACAAACTCCAATTTTAAACTGGATGCACCACTTTCAAGTCCCTTGTTTCTTTCTTTCCATACTTAAACACTCGCTTGCTTGGCCGAGGTTCAAAACCAAGGCCCTTTTTTCTTTTTTCCCCCCTTTCAGTCTTTATCGCAGCCAACCACGGGACATTTAAGAGCAAATAAAGTGTTTAGTGTGCAGTTTATGCAGCAAGAAACAAGTCATAAGCTGAGTTTTATCAAGCCCATAAATTGCATCTCAGTGTGAATTGGGGACGTGCTTGAATCAGCTGAAAAGACTCCAATCCCGGTAACAAATCACACCTTTCGTCCTCCTGCTGCACACTTTCATTACAGCTTCCTAATTATACGCAGCAATTGAGTGCGTGAAAACCCTCCGAGGACAGGAAATTCATCCCCGGTTAGACTTGAACGTGCTGGTGTTAAGCATTAGCATTTCTTCATTACTTCATTACCATTCTAAACCATCTTCATCACACAACATTTACCTGCGAGGAGATCACGACATGTTGGGTAAGGGGCATCCATGCAGGGCTTCTGCTTTAAAAAGCATGCATTAAGAATGAAGAGACTCCCTGTTTGTCCCCGAGACACTCTCAAGACATGACACTGGCCCGTGGCTGGGAGTGTATCTGGGTGCATGTGTCCGTATAACTCAAAGGCAAACAAATCGTGAGAACTCTGAAGATCTTCTCAAAAGGTCCACATTCTCATTCTGAGGCTGGAATTCTTACAGTCACTCTTGTAATGGGGGTGAAAATGCAGTTGGATGCAAATTGTAGCTCTGGAACCAGACGAAGGAGCCCTTCTGCTGGGTCAAACAAGGTAGTGCTCTCACCTCAGAGTAGGTAGAAGAGACTTTGAAGTAGTGAGTCAATGCGAGAGATATTTATGCTCTATGAATAAAGCCCATTTGATGTCTGTAATGGCCAGTCAGAACAGCACCACGCTGGGAGTGAAGCTGGAAGCTGACACCCAGACTATTATCACTTGAGATTTAATCTACAGATGAAAGTGGACTCTGTAAGGATATATCTATATAATCCGTAAAGAATACATGAATGTTAGTTGGACCCCCTTTTGCCTTCAGAACTACCTTAATTCTTTGTGGCATAGATTTATCAAGGTGCTGGAAACATTCCTCTGAGATTTTGGTCCATATATACATGATACAATCACAATTTGTCATCTGCGTATCCATGATGCGAATCTTCCATTTCACCACATCCCAAGGGTGCTCTATTGGTATTAGGCCATTTGAGTATAGTGAACATATTGTCATGTTCAAGAAACCAGTTTGAGATGATTTGAGATTTGTGGGATAGTGTTATCCTGCTAGAAGCAGGATACCCTAGCCATCAGAAGATGGGTACACTGTGGTCATAAAGCAATGGATATGGTCAGCAACAATACTCAGGTTGGCTGTGGAGTTTAAATGATACTCAGTTGGTACTAAGGGACCCAAAGTGTGCCAAGAAAATATTCCCCACACCATTACACCAGCAGCAGCCTGAACTATTGATACAAGGCAGGATGGAGCCATGATTTCATGTTGTTTACCATGTCTACCATCTGAATGTCGTGGCAGAAATCGAGACTCATCAGACCAGGCAAAGCTTTTCCAGACCTCGGCTATAAGAGGTTATTTGAATAACTGCTGCCTTTCTATCAGCTCAAACCAGTCTGGTTATTCTCCTCATCAACCAGGCATTTCACCCACAGAACTGCTGCTCTCTGGATATTTTCTCTCTTTTGGACCATTCTCTGTAAACCCTAGAGAAGGTTGTGTGTGAAAATCCCAGTAGACCATCTGGCACCAACAACCATACCACGTTCAAAGTCACTAAAATCACCTTTCTTCCCCATTCTGATGCTCAGCTTGAATATCAGCAGATCATGCCTAAATGCATTGAGTTGCTGCCATGTGATTGGCTTATTATATATTTGCGTTAACAAGCAGTTGTACAGGTGTACCTAATAAAGTGCCCTAATACAACCATATTACTATGATTTCATTCATTTTATAAAATACTATGAAATTAAAATGTTATAATGAATATAAACACAAAATGGCCGCCTTATGATACACATGTATTTTATTTTTGCATTTTGAAAACTCAAGCTTCTGTTTGTCCAATGTGCAGTATAGCCTACAATAGAAGTGATATCGACCTTCATTTTTAGTTTTCATTATATTTGAAACATTAAAAAAAACTAACTAGAATGGAGTATAAACTTTGCTGCATTGTATATTTCATGCATAAAGAAAATGGCCATACTTTACAGTGCATAATTACTGTACAAATGACTTTTTTTTAAAGTATTTATGCTATTTCATGCATTATTTCAACAGTTTAGACAGTTTTCTGTTGTTAGTTTGTCTTAGATAGTCAGTCTGATGCTGACTCGGACCGATATGAATATATTTAGCATTCCATTCTTTCTTTTATTCCGCCCTTGTATACAGATGTTTCCGTCTGTTCCTGTCCTGTGTTCCTAAGAAGCAATAAAAGATTCATATACTTCCACCCTAAAGCCCAGGACACACCAAACCGACGCCAAAGAACTAGCGCTGATGAAAGCCGACTGTGTTGTCGCCTCCCGTCGCCTGCGTCGGGGGAAAAAGCTGCACTTAAACACACCGAGAGAACTACAGGCGACTGTCAGCTAGAATGCGCGTTCTGCGCCTGCGTGTAAATGAGACAACTGTCTATTTCTGCAGATATTTTCATCTATATTCGTCATTCAAAAAGGGAAACCGACCCTGGAGGCTGCAGATACACAAACCATAAACAAAGCAGTGCGTGCTTACCGTTTTGAATATCAATCCTGCTAAACACTTTCTGTATTCCACTCATGTTAATACTGAAATATTCACCAAGGAACACTCGGGTAAGATGACGTAACATTAGAACAGCCTTCTATCTGTACCGTTTTGACTTCTTTGTTCGCTGTTTTTCTATTATTCTCGTGCACTGACTCGTTCACTAAGCTGAACAGCCAATCAGAGTTCCCTCTTTCACCGATTCAACTTGTCAAATTGACCGGAAAAAAGCAGACGAGGACCAATTTTAGCAGACGGTGCGGAACACACTGAGAAAACTAAGTCGGCCGACGCACAAAAACTAGGTTCACTAGTGACACACTTATTTACATCCTAACCAATTAATGTCCACTAAACTCCCAGCTAAACTGCTCCCATAGAGCGACTGCAGGATCTAGTCCACTTCCCGCACCGCACTGGTCTCAGATCAGTAAACAGGCACACTTAGAAGATGCTCTTACTTTGATCATGTTAGTTTTACTTCCACATGACTGCACACAAATGGTTTATTGATTGTGTATGTAGTGGCTATACTGTGCGTGTGGCTTTCTGGTCTGTCTGTCGCCCTCTCCCTCTCTCTCTCAGTGATATTTGGATCTGGAGAGGGTCCAGGACTGAGCTTCTCTTGGGCTTTAACAGCACAGAAGGCTTTTTGGCACCCAGAGCCAAGGTCACGCTGAGTGGCCATATTGTATTTTATGAGAGGGTGGGCTGCTCCGATGGCTAAAATGGCCTTGTGTTAGATTTATTGCCTGTGGCAACAGCATGCAGATCTGCTGCAGTCTTGACTGGAAATTTTTAATGAACTATGCAACATTAATAGGTTAGGAATTTGCCACAATGAAGTTTTACTGATATCTAATTCGGTGCTATTAAAGTGAAACACAATGAAAGGAACCAATTATCATTAAAAGGAATCCTTTTAAAGGTTCATTTGGAGACCTTTAACTAGTTTAAGCTGGTTCCGTATTAACTTTCTTATGTCTCTGTGTTATATATATATATATATACGACAATGTTTCTGTCGTCAGACTTTTCAAATGTTACATTTTTAACATAAGTTAAATAGTTCACCCAAAAATGTTAAATAAACACATTAAATTGATAAAAATGACAGTAAATACATCTATAATGTTACAAAGGATTTCAATTTCTGTTCTTTTAAACTGTTTTTAACATTGATAATAAAAAGAAAGTTTTTTGTGTGTACCAAATAAGCTAATTAGAATGATTCCTGAAGGATCATGTGACACTGAAGACTGGTGTAATTCAGCTTTGCCATCACAGAAATAAATTACACTTTAAAATACATTAAATAGAAAACAGTTATTTTAAATTATAATATTTTACCATATTACTGTTTTTACTGTACTTTTGATCCAATAAATGCAGGCTTGGTGAGCATTTTCAAAAACATAAAAAATTCTTACCGATCCTACATTTTTGAATGGTAGTGTATAATATATTGTAAATTGATTGAAAAATATTCAAGTAAAAAAAAAAAAATTGAATTCACTGAATGAATCAATTACTACCTCTCTTGTTTCAGGTAACCCCAGTGGCAGGACCACCAGAAGGGGGCACCAGAGTGACCATCCGTGGTGTGAACCTGGGCTTGTCCTTCCCAGACATGGTCAACAACGTGCAAGTAGCAGGAGTCCAGTGCACCCCGCAGGAGAACGGCTACATCATCGCTGAACAGTGAGTGACTGTGGAGCTGTAAAACTCCAATGAATTCATGCTGTGAAAGATTAGAATGGGAAAAAACTGCTTTAGCTTATCTTTAATCTTTCTCAAAATAGCAGGAGTTGGAAAAGATAATGTCCTACATTACACATACCGAGAAGCTGTTTCATGAGGGGAAAAAACTCCTTGGGTTTTCATCCAGTTTACTTTAAAGCACAGCGGGATGAGTCCATTAAACACACACACAGGATCCAGTGAACATGGCTTTGATGTCACAAGCATTAAGCGACCAATCAGGGCTAAGTATGAAAGGCATGGCAACGGTCACGACCGTTTCTTTTATGCTCTATTGAGTTTGTCTTATTTGACAGAAACATTTTAACAACAACAGGAAAACATTTCTATCTGAAACATTAATATTTTCTTGTGAAGCAGAAACAAGCCGTAACTAGAGTCCAAACAGACCTGGCTTGGTCTCTGCCTGGAGTAGGTCCCATTCTTCAGCATCTGTTTGTGTTGTTTTCCCTTGTGATTGTCATTAACCCTATCTGTAAATATCCTTAAGCCAGGATTTTATCACTAATATCATACCTCCTGGGGGAATGCTAGAAGTGCTAAAATGTGATGATTTGTAGCAGTAGTTTTTGCTAGGATATGCAGAAAATGTCTGTACTCAGCTTTTTTTGTCAACCATTTGATTAAAAAAAACAAAAAACATTGGGTTAAATGGTGAAATGTGTAATATCTACCCACTAGCATCACTGCTGGCTTCCTTACCCGCTACCAGATGTGGGATACAGCGTTTCTGGAAATCAACGGCGGCCCCCAAACTTAGTTCGTAAAAACCACAACACTTCAAATTATCCATCCCAATCTATTTGCCCGCGTCATATAACAATATCCAGCCCATGTCCCGACACGACAGCCTCAGCAAGGAACTCAGCAGAACAAACCCACCATAAACAAGAAAAAACATCATACCTCTATAGATTTGATCCCTGTTTGCCAATGCAACACAGGTGTTTATCTCTTCCCCAGCACAACATGAGGAAAACATTGTGTGTGGTACTAACGTTGCCCCTCCCCTTATTTGGGATGAGCGGCTTACAATATGCAAGTCGACGTTGCATTAAAACTCACCCTGACCTTAGTGTAGACAGGAATACTGAACGTTTGGCTTTCAAACATGTATGCCGTCATGTTGTAAGGGGATATAAATAGCGCACAGTGTCTGCGTTCAGGTGGAGTGTGTGTCCACAGCGCCTCTCTCTGCCGCTGAGGCGAGGACGGGCAGAGCGAGAGGGGAACGTGTGGTAATTGAAATGCACGGCGTGCTGCCGGCTGTAGGAGGGAGATTTGTCAGCCCTTCTCTCTTCTGACAGCAGTTTAATCCGAGCGGGACGAAGCCGAGCCGAGTGGGAGTGGATTCATTTGTATGGCGCGGCGAAGGGGTGTCATGAGGAAATGGAGAATGCGCCACTGGACCCAATCAAACCCGCAGACGGAAACGAGAAGCCGCGTATCTGATTCAACAGTTCTCTCTGGTCATTTTTTGTACTAAAGTTGTAAACATTAAGATCTTTTGCCATTTGATATTAAAAGATGATAGGAAATAGTAGGGAGATCAGGATATCATCTGAGCCTCAAATGACTATAATGGCTTTATAGCTTTCCTGTAGCTCAGTGGTAAGAGCATTGCGTTAACAACGCAAGGTTGTGGGTTCGATCCCAGGGGATTGCACATACCTATGTATAAATGTATAGGATAACGCAATGTAAGTCGCTTTGGATAAAAGCGTCTGCCAAATGCATAAATGTAAATGTAAATCTCATGCGATGCGTACGTGTATTGGCTACTTTTGAATAGCTATCAAAGGTGCTTTTTCCGTCCACAATATGGTTTAGTTACAGCATGTATCAGCTAATTTCCGAAGCTCAACAGCTAAACTTGCTCCACGCAGAAGCAATGATTGAGCACCCAAACTTGCTTCCAAACTTTAATTGCCTTAGAAGTGCAAGTCCTCCGCTCGTTGTGATTGAGAGGACATAATGTGTGCTGTGAACAGCTGTGAACGCTGTCTGCCGAGCCTGTCAGACTCACCGCAGGACGCCACATCACACCCACAATCACGCAGTCTGCGCCGCATGCATTCCCACAGTCATCCCTAATGATGCGAACACTCGATATCAGCCAAACATCGATTGCAGCGCCCCTGCACTTTCAACTCAGATTTGAATTCTCATGTCGGTTTCATATTTACTTCATTTGAGGGCCAGTCAATGGGCTGTGTGTTTTTATTTTGTCATTTGATCCTGCCACCCGTCCGTAAAGCTGATACATGATCAGCACGTATGATGTAGCAACATCGACCTGCTCCCTGATCAGAGTGCATGATAACGCTGTATTGATTTGTGCTGTGCGTCACTGGCTTGTATATAGGCGTTTCTTCAACTTCAGGCACTTCTATATGTCAGGGGTTGATCTTTTTTATTAAAATATGTCTTCTTCATTTATATTTGTTACTTTTGAAAAAGGCTTTTATGTATAGAATTAGTTGTTGAATCCTTGTCCCTATAATTGAGATAGATAAAAAAATATATATATATATATATAATTAAAACATGTTTTACATCATTTCAAACATACCAAAGGATTTTGCTCCAATAGTTGGTGTACTTGTATTCCAAGATGACAACAGTGTCAATGAAGGGTTTGAGATGAAATAAGATACCTGTGATGTGTATAAAACAAAAACAAAGAAAAAGGTAAATATCACTTGTGAGCAGAATATTTTTTGTAATTTCCAAGCTGTTGTTTTGTCCAATTATGCAAAAAGTGTGAAAATAATATTTAATTTTGTGTTTATTAATATACATCAAATTATAGCTATGTAATTAGTCTTACAGTTGCAAGCCAAAGGAGTCTGCCATTTTATCCTATAAAGTTTAAAATGTCCTCTCCGGGACCATCATTTCTATAACAGAGTGTCAATTAAACACTATATATAATTTAAGATGTGGTAGAACTGTGACACTTTCAGAAGAAAAAAAAAAAGTTCAAAGATGTGAGAATTCTCCTGTGATGTATGTATATCCACTAGTGGACAACTATGTTAGTGGATCAATTATAAAATTCGCTGTGAAAAGTGTCTTTTAAGAGTTTATTTCCCAAAAGTTCCAATAGTTGCAGAAACACCTAATGCAGTGCAGAACCTACAGGAACTTATGGTTCTAATGCTACAAAAGCGCTGTGTGTTCTTCGCATTGGCAGTCCCGTAGAGCGGTCTTGTCAATTCGGCTAATGGAATGTGTGCGCTAAAGCAATCAAAGCAAAAATTACATTGCGATCAAGAGGAAATCAATGGAGAGAGAGGGAGAGAGAGAGTCGCATACTGATCACTCAGCAGGACTGGAGATGACTTCCAATGCTTTGGTTCCTTAGTCTGGATGAAGTCCAGAAGCGTTAAAGCTTTGTAATCATAGGGACTGGATGGACCTGGATTCGTTTGCACAGAAGCTATGAGGGGGTGATATGTGATATCCATCCATTTAGGTGGCTTTCGTTCAAGTCAAGATTAAAATGTAATGTAATGTTGTATATTTGTTCTTTCTCAGGATTGTATGTGAGATGGATGAAGCTCCTGCGGACAGTAAGCCCGGCCCAGTCCATTTGTGCGTAGGGGAGTGTAAGCCGGAGCTCCAGACCCGCTCTTCTCAGCTCTATTCCTTTGTGGTAAGACCTTGAGCTCTGCTACATCTAAATAATGCAGTGAGGTAGTGGTGAAACCGGCCTTTGTTTTGGTTTTATTAAACTGAGCTTTAGTTGGTCCATTGAAGAGAACTCACGGGTCACATGACTTTATGCTTCTGGACAGGTGAACCTTGCTGAGGTTGCTTTGTTCTCAGAAGCGATTCAGCGAAAATGTCAAATCAGAGGAAGTGACTCAGAGCTCAACATTCTGTACTTCAACTGTTCAAATAGCTACGCTTTTGGAACAAAGACTTTCTTCTGCACATATTCATGAGGCCTTACAAAAATCTATATGTCTCATTAGTCCTCCATTTGAAGTAAATATGCTGGTTTCTGATCTTACAACATTTATTTTGCTCTCATAATATTTAATATTCTTCCTCACAAAGCATTGCAATAGATTTAATTGCAATACATCTCATAGTTCTACTTTTTTTAAGCAGAATAAAAAATGAAGTGGTAATATTGGCAAATACTCAGTAAATGTGTTAAACAATATTGCACTACACATAATTACTTTGTTTTTCAAGTTCCTAAATTGTATGCACCCTCTCGCAACCACCAGTTTCAAAACTCCTTTGAAGAATACCATGGTACTATAATAGAACATGTCCTAAAAGTCTATTAGTTTGCTACGTTTTTGGCACAAAAGCAGTATATTTGCATGTTATATTTATATATTTATATCTGTCCAGGCAGTTATCTAGGAAATCACTCCATTAATGTGTTGGAACTGTCTCTCCATGCAAATTTAGAGTCATTAAAAGCCATAAGGTCAATAAATTAACCTTTTTATGGCTTGCATGGCATTTTTATCGGCTTATTGTGCTATTTGGTCCTTTTTAAAGTAGTATTTTTGTGCATCTTCAGTAGATTCTGAAATTATGTTGTGGATTAGTGGATAATAACATCATTTACACATGTATTTGCCAAGACATTAAAAGAAAAGCGTGTTTATTAAACTAATGCACTCATCAAGCACAAAAGACTCGAGATATGCTGTAAAAACTAGCTAATTTACAGATTGCTGCTGTGTGTGTCATTATTATTTGGTAAAATAGCAGCCCTGCTTCCTCCGTTAAGAAGCGCAGCTCTCGTCGGCATAATAGAACTTGTTTTCGGTTATTAAAATATTGAGTGATTATGAACACGAAACACCACGGGGAGCGCACATTGAACATGGAGACAATAAAAGCCATTAAGCGAATCAAAGGAAGGATGGTTCGCCATGTTGTCTCGTCGCAGTGGAGCACCTGTGGGAACTCCTGCGCACCTGTCTCAAACACCCAACCGCCGGCCTGGGGTTAATAGATAATCAACGGCAGCATTCACACGCACACCAAGGCAAACAATTATCCATACCACCACAATTAACGGCCTCATGCTAATTAGGGGAGCTGTTTATATTACAATATGCGCCTCAGCCACTTCCTGTATGTGTTTATGCCTGTTTGTGTGAGTGTGTGTGTGATTTTCTTGCACGCCTTTCATATCGCAGTCAAATATAAAAGCAGCGTGTTATCTCAGCCGCTCCGACAAATGTTGTCGGACAACATGGAGTCCCTGAGCGGCCCACCGGTTGTAGAACAATGAGAGGCGAGACTGAAATTGGTGTTAATTCATTTCTTAGTCCGTGCACGTGTGAAGTCGGCCACCAGCCATTTCATGTGCTTTCTTAAGACACAGAGCTGTCTGTTTCTGTGATTCTCCATCTGCTATGTTCAGTCCCTGTGCACAATAAAGGAAGAGAACTGGGAACTAGAGAGTTTATGTACAACATTTTAAAAGCCTTTTATTTATCCTCAGACATGCTTTTCATGAGCTCGCATCACTCAGACAAGACTGGAAATGGCATTTCTTTGTAGCGGTCGCTCTTTATTTGTGAGCTCAGCAGCGAATGAGGCGAATGAGACTCATGAAGGACAGTTGTTATTTACAAACGTAGCTCTCTTTTGTGGAACTGCCACCCACATCTAGGCAGATTCAGATTCAAAACATGCTTGTGTTCAGCTGATACAGAAAACTAGGCTGTGTCATTTCTTTACCACTGACGGCACTAAATAGATTTATGTATGTATGCATGCATGCATATGAGTAAAAATCGGCATTGACGAGTATATGAAACATGTCACTCGCAAGTTGGCCAGTAACATTTTTATGAATTCTAGCAATGCATGAACGTGAACAAAGGTGAACAAAGGTGAACGACTCTTGGGACAGTTGACGGGTCAGCGCTTCATCTTCACTAAAGTTTAAGCCTTGACAAGAAGACTTGAAAGGGAGCTCGTTTCGTTACTCACGCGCTGTGTGAAAAGTTTTGCGTGCGCACACATCCAAAGTCCGCGTCAGACACCACAAAAATACCATACTGAGCTATATTTCACGTCGTCTTGCACTTGAACGGACAAATTCACACAAAATTGTCCAAAAATTGCAATTATCCTAGTAAACATTGGGAAAGTAAACGCATGTGTACAGTATCAGTAAGCTAAATTAGATCTGTGCATTCACTCCTAAAGTGACATCAGCCTAATATTCCTCCTGCTGTTTGTTTTTTAATGTTAATCAAACAACAAAGGATGAAGAAAAAAACACTCACTGCTTTGACTGAATTAAGTTTGTAACTTTAATTAAGGATTAATTAAAAAGGATATTTAATTTATACAGTGAAGTGTGCAGTGTCTTCAATACTGTTTTCAATTTAAATTAGGCTAGTAGTTTTAGCTGTGGTATCAAAATTGGCAATGGAGAATTGTGAATTTTCACTGGTATCTAAAATGTTTGTGTCATTACTGCCAGTTTCATGGCAGGTAAAAAATAATTATGACCGGTACATTTTATGTATTTATTTATAGTTTTTCTTCTAAATAAGTTAATACTTGTAATGATATTAAATTGCAATAATATTTCACAATATCACAGTGTTTACTGTATTTTTGATCAAATACATACAAACATGGTGAGCATAAGAGACAAAAACATATAAAAGAAATCTTACCCACCCCAAACTTTTGCATGTGTAAATAAAATGAAAGGTTACACTTTATGTTAAGGTGCTTACAGTGTAATTATACAAATAAGTACTGAGTGATAACAAAAAGTACTCACTATATAATTACAGTTAGGATTAGGGTTTGGGTTAAGGTTAGTTGCTTATAATTATGCATAATTTACTGTCATTACTATAGTAAGTACATGTCAGATGTGTAACAGGGGCAGTTACCAAAATAAATTAATAACAAACTGTAAACAATTCTACAATGTAGTTTTATTTTGAAGTAAAGCCTAATTTATCTCTAGCTTGTTTCCTTGTTTCCTACCTGTCTTCTCTTTCTGTCTGCAGATGCCATCAGTCACGGGTTTGTCCCCCAGTCGAGGTCCCGAGTCTGGGGGAACTAAAGTGACCATATTGGGGGAGAACCTGGGGGCAGGCAGCAGCGTCACTGTGCTTTTTGGGAACCAGACCTGCGAGTTTTATGAGTATGATTTTTTTATTTATTTTTTGTATCCTGTTATGCCTAGTATAAAAACATTATATTATATAGTAATACATATATTATATAAAATAATATACATATATTAGTACTGTGAATCGATAATAAAAATTAACTAACTTATAGAATGATTTCTGAAGGATCATGTGACTGAAGAATGTAATGACTGATGTAAATTCTGCTTTGCATCATAAAAATAAATTGTATTTTAAAGTATATTAAAATAAAAAACTATTATTTTAAATTGTAATAATATTTCATAATATTACTGTTTTGTTTTTTTCTCTATTTTTTAACAAATAAATGCAGCCTTGGTGAGCATAAGAGACTTCTTTTAAAAACATTAAAATAAGTAATGTTTCCAAACTTTTGACCAAAACTGTATATATAGTAGTGTGAACATGGACACTGATGTCAGAAGAAAGTTGCTGATCCTAACTTTCTATAAACTTTTTACATCCATCAGAGAGCGTTTCGGATGACTTCCTGCTTAAACCTCCTTCAATTAAATGCTTAAAGTTCCTCTAGATTTCCTCTTTTTCATCTGCCTTTCCTCTTCCTGTTGCTCTAATTTTGCTAGCATACTTCTGTATGTAAATATTGTACCCCCCGCCAGACTTCTTCCTATATCTCCTCCTTTTCCTCTCACTCCAGGATCTCAATTTAAAGATGAGGCTGATTGTAGTGCTTTAAGATGCATGAGAGTGACGACTTTAATGCGATCTGCTAATTTCTATTTTCCTCTGTGTTCCTGTGGAAGGATGACGCGCTCCTGATCGCGTACGAGCGTGTGCGAGGGTGCCATAAGTAAAAACAGAGCATTCTCTTATACGCTGCAGAGAATGACTAATGCTCACTTTCCATTGGTAGCGCTTTCAGTGAAAGCTGTAAGAAAAGACTGCAACTGAAAAAGAGCAGAGAACCGCCCACTAGCCATTCATATATAGTGTGTCTGAACAATAAGTCTAGCCATCTGTTATTAAGTAAAGACTTTGTGTTGTTCTTAGTCTCTTGTCAGAATCTGATTGGTTTGTGTTTTCTTTGCCCACAGAAGATCTATGACGGAGATTGTGTGTTACTCCGCCCCTTCTCTAACGGGAGTTGGGCCGGTTCAGATCAGCGTGAGTTTGGATCGCGCCCAGGTCCCAGGGAGCCTGACTTTTGAATATATAGACGACCCCACCGTTCAACGCGTTGAACCAGAATGGAGCATTGCCAGGTAACAGTACATATATGATGCATTGTTTGAGTATTGGATTATTCAGATCGGATAGTGTGACCTTCTAACACTGTTAGCAAACACTTTTGACTTTTTGAGGCTGATGATTCTTAGACTCTTTGAATGGATGTCAGACACATTCCTGAAAGAAATTGATCTGATTCACTGAATGCAGTTCTGCAGCTTTGTTCAAGGCCTTGTTGCTTTGTTATGAAAATGAATAAATGGCTGACTTGCATCCAGATAGATCCTTTCATCTTTTTCATAGTATTTACACCATGACAGGGTGATCATGAAGATAGTTTTATAAAAGTAAAGCTTTAAGTCACGTCTGAGATCTAAAAATATGCCGCTGCTGCTGAAGTCCCGAAAACTTTGCACAGTCTGTCTTTGCAGAATACATCTTATGTCTGACTATAACTTTAAATAACAGCATATAATACAGTGGGGTCCAAAGGTCTGTTGATATTTTCTAATTTAAATTAAATAGGAACTATATTATTAGTATAACAATTGAGTGAAAAGTTCAATTCAAAAATGTACATAGGTTTCAAAATGTCTTGCTGTAATGACAGCAACACACAGATTGTCAGGAGTCAGTCACATGATCTTATTTGATTAATGGCCTAGAAATGTTTCGTTTGTTTTTTTAGATATGAGTTTGTTTTAGATAAAAGAACAAACTTTTCTCTGTGTTTAAAATGCTCAAAGTTCTAAAACTTTGTTTATTTCAAGAATTAAATTACATTTTGAATCCCAGATTTTCAATGTGATATCATACCCCACTGTACCTTACATACTTTTCCAAGACATATAAAGAAAGTGAAAGAGAGAGTAAAAAACTCAGATTTGCTTTTACAATAATTTTGTGTATGCTATAAAGTGCGTAGTTATAATGACTTTATCTTAAAGTGATAGTTAATCCAAATATGAATATTCTGTCATCATTTACTCACCGCCGTGTCGTTCCAAACCTACAATTTCGAGCAATTTCAATCTGGGTTTCGTCCTTACCATAGTGTTGAGACTGCACTAGTTAAGATCTCCAATGACTTATTGTTAGCTGCTGACTCTGGACTTTTATCTATACTCATTTTGCTTGATCTAAGTGCAGCATTTGATACTATATCACACAGCATTATGTTGCACAGATTGGAGTCTATTGGAATTATTGGTACCCCTTTGACTTGGTTTCAATCATACTTTACGGGCCGTACTCAATTTGTACAGTTGAAGCAGTTCTGCTCAAAGACTTCATATGTCAATACAGGTGTCCCGCAGGGCTCAGTATTGGGTCCTCTTTTATTTATCATTTATCTTTTACCCCTTGGTAATATTTTTAGGAAGTTTGGCATTCAATTCCACCTATATGCTGACGACACCCAACTTTATCTGTCCTCTAAACCTTCCGCTAATTTTCCTCCATCTGTCCTCTCAGACTGTTTGGCAGAGATTAAAGAATGGTTTACTTCAAATTTTCTTAAACTTAACACCAGTAAAACTGAAATTCTTCTAGTTGGCTTAAAAAAACAATTTGTCGAAATCT
This sequence comes from Leuciscus leuciscus, assembly GCF_965113295.1. Taxonomy (NCBI): domain Eukaryota; kingdom Metazoa; phylum Chordata; class Actinopteri; order Cypriniformes; family Leuciscidae; genus Leuciscus; species Leuciscus leuciscus. The sequence goes on from NC_138742.1 coordinate 11,432,231, forward strand.
ACATGTTCATCTGTGAAAATTGACAATTTACCAGTCTCTATATCTAAACAAGTTAAAAGTCTGGGGGTCATTTTGGATAGTACTCTCTCATTTGAAGCACATATAAACAGTGTCATTCGCTCTGCTTATTTTCATATACGCAATATCAATCGACTTCGTCCGGCTCTCTCAGTAAAGAGCACAGCAATTCTAGTCCATGCTCTAGTTACGTCCCGTATTGATTTTTGCAACAGTCTTTTTTTTGGATTGCCTTCAAAGGTACTCAACAAACTCCAACTAGTACAGAACTCGGCTGCCCGAATCATCAGCAGAACTCCACTACCTGAACACATTACTCTCGTACTACAACACTTGCATTGGCTCCCGGTAAAATATCGTACTAATTTTAAAATTCTTCTTCTTACTTACAAAGCACTCAATAACCTTGCCCCTTCATACTTATTAGACCTTCTTCATATTTATACTCCCTCTCGGACTTTAAGATCGTCTTCTTCACTCACACTTGTTCTCCCTAGAACTCGCACTACTTCTATGGGGTCCCGAGCTTTTAGTTATGCATCTCCTTATTTATGGAACCTGCTGCCACAGGATGTGCGAAACAGTGGAAGTCTTCATGTTTTTAAATCTCGCCTTAAGACCCATCTTTTTCGGCAGGCTTTTATGTGAAAATATTTTTATTTTTTTAATATTGGTATCCAAGGTTTAATAATGAGTATTTGATTATTGTTGATTGTTTTATTGTGTTTGTAAGGTGTCCTTGAGTGTCATGTAAGGCGCCTATAAATAAAAATGTATTATTACTGTATGACTTTCTTTCATCCGCGGAACATATCATATATTTTGATTAATGTTGGGAACCAAACATGACCCGACTAACTTGAAACACTGAGGCATTTCTCAAAATATGACAGAATTAAACATTTTTGGGTGAACTATCCCTTTAAGGGATGTTTGAGTATTTCGCATTGAAAATCTGGGATTCAAAATGTAATTTAATTCTTGAAATAATCTGGACTAATTATACAGAGCCTCAATATATTCATACCAAATTGCTGCACATGATTATATACAGTAGCACAAATGAGACAGAAATAGCTATGCTGACAATAACTACATGCGTGATGCTGAGATACAGGTTCACTACAAGCTGGAGTTAGAAATGCAGAAGAAAAAAAAATGCCTCTGTCTCACAAGACCCAACTCACAGATACATAAGCATTTAGAATCATGCCTACAAATAGGAACAATGTATTGCTCAAAGGTTGCTCTTTCATGGCTTAGGAGACTTAAAGGGATAGGTAAACCAAAAATGTCCTCCTTTACTCACCCTCATGTCGTTCTAAACATGTATGACTTTTTCTTCTTCTGTGGTACACAATAGATATTTACACAGAAGATATTTTGAAGAACGTTGGGCACTGTTGCCTTTGGCTTGCTCAGTTGGGGATATTTTGGGGATATTTAATTTAATTTTATCAATCAATAAATTCCTCTTGAAACAAACTTTGTTGTATTATTTAAATTTAATACTGTGAAGCTGCTTTGATACAATCTGTATTGTGAAAAGCGCTATACAAATAAACTTGACTTGACTTGACTAAACCAAATTGGAGCCCAATGACTTCCATTGTATGTGCTAAAAAAAGAAGATTTTTATTTTTACAAAACATCCCCTGTGTTCCACAGCATACAGTAAAGTAAGTCATACAGGTTTGGAACAACAAATGTGTGTAAATAATGACATCATTTTAATTTCTGGTGAACTATGCCAGAGTTATGAATGCATTTAGCATAGCTCTGATCTTTTGGTCCGGTATAATTTGATGAGAAGCTCATACTGAGATCTCTGACTGTTGCTGTCTCTCTTATTTGATCCTATTGCTATATAGGAGAAACAATTGAGATATGGAATGGATCTCTTATGTGATTTTCCTGTGGGTGAGTGTCCCATGCCATGGCGTCGCCCCACAGTGAACAGAACAGCGTACGAGCGGCTCCTGGCTAATAAAGTGCTCAAGAGTAAACAACAGAAACACCTAGAGCAAGAGCTCCTCACCCATTCCACTCCCAGATGCTCAGTTCTTTTGTTGTGCTTTATCAAGCTGTGGACATTCCCAGAATGCTAAGCAGGATCACCGCTGCTTCTGTTCTTTTAGTGTTTTCAAAGACATGTCTAGTATGTTTGATTAAATCTACTGAAGCCAGTTAAAAGCATCTTTAATCAGAACCTTCTCCAAAGCTTATTATCTTCTAAGCACCACATTACAAAGAAACAAGTTTTGAATCAAATGGAACGTCAAAGTTTTCACCCCATTCACGATCACGACTTCTTGTATGTTTTTCAGCGGACACACGCCTCTGGTGGTGACCGGGACGAACTTGGATGTCATACAGGAGCCAAGGATTCGGATCAAGTATGGCGGGCGGGAATCCGTAAATGTGAGTAGCTTCGGTTGCGTTATCGTCGTTCGTCAGTTATTCACCCTCACTTTTTAAATGACCTTAGTTACCTGAGCTCAGGAGCTTATGGGAGAATGGCTCTCTCTTGTGAGCTGATATCTCACTAGGGCCGACACGATGAAACCGAATCGTATCAGTTCGACCTCCGAGATGCGTGACCTTGGGAAGTGGGATGCTTTGTCTGCAGGTTTGAGTTAATTATCGGTGACTTTCAGTGGAGAGAGGATCACACAATCTGCACGCTGCCTTTTTTTTGTGATGCATTAGACTAATTTCTGTCTTTTCTGTTGACCCACGGAGGCGAGATCCGTCGTGACTCACTGCCACAGCTTCAGAAATCTCATATATCTCCTACCCACAAGCCTCTGCGTGACCTCTTTTTCAAGCTGTGTATCTGTAATTTCGACTAAGTACCCTGCTGAATTATTCAGTCTGCGCAAAGTGGTGCGGATGAAGCATTTAATTTGAGCATTTTACTCTGCTCATACCACCTTTGTCGAACTGGGTTTTGTTGGCCGTTATTTGTAGAGTCCTGCATAAAACCATCCAATGCATCCAATGCAGTATTAGTGGATAGTGGCCTGTTAAAAAGGGTTGTATTGCCTAATGGGTTTCAAAGAAAGATAAACTGCAAACCCATTGGCTTGGTCAGCATAAAGATATCCCAAAAATAATAAGACCCAAGGGCTAAGGAGTTGGTACAAATTCAATTTGCTCTATACTGCAGGGGGTCCAAGTTTAATTAACATAATAGGATTTTTCAGCCTGGTCAGACTGGTTTGATGGGATAGCCAGTGGCGTCTCATATCTTGTATTATCATACAAGTCATTATCATACTTTGAATTTTTTTTTTTTTTTTTTTTTAGTATACAGTACTGGATGATAGATCAACAATTATGTTTGTACACTTCCTATTTACTTTATATATATATATACAATGTTGGTCTTTGCCCATTTGCATGTCTATGAGCAATGTGATGATTATGTAAAACGCGTCTTTTCAAGTGTGGAGGTGTTTAGAACAGCACTAATCACACATTATTTCTTACTTCAGTGAGGTGAAAGCAAAACTGCCATAGCCATCCTTCCTCTGTTTCCAACAGCATAACTGCGCTTCAGTCCACAGCCTTACAGATGTACCCGTGTGCGGGTAGTTCTCCTGAAAGTCACTTTTAGTAAAAGAGACACCGACTGCGCAATGAGGAGTGACAGAAGCTTGCGTTCCTCCACGCTTCACAGAGCCCAGAGCTCTTAGAGTTCTTAAAGGGACTCATGAAATATGTTGTGTGGGCGCTGTCTGATGTGTCAGGTGCTGGTGCTGTCTTTCTCTTTCTTTCTCTTTACAACAGAGCAAGAAAAAGAGAGGTAGACAGAGAAAGGTTGGCTTCCTTCTTTCAGGGATCATCACCAAAGACCCAACCTGGCTTTGATTCCCTGCATTTGTATTAACCGTTGAGCTTACGATTATGTATTTCTTCATCCCCCTTTTTCCTCTGTATTTTTGGAGAGGGAGATGTGGAACAAAACAGCCGCGGAGTCTGGCAATCAAAGCCGAGCGCCCGTCAAGGCAGCCTTCAAACTGTCATCTGCCTCCTCCCCAAATTGCTTCTCTTCCTCCTCTCCTCCCCTCCCGTTACCTGGTGGGGTTCTCAGAAGCCGAGCGAATGGCAGACAATTGCCTTTGTGCATCCTGCTGTACCTGTCACCAACCCGCAATTGAGACATTAATCATTTTCCTGATTATAGCTAAAAGATGAGTTTTTCTACCTTTGTCTTCTCTCGAGGATGAGTAGAAGAAGAAAAAAAAATCGCTTGACACATGCAGCAGCGAAGAGATTCGGTAATGAAGTCTGGAGACGGATTCCTAAAGCGTTGCACACCACTATCTGAGCCGATCACAAAGGCACTTCAGTTTTTTTTCTTCTAAAACTAAGCGATCAGACGCTCCCACCAATCAGTGTCAAAGACCTCCCCAGATACCTCGGATAAGAGCTCGCTCGCAAAAAAAACCAACATGAAGAACATGAACTATGGATGATAAAAGCATCTTAGCATTTAACAGAGCCACAGGCGTTTGTCTACAATCGTGCAGATCCTTATAGTTGTTCTAATTTCCATCTATCTCATTTTTTATTTATTTTTTCGTTATATAGTTGCATGCGCATGTACTTAAAACAACAAAGGGCATAATTCAGAAATGGTGGGCAGTCATTATCATAAAACTTTTTATTCTCCTATGTCAGTTCGCTGTGTCTGGTTCAGGAGATATCTTGCTGTTCATACTGTACATCACTTTTTGTGTTCCAATCGAGCAAGAAATGTTAATGTTTAAAGGATTAGATATTCATATATATATATATATATATATATACACACACACACTACCGTTCAAAAGTTTGGGGTCAGTAAGATTTTTTAATGTTTTTAAAAGAAGTATCTTCTGCTCACCAAGACTGCATTTATTTGATAAAAAGCAGTAATATTGTGAAATATAATGACAATTTAAAATGACTGTTTTCTATTTTAATATATTTTAAACTGTAATTTATTCCTGTGATCAAAGCTGAATTTTCAGCATCATTACTCCAGTCTTCAGTGTCACATGATCCTTCAGAAATCATTATAATATGCTGATTTTATGCTCAAAAAACATTCATTATTATTATCAATGTTGAAAACAGTTGTGTACAATTTGAAAAAAAAATTCTTTAATGAATAGAAAGTTCAAAAGAACAGCATTTATTTAAAATAGAATATTTTCTAACATTATAAATGTCTTTACTGTAACTTTTGATCAGTCTAACTCATCCTTGATGAATAAAAGTATTGATTTATTTTATTTATTTCCCCCAAAAAATTTAATTAAAATTCTTACTGACCCCAAACTTTTGAAGGGTAGTGTTTAATGTTACAAAAGCTTTCCATTTCAGATAAATGCTGTTCTTTTGAACTTTCTATTCATCATAGCATCATAAAATAAAAATGTAAAAAACTGTTGCAACATTGATAATAATCATAAATGTTTCTTGATCATCAAATCATCATATTAGAATGATTTCAGAAGGATCATGTGACACTGAAGACTGGAGTAATGATGCTGAAAATTCAGCTTTGATCACAGGAATAAATTACACTTAACTATATATTCACATAGAAAACAGCTGTTTTAAATTGTAATAATATTTCACAAAATGACTGTTTTTGTTTGTATTTTTAATCAAATAAATGCAGCCTTGGTGAGCAGAAGATATTTCTTTTAAAAACATTAAAAATCTTACCGATCTAAAACTTTTGACCGGTAGAGTATATATATAATTATATATTCTATTTAGCAATCGTTCAAAACCTTTATGACTTTCTTCTGTGCAACATGGAAATGTGGAATACAATGGAGGTTGTTTTTGGACTCCACTGACTTTCATTGTATGGAAAAAAACAGTTGATGATATCTTTTTCGTGTTCCACGGAGGAAAAGAAACTCAGACAGGTTCGAAACAACATCAGGATGAGTAAATGATGACAGACTTTTCATTTTTGGCTGAACTATCCCTTTAAGGCATTAGTACCCGTTTTCACTGACCCGAGTAACTCGAGACAGATTTTAGCCAGGGAGCACCATCTCTATGCAACTCTTTGTCCCAGAGACAGAGAGATGAGTGGAGAGAGATGTTTGGATTCATTAGTTTAGGCGGGTAGAACTGTGCTTTGTGCTGAGTCATGTGTCAGTTCTTGGAAGAACCTGAAACCAATTATTTCAGTGAGACAGAAAAGGATCCCAATTATTTCCACAGCCAAATACCTGCAGCTACTGCAGCCTGGTCATAGAAGGACAGAAGAGCAACTCAAATGTTATTAGTCTGGTGCATGTCCTGAAGTACAGCTAAAAACACATTTGCTTTTGACCCACTCAATATCTGCATTTCCTTCTGCTTACAGCAGGTGTTATTTAAAATACAATTAAAATCTGCTAATTAAATCCATCCATGTGGAAAGCTACATGCCCCCCCATACCCCCACTGTTGGAAAACCAGTAGCTTGATGTGGGCGGAAGTGAAGAAACAAACTGGTACAGCAAGACAAAATGTGACAACAGCCAGTGTGTGTCCAGCCAGTTTGAAACAGATGGCGTCCAGAGGCTGTGAGAGGCTCTTCCAGGCTGTGCCAGTCTGGTGGTGCCCACAGCATCTGTCTCTGACATGGCACTGCCACGGAAGGACAGAGAAACACACACACACACACACACGGTTCAATCGCATTAGACCCTTATCTTGTCCTGCTTAGCTGGGCAGCAACCTTCAGAATGGCTTTTCAATTCAATAACACAAAGGTTGCAGGTTCAGTGTTTAGTAGGAGTGGTGTATGAACTGGAGAACTGCTGGAACAGTCCTCTGCTGTCATCACTGGAGTAAGTAATAATTTAGCGCTCACTTTAATCCTGAGTAACAGAACACTTACTACAGCGACAATATCCCTGAAGCAATCGGGTTTAAGTGTCTTGCTCAAGGGCACAATGATGATATTTCATGGATCTTGTGGGGCTCAAACCTGCAAACTTCAACCATATCATCCCATATAATATATACATTTTGTACATATAACATATTTAATATTAAAAAAATATATTTAATCAAAAAGTCTTTTATAATGTCTACATTCAGTGACTCTCGCCTCTTGCTCTTTGGCTCAGTAAGAATCAGTTTTTCAACAGTTTGACTAGATCTGCATTTCCAGCGCGCCCTCTCGGTTACCTCACGTGTGGTGCTGTGGAGTGTGTAATGGGATTACAGGTTTTGATGACAGTGTGACTTTAGAGTTATTGAATCCCATTCATTTTTAACCAGATCCAGCCCCTATGAGCTGCAAGAGAGCTTCTGTTATCATGGTAACACGGTGCGTAATGTGAAGTGCCTACTGAAGAGACCCGTGCTCACGGAGGCGACGTCAAATGTCGTTCAAACCTACACGCTGTTCAGTCAGCTGCCATGAAAGTTGTAATTTTGGAAGCATGTTTTCTTTTCAAGTTTCCCTGACTTAAGCATAGTAAGTCAGTCCTTATAGATGCTGGATATTTGGCTGTATTTGAGGAAAACCAGAACCAGAAGGTTGCAGGTTCAAGCCCTGGTTCGAGTTTCAGAAAGATTTCCAATGCAAATACACTTTCAGAGGGACAAACCATCCTGAAATCCTCATGTCCAAAACCAGAGGCTGTATTTTGCGCCTTTTTTTTTGCTCAGATTGTCAATTCATTCTGAGAATTCGGCCTTTTTTCGTAATAGTGTTTACTTGTAATGGCACTGGCCTAGAGAGCAATAATCACTGACAAGAAAACTATTTCCATCTCAGCATTGACAAATATCACTTATATTATACACTCCTCGAGGGCCGAGTGAAGAGGAAGAGCAAAGGAATGAGGAACCAAAAGCTACAGAATGAGATGCACCCTCAATCTCACGAAAATCAAGTTTGTGTGGTCAAAATGAGTTAGTATGGATTGCGGCTCTGGCTGCGAGGAGGCGAGATGCGAGGAGGAGATGTAGTGCTCGCCGGTCCTGCCGTGCTTTGAAGATATTTAGCTCTAATTAAGTTTCTCCCCTGAGAGTCGGAGAGAAGAAAGAAATGAGATGAAAACCTCCCGGCACAGTCAGAGTTTCACAGCAATCAATTTTGTTGTTGGAGCGTCATTGCTGCTCTCTGCTACTCCGAGGGAACGGCTCGGCGTCTGTGAGTGCGTCCGTCAAGTGTGACTGCTGATGTTTATGCAGTACAGATCACGGTTGTTGCATACTTGAGGTATGAGAGTGCTACAGTTTGCATCATTTCAGCTCAACAATGAAATTACATTGAATCTGAGGCCTCGCGGTTAGCGATACATTGAGCTGCGCTGCTTGTGTTGCAAGTGCCGAACTCATGAAATGTCAAACTTCTGACAAACAGCGTCCCATAACCCCCCAAATAATATTTTGTAGAGCATCATAAATAATACAAAAAGAAATTACAGAACATTAAAGCCTTTTAAAGACCTTTTTTTATTGTTGCATTATTTAAATATTTCATCCAATAAATGACATTTCCCTCCAATTTTCCATTACTTTGCTATTATTACTTGTACTCATTTTTAGAATCTCAGATTCTAATTATGGTTGTACAGTATTTTTTCAACTTGTTTTTTTTTATATAATGGCTTTTCTTTTTTTTCTTTTTTTTAGCATAAATTAATGTTAATTAAAAACAAATATCACTATGATGTACTTTGCAGTTTTAATAATAATGGGAAAATTGTAAAATAATAATTTCACAATGCAACAATTCCAAATGGTTCTAAGACATGCTGCTTTTTCTTAAAGCAAAAATATGAGAACTTTGTCTTTCAAGCGACCTGGACATGAAGATACGCCAGCTCATTTCTTTCATGAAGTTCAAACACTCGCATGAAGTGGCGAGATTCGATCAAAAGAGTGTAATTTACACTTTTAATGTTTTCTCTCTGAGTTTGTTTCTGATTTTTGAATTTAAAAGGTAGTCTTTCCTTTGTTCTCCAGCTCCGTTGTTGTCTAACAAAAGGAAATGCATCTGCAGTCTTTTCAGTTCAGTAAAACACTTGAAAACAGATGGTATCAAAGGGATCTTAATGGGAAAGAACTGAAGTGAGATGAAACAATGAATAACAATTACTCTCAAAAACTGGTGATGAAAATAAAGCATATTTATCTCTGTCTCTCTCTCATTTCCAGGTCTGTAAGATTCTGAACACCACGACTATGAGCTGTTTCGCTCCCTCGCTGACAGCCGAGTACAGGCCGGGTTTGGACTCAGTCAAGCACGCAGACGAGTTTGGTTTCATCTTCAATAATGTGCAGGCTCTTTTAGTGTACAACAACACTAACTTCATGTACTACCCCAACCCTTACTTTGAGCCTCTCAGCACCAATGGCATACTGGAACAGAAACCTGGCTCACCTATCATTTTAAAGGTACCACACATTTGACTCTTTGACCTCAGATGTACAGATCAGACTGTCACTACCCAAGCGTATGCAATGTATACTGAAAGTATATGTGTATATACACTTAAATATTCAGTTGTGTAAGCTTTTCAAACGTAACTAACCTTTCACATGTGCTGTGTGTGTGTACCAGGGTAAGAATCTGGTTCCCTTGGCCTCTGGAGTGAAGCTTAATTACACCGTTCTGATAGGAGAGACTCCATGTTCTGTCACCGTATCTGAGTCTCAACTGCTGTGCGAGCCACCTAATCTCACCGGCCAGTACAAAATCATGGTAAATATGCATCTGTATGTTGGACACATCCAGCTCAAATGTTTTTTGTTTTTTCTCTGAAATGTTTTTCAGTCCAGATCGAAACCTGAAATCTGATTTCTGATGAATGGAAACGTGTCTCAGTACCTTTCCCATATAGTGAATTACACTATCATTCTAAATAAAAAGTACTTTCAGTGAAGAAGCATTAAAATGATTAAAAGAGACAGTAAATACATTTATAATGTCACAACGATTTCTATTTCAAATAAATGCTGTCCTTTTAAACTTTCTATTCATCAAATAATCCAGGATAAAAATGCATCAGATTCCACATAAAGCAACACAAGATTTTTCAACATTGATCATAATAAGAAATGTTTCTTGAGCACCAAATCAGCATATTAGAAAAATTTCTGAAGGATCATGTGACACTGAAGACTGGAGTAATGATGCTGAAAATTCAGCTTGGCCATCACAGGAATAAATTACATTATAAAATATACTAGAAAACCGTTATTTTGAATCATAATAATATTTCACACTATTACAGTTTTAACTTTATTTTTGATCAAATGAATGCAGCCTTGGTGAGCATAAGAGACTTCTTTCAAAAACATTTGAAATCCAACCCAAATATTTGAAGATAGTAAGTAGTTTTTCCATCTCTCTTTCCATAATGTCAAATTTCTGATCCTTTTTTGTTAAAGAAAACAAGTCAGCAGTTATGATCAGATTGAAATAAATAAATAAATATATTTGGATTTCTGTGAACCATTCCTGATGTGTTTTCATGTGTTTAACATGCTTGAAAGGCCCTTTAGTACGTGTTTACTAGATTTGAGACCTGTGCTGTTGAGGTGGGTGTTAAATGCCCTCATGCTCATTATTTACTATTGTTGTACCGCTGGTGGAGACGCAGGCCAGACCTTCAGCAATGCCACAGTCTTGTTGCTGTCACCAGGTTCCCTAGGAACAGAAAACCAATTACTGTTAGTGCTGCCCAAAACTTCCTCAAAGCAATGTGTATGTTTTTTCTCTATTTTTGTGGGTTGAGTGGGTAAAGGTATATTTTTACACTCTGTGTCTCTGCGTGCACATCTTTATATGTGTATCTGTGTGTGCGATTATTCTTAACTGATTCTCATGTGTATATATGTGTGTTTGTTCTCTCAGGTGCAGGTCGGTGGTCTGCATGTGTCCCCCGGTTCAGTAAACATTCTTTCTGACAGCCTCCTGACTCTTCCTGCCATTGTCAGCATCGCTGCCGGTGGCGGACTGCTTCTCATCATCGTCATCCTCGTGCTCATTGCCTACAAGCGTAAATCCCGCGAGAACGACCTCACACTCAAGCGACTCCAGATGCAAATGGACAACCTGGAGTCCAGGGTCGCGCTGGAGTGTAAAGAAGGTGAGAAAGATTTTCACTATGTTGCTTTATTGATTTTTTGGGTTTATTTGGGAGAAACCAATCTTGTTTCATTATGACCCCAGAACAGGACTGTCATGTCCTGGATAAAACATAATTTAGCGAGTCAGGTAATTGATTTTTTCAATTCGTTTCTGACACTTGTTTATGTTTTTACAGCCTGTTTACACCTGGTATTAAGATGTGTTTTGGTCAATCGGATCACAAGTAGACGTTTACACCTGCTGTTTTAATCCGTCTCTTTTGTCCACTTTCAACCACTTCTCTCCTGATTTCTTCGAGGGGAGGGTCTATGGGCGGGTAAATGTATGGGCTTTATTCAGATATTTCGATCTCATGGATGAAATAAGCTCACACAATTTACATACAATATGAACGTTAAAGCAGATGATGGAAAAACATATTAGCCACAAGCCCAGAGTGTGTGTTAGAAATCAGTGTTGGCAAGATAACTTTTGCTTAGTAAGTTTTACATCTTCAAACCAAACTTAGGTCTTCAGCCGACACATTTTAAATCCTGTCTGGTTAGCGCACTTCCCATAATGTTCACGCATTAGGTCAGTAGGAGGAGAGTAGGTGGTTCTTTGAACACATTTAACCACATCAGCGTTTACACTACACAAGCAATCCGGTCGAATGTGTTTTCGACTACCACTGGAAGTGGTCAAAAGTGGACAAGCTCAAAACATTTCAGACCCTGTTTACACCTGTATTTAGTGCTGTCCACTTGTGATCGGATTGACCAAAATGCATCTTAATACCAGGTGTACACAGGGCCTTAGTGGAGGGCTTGTCTCTTTTTATAAAATGTTTATTAATTTAATTTAAAATAATATTACAATATTAGTATTTAGGACAAATACTTTTAAATGCATATATATAATATATACACTCAAGAAATACAGCACATGACATTTGTGTTTGATTTTTTATCATGTCATATTCTTATTAATCAGATAGCACCAATTAAACCTTTAGTCATAGAATGATGCAACACACATCATCGTCTGAGGGTTCCAGGAGGCTGACAGATATAACAGTTTCGTACACACAGTTCAGACAAAGAGTGTCCCTGACCCATGGTTAGCGGGGCTGAGAGGATGCAGTTTGTGTTGACTGACTCTAGAGTCGCAAGGAATATAAGATGCAGGAGTATTAAAGGGGCAGATTGAGCCCTGCACTTCACGAACGCCTGCAAAAGAGTGAGTTTAAAAGGAGAGAAAGGCATAGAGAGAGAACGCCGGACCAAGATGAAGAGAGGGAGGACAGGTGAGAGGAGACAGATAGAGTGAATCAGAAAGAACGTTCCAGAAAGGAGAAATAAGGAAACGTGTGGGGAGAGAGAAAGAGAGATAGATAACTCCCTCAGGGAAGAGTGCTGCCCCAGGCTCTGTCAGAATAGACCCAATTAAAGACATCCCACCTCCAGTCTCCACCAGCAGGGGACAAGCACTTCAGCAGCCTGCAATTTACTCTGTGTGTGTGTGTGTGTGTGTGTGTGTGTGTGTGTGTGTGTGTGTGTGTGTGTGTGTGTGTGTGTGTGTGTGTGTGTGTGTGTGTGTGTGTGTGTGTGTGTGTGTGTGTGTGTGTGTGTGTGTGTGTGTGTGTGTGTGTGTGTGTGTGTGTGTGTGTGTGTGTGTGTGTGTGTGTGTGTTTGTGTGAGTGTGAACACCATAAATACAGAGAAGCTGAGAGGTTATTTTGGTTTGCTCTCTTCGTCTGCCTGCAACAACCTTCAGGAACTTCATAAAAACCTCAAACTGGACAAAACAAAGTCTTCAGAGATGTTGATTAGAACAGAAGTTCAGGTTTCGGCAGGCGTTTGAACCTTTTATGTGGCGTGTGGCTTCAAAACCCAAACTCAAGGAATGTTCATAAATCACCCAAATAAGAAATTATATTTTGCATTAAGAAATTGAGTCATATTTTAGGACTTTTTTTTTGTTGTTTTTTTGTTTTTTTGTTACGAATTAACACTTTACAATAAGGTTCATTGGTTAATTAAGTTCATTAGTTGTATTTGTTAACATTAGTTAATGCACTGTCAACTAACATGAACAAACACTGTACAGCTGTATTTTTATTAACTAAATACTGTACTGTACGTGTATTGCTCAGTTCGTGTTAGTAAATACATTAACTAATGTTAACTAAAGAACCTTATTGTAAATTGTTGCCACAATTTCCTTGCTCAACTCTCATTACTGTGTAATGCGTACTGATCTTTTAATTTTGAGGGTAAAATAGTATGTGATAATATTAATAATGTTTTAGTATTAATATTAACAATAATAATATTTAATAATTAATAAACCAATTAATGTTAGTGGTGATTTTCATATAATAGTCATTTTTAAATAAATAAAAATAAATACATATATTGTTCATACATTTTAATGTTCTTATATTAAATTAAAGCATAGTATAACAACAAATACTACCATGATGTACTTTACATTTACTTTTTTGTATTACAGTAAAAAATAATTTGATAAGAATGTTAATAATGACAATAATGTCCCAATCCCAAAAATAGGCTTAATTTTCATTAAGCAAAATAAAATTTTGTTTCTATAGATTTTGTGGCTAAAAATGACCTAGACATTGAACTGTGGATTACTGTGTATTGAAAATTGTGTCTCTTTTTTTTTTTTTTTCAGCTTTTGCAGAACTGCAGACTGATATCAATGAGTTGACGAGTGATCTGGACCGGGCTGGTATTCCCTATCTGGATTACCGCACATATGCCATGAGAGTGCTATTCCCTGGCATCGAGGACCATCCTGTGCTCAGAGAGCTGGAGGTGGGCTGCGCTTTACTTTATTTAATGATCACTTTTCTCTAACAAGTTGTCCAAGATGTAACCAGGTGCAACATGGGTGCACACTTCGGTACCATGTGACACAATCATAGCCAATCTTACTGGATGTTTAATAAACAGTTATTTGAAGCAGGATTTTGGACCAGTGAGATTTCACTTCAAGCGGGGCTTCCCAGCTCAAGTCCATACCATTCCACCATCAAAATGTCTTTTCTGATCAGGACATGGTGTAGTTTACATGTGATCTTTTTATATAAATGATGTATTTAAGGAATTTAGTTTGACAGTCTAGTTCATTGACAAAGATGTTGTTGTGTGTTGCAGGTCTCTGGTAATGGGCAGCTATGTGTTGAAAAAGCTCTGAAGCTGTTTGGCCAGCTGATAAACAACAAGGTGTTTTTGTTGACATTCATCCGTACGCTGGAAATGCAGCGCTCCTTCTCCATGCGCGACCGCGGCAATGTGGCGTCGCTCATAATGACGGCTCTCCAGGGTCGACTGGAATACGCCACAGATGTGCTCAAACACCTGCTCTCCGACCTCATCGACAAGAACCTGGAGAGCAAGAACCACCCCAAACTACTACTCCGGAGGTTTGCTGTTTACTTAATTTTGAGTGTTTTTAGTGTTAGTTTTTCAATTACTTTGTAGTTTTTGATTTTACCTGTGTCATAGCTGTTTGTGCATGTAAACAATCAAAGTCCACCCCAAAGGGAGTGAATCTCTCCAGAAAAAAAACACACTCATTTGTAGTCCTGACATTTTTTTCTGTGGCATGTATATGTCACCATGTAAACTTTGCATAATGCCCACCTGCAGGCTAGTTTGGCTCGCTTTTAAACATTGGTCGTTATAAAGCCAGTGTAACAGACGTAGGCCAGTAAGCGTGTGTAAACCTCACTCCCCTGGCCTCAAGAGGCGTGCTAGCGACTGACGCTAGCGGCTTCAGTCCACACCGGAGACCAAGGTTCAAATCCCGCACGAAGCGGGGCGAGTAGAATGGGTTACATTTGGTGCTGTGACCCAAATGGGAGTGAGGTTTAGGGGGGTTAGTGTAACGGGCATAGGCTAGTAAGAGCTGAGTGTGTAAACCTCATTCCCCTGGCCTCAAGAGACACAAGCTAGTGGCTGCGGTCTTTAGTGTCCTTGTTAGAGTGCCCTCCTCCCACGCCGGAGACCCAGAGTAGGACCGGTTACACCAGAAAGAGTTTATCACCATGTTGAGGAAATGCAGTTTTTTTCACTGTGAGAGCAAAACATCATTACATGGACTTTTTTAACACTATATAAAAAGAAAAAAATGTTTAACACTATTTCTCAGCAGTAAAAACACAACCTTTTCTTGTGTTATCACCATTTTTCTAGCAACTGGTTTCTGAATCATGCAGTTTGATGCAGGTTAGAGTGTTGATGGAGAAACGTTGTTCTTCTTGACTGTCATTACGAACTGATACAGCAAAAGTGACACCATAGTTACAGTAGTTTTTACAGCGGCTCAGGATGCCTTGGGACTCACCTGTTATGGTAAGGGTTGTTACATTTCCGACACATGTCTAAGCGGTAGACCAATCACAACAGACTGAGGCTAGCTGACCAATCAGAGCAGACTGCGCTTTCTGAAAGGTGGATTTGAAAGAAACCAAAATTAAACAATATCAATTATGACTTACATTAAATCATGTCAACATTCAGACCCCATAAACCTGTAAATAAGTAAATTACTAACTGATCTTAAAGTGTTGCGCTGGTATCTTAGTCTAGCATTATAGCTATATTGACTCATGATCCATTAGTCTGCTTCCCTCCAGTCTCTCAGTATGACCCAACTGTCAGTGTCACTTTTCATTTGTGTGCCACGTACTCATAAAACATTCATGAGCAGCTCAAATCCACTTGTTTTTTCCTCTCTCGCGCTCTCGGCTGTCCTTTATGCTTTCCCTCTAAATTTGTATAGGTTTTTCAAAGTCTTTCCAAAGCAGCGTATCAACTAGAAGATTTAGACTAATAATGATTAAACAAAGAGTTGCCCGAGGGCTAACACACAGCACAGTCCGCGGCTGATTTCATTACGCTCCACTTGATGGAGGCCGAGTGTGTTTTAGTGTAGCTGGAGGTGATTTGTTCCTGCTGACTGCGGCGTTATATCAGCTATACATCACACTTTGAATATTCAAAGCAGACAGGCCAAACAAACACCGCAGCCGTTCCTCGTTCGCGCTCTCTCGCTCGTATTGAATGATTTTCGGTGTTTCGATACGTGACTCAGCTCATTAATAGTCACAGTAAATAGATGCGGGGGGAATGTGGATTACGCCGTTATTTAAAGTGACAGACGGCGCGTCTCTCTCATTATCTGCTGTCGTTAGGAACACAAAACACTAATCCCGCCGCGCTGGCAGGCTGGGCCATTGGGGATCAGGGGCCCGTGGTTTTAGATGACACTCTTTCCCTTTTTTTTTCTATTGGAATTTAGGAGATTATTGATTCATCATGCTCCTTTCGGTCTCGTTCGCAGCTTCTTGTCTTCACTTTTACACAAAGCATTTGGAAAACAAGAAGGCTGTTTTAGAAACCCTCCAAATCCGTCTCTTTCTGTTGTGTTTTCATTTATTTATTGTTTCCTTCCTTTTCCACTATCGCTTTCGGCCACGCAGTCTCCTGTCAGTGTTACGGTTAAACGAACACTGCTGTTTCTGCGACTACTGCTGGCCTCCACTCCCTCCACATCGATTGGCCTCCATCTCACTAATTTTCTTCTCTGTTCCTTTAATAAAAGGCATTTCTCTCTCTCTCTCTCTCTCTCTCTCTCTCTCTCTCTCTCTCTCTCTCTCTCTCTCTCTCGTTCTCATTTTCTCTCCATCTCAAGCATTTTGATTTCAATTGATCCGTGTGGACAAACCCTGCCCTTCTTGTGACCTCTCTCTGTGTCTGCTCCTCATCTTAACATTTCTCGGATAATGGAATACATCTGGAGCTTGTCCCACCTCAGTGAGCGATGCATTCGCTGGTGTTCGTCTGAAGAGCAAACGGTCTTATTTCATGTTGAACAGATAAATTTTGTGAAGAATTATGGCCCAATTGGTCTTTTAAAAGCCGTTTTTTGGGTTTGATGACCATGCACTGTAAAAAGTGATCAGTTGACTTTTTTCAAAAAATTGAGGAAACCCATTGCCTTGGTTGCTTACAGGTTGTATCAGCGATTTCAGGCCCAAAAAAGGCCCAAACATAAATGATCACATTCATGTAATCTTTCCTAACGATCCACTAGCTGCCCGCCCCCATAGACTGTAAAAAAATAGCCCGCCCCATAAGCAGGCCGTCAAAAAAACGCGTCTCTGTAGGCATCCTAGGCTCTGAGATCTGCACACAAAAACAATTGGTTTCACCAACCACTCAAAACCAAAATAAATAGTGTTCCAACCAATCACCCACAGGCGGTGGGTGTTGTGAGGTTTTGCGCTCGTGTACGGCTGCACGCGAAGTCGGAGCTGAAGAAGAAGCCAGCGTCTATCAACGAACAAGAGAAATTGAACATGGCTGAGTCAATCCCCAAGAGGAGGAGGAGGATTAGGGCGAGGGAATACCATCGTGTTCGTGTTACCATCGTGGAATACCCAGCAGAATGAGCCATCATTGAGGTAGAACGTCAATCTGAATATCGTGTGTCTGTCGCTTTAAGAAATGCGTGTGCATGATAGTTTTTTTCATGACGCACGAAACGGGAGGGAGGGGCGAGCTAACTTGGTTTGTTTGGGATCTCGCTTCAAACACAAACAGAAGTGACGTCACCCACAATCGCTGATACAACCTTTAATCCAAAAAATTAAGTAATGTGAAATTCTCAAGTTTACATAGCTTAATTTTTTTCAATTAAGCAGTACGTTTATTTACTTAATACATTTAAGGCAACGGGTTTCAATACTTTTTACATGATTGTGACCTGTATGTATGTGTACATATATATATGTACTGCATATATAACAAGCTTTGTCCATCCACATGGGCACCAAGGCTCAACGTATCATACAACACAAACCGCTAGGCCACAGCTCCCGCTCCCTTTTGCTGGTTTAATAAAGAACAAAGATCCACAAGTAGTCGACTTCGAGCTGACAATCATAACGAGTGAACTACTTTTGTGTGCAATTTTCTTGATGTAGGAACAAAGGATATTCATGTGTGTTAAGGAAAATAATGAATGTCAAAGATGCCTGTAGGGCAGTTGCTTGCAAATGAGACATCTTTTAAGAATTAGACAATATCAACAGAGAGACTAATTTATTTTCATAAAGTGACCCACTTGCATTTAATGATAACCGACTGTGAAAAATAACAAGGGCCTGTCTGGTCTCTGCTGTCATCAGAGTGGCTGTACGTTTCATTTTAAATAGCCTAAAGCATAGATGGCAGTAATATTTGCTTGTCTATTTTTTATTTTTTTTAATCTTTATTTGATTATGGAAGATATGGAGACACTTACAAGACTCGGGCTTGTTCTGGGCTTCTGTTTCCATGAGGATCAGCAGGGAATGTGATTGTTTTCAGCACTGACTGATTCATCATTTCAGTGGGAAAGCCACAATAAATCAAATCTCTGTCGCGCAGTGTGTAAAAAGATTTTTGTTGGCTTTTTGCTACTCTTCATTGACAGAGACATTAGAGAAAGGACAGAAAATTGCATTGGAGAAAGAGAAGATATGTGGTATTAGGTTCTAGCCGGATTCGAACCTGCATCTCCAGAAACTAAGCCACAGCTGAACAATCAGGGTATCTTCCGTCCATTTCATTTCCTATTTGAAATGAAATAAGCAGAAACGAGAAACGGCGCCTTTATTCGTTTTTTCCAAAAAACGAAAAAACGAGATTTCGGCTTGATTTTTCGTTTTTTAGTTCACGGGCAAAAAACGAATAAATGACTTAAAAATTCGTTTTGCACATGTGGACGGTCATGAGGCGCCCCTGTCAGCCGATTGGTCAAGAACATTTGAGCATGTGACGTCATCGGTAGTTCCCCAGGTTTATTCAACAAAATAATAGTCCTATGGCTCTGCGTACCGCATATTAAACTGTTCAGGGCAGGTCCTGGGCTTACGTATGTGCAACTTAACGCGTTTCAGAGAAATATTTATATATCAGAAATATTAAATATTAATCTGCACCCAGACGGTTTTATTAGCTATGCGGAGTTAAATCTGTGTGGTGAAGCACATACGCAGCAGTCATAACTCTTCTTTTAGACAATACGCTCAGTTTTGGACAAGGGGTGGTTATTGCAAATACTGTAATGCAAAACTGCTGATGGTGGTGGGTACCGCGATGATGGTAAATAAAATTGTACTGTAACTGTAGCTAATCATAGCTGCGAGAGCGAGATGATTGACAGGACGATAGCGGAGGAAAATGCGCAAGATTTTGTTAGTAAAGAAGTGAGTTTGTCTTTGAAAACAACAACAACAACAAAAAGTTTTAATAACAGTGTTCATTTTAAAGGGACATTTCCAAATATATTTTATTTATTTGTTAGCCTATGCTGTTGTTATTCTGTCTTAATCGTTTTGTTAATTCAAGTTTAATACTATGCAGGAGTTTTTTTTTTTATTATTATTGTAGCCTACTATTTTATTGTTGTTGTGTTTTCATTAAAAAATAACAATGAACCGCATTCGTTTGAAAGGTTAATCCATAGGTCTTTCATTTACTTGTATCTCATCCGTCTTATTCTCTTTGTTAATAACGAATAGGCTAATGTTAATTAAAATTGTTCAAAGAGTGGAGGAAGATGTTGTCAAACATTAAAAAAATCTAAAATAAGCGCTATATGCTGAACGTAGCCTCGTGCACTGTTCGATTTCCGTGTAGGCTACTTACGGAGCGGGTCCAATTGACAAATTTGGTCAAATTGTTTTTTTAACCATTTTTTAAAACCGTTTTCTTTTTATAAACAGTGTAGGCCTACTGACTTTTTTTTGCATATTTTTTTTTTTTTTACGTTTTCATTTTTTCTTATACATTTTATGCTTATAACATCATAACTGAACAATTCAATGTAGCTGTATGAAAATAATGTTGACTTTTCCTAAGTTAACTTTCCCTTTAGTTTCCTATAGACATAGTTCCCTAGTTTCCCTAGTTTCATTCATTTTCTGTATCTTAAACAACATTTTCCTCAATCTCTGAAGCATCCTCTAACTCGGAAACATCTTCATCTGTATCAGTATCATCAAAAACCTGTGAAATTACTTATTTAAATGTCAATTTTTGGGAGCTCATTTTTCCTGCTGTCTATGTCAAAGTCTTGTGCCACACTGAGCAAAATTGTGGGAAAGCTCATTATTCACTCACATGGGAGTGAGAAACAAAACATAACAAAAACATACATCAAATAAATGTTTTTTATTCATTAATTGGCTCTGTAAAGCTGCCTTTGAAAATCATAAAAGGTTAAAAGCTAGGTATTTCAGATATCTTGAATATAGAAATGAGAGCTTATTTGTCTGACAAAGATTTTCATCTGTAATTTGCAATTAATTCTGAACAACGTGATTTAGCTTTTTCATAGGGTTAGATCACTTTTAGACACTTGCACTTTAGAACTGGAGTTGACGTGCCCTGTCATAAACACATGTGTCCGTACAGTTGCATTTTAATAGCTGAGGGACAAATTGACCCGGGCGGGAACATCACAAATGTAATAGTAATTTTGTTTGTATGTCAACACACATCAGCATGTAGAAACTTTGCATGCATGATCATGATGATAAATGAAAAAAAGTCACAAAATACCAACAAACAAAGGTTTAATATTATTTCAGGTAGATTGAAAAAATAAATGATGGCTCATTTTTACCATCTGTGGCTGACAAAATATTTTTCTGTATTAAAATAAGTGTGGAAAAGCTAATTTTAGCTTCATAAGGTTGTAAAAAAACAAACAAAATAACAAAATATAACCAAGCAATTTTATTATTTTGGGTCAGTAGCCTACAGTTGCATTAGAGTGTTAAAATGTTTGGGTCAAATTGGCCCGTGAACATCAGGAACGTAGCCTAGGCTACTATAGTAATTTTGTTTGTATAGGCTATGTCAAAACACATCAGCATGTTGAAACTTTGCATGTTCGTCATGATAAATGAGAAAGTCACAAAATATCAAGAAAAAAACCATAGGGTTAACAGTATTTCCAACAACTAGAAAATCTAAGGGTTCTTACTTCTTTCACACCTGCCTCATTTAGTTCTGTTGAATCGCACTAGAGTTCGTTTTCCCCCTTGGTGCGGTTCGCTTGGGCAGGTGTGAATGCAGCAATCGCACTCGGGTGCGCACCAAAAGCGGTACGCTTTCAAACGAACTCTGGAGCGGTTCGTTTGTGGTGAGAACGTGATCCGACCTCGAACAGACCCAACTGCCAAAGAACAGGCTATGATTAGCTACAGTTACAGTGCAATTTTATTTACCATCATCGCGGTACCCACCACCATCAGCAGTTTTGCATTACAGTATTTGCAATAACCACCCCTTGTCCAAAACTGAGCGTATTGTCTAAAAGAAGAGTTATGACTGCTGCGTATGTGCTTCACCACACAGATTTAACTCCGCACAGCTAATAAAACCGTCTGGGTGCAGATTAATATTTAATATTTCTGATATATAAATATTTCTCTGAAATGCGTTAAGTTGCACATAAGTAAGCCCAGGACCTGCCCTGAACAGTTTAATATGCGGTACGCAGAGCCATAGGACTATTATTTTGTTGAATAAACCTGGGGAACTACCGATGACGTCACATGCTTAGATTTTCTTGACCAATCGCCTGACAGGGGCGCCTCATGACCGTCCACATGTGCAAAACGAACTTTGAAGTCATTTATTCGTTTTTTGCCTGTGAACTAAAAAACGAAAAATCAAGCCGAAATCTCGTTTTTTCGTTTTTTGGAAAAAACGAAAAAACAAATAAAGGCGCCGTTTCTCGTTTCTGCTTATTTCATTTCAAATAGGAAATGAAATGGACGGAAGATACCCTGATTCTGAACATATTGAGTATATTGTTTTGTTTTTTAGCTCTGTTCTGTTTTGTTTTGTCTCATTGTGTTTCGTTTGTTTGTTCGTTCTGTCTTGTCTCATTTTGTTTCGTCTTGTTTTATTTAGTTTTGTCTCATTTTGTTTTCTATGATTCCTCAGTTCTTCCTTGATCTTTGTCTGAAGTGTCCTTTTTGTTTTTAATATAATGTTCAGAAGCTGTTTGTGGTGTGTTACAGAGTTAGTGTAGTATATTTTTGTGTCACCCACATGAGCATCATGGCTCAGTTGATCGGTGCTAAACACTAGGCCACAGCTCTTACTGTACTTCACTGAACTTTTGAGTTTTCTTTTTTGTCTTTCTCTCCCTCATGTTAATATCTGTGGAGGACTGTGGCTAAAAATGGAACAGCTCCATCGCCTTCGGCTCTCTCTTGCTGCTGTTTGTGTGTGTGTACATGTTTTCACCTAATGAGATTTGCAGGCACCCAGAACCACTCGAAATGGACTATTAGTGAGACACATTGTGTTGTGTCACCCCTTCAATGAAGCATTCCTTTACCCCCCTTGAGACACACACACACACACACACACACACACACACACAACTCATAAACACGCTAATAGCTAATAAAACCCTCATGTTCATTAATGCAACTGTTAAAAAAGAAAGCAAGCAAAAAGAAATCTAAAAATGCTGAAGAAAGAGGGAAAGTAAATTTTTATGAGCAGACAGAGGCAGAATTACAAAAAAGCCTGTTGTGATGAAGTTTTAGAGAATGCAAAAACTCATTTAGGTGCTCAAATAGCTACTATTAACAGTTTATTCATTCTCTCAGTCGGAGGCGGCCAGTGTGTTTGTGCTTCCCGGTGAAAGAAAATAGTGATTTGGTATCAAAAGATTTCCTTTAAAGCATCAAATTGTCAATGAAGTGGGTCTGAAATAAATATTTGAAGCCAGATATTGACTCTGAGCCCCTGCAATGTGAAAAATGTCGGTGCACCAGGAGAGTGCCCAATTCCTGTGTGCATTTGAAAATGTCGGGCCAATTTCCCGTTCATTTTGCTTGTTAGAACTCAATTTCCAGCCATTTGTGAAACTAGTTTATGAGAAGCACAAACCCGAATGACTCTAATAAACTAGTTTCACAAGGATACTGCAATTTGAAAGGGTAAATTTAGTTCAGTAACTGGTTATTTTGGTTGTATTTGTAGGGTTTTTCCCACTCCCTCATCATCTTTCATTGATCGATGATTGACCGAGACAGGAAAAAGACAGGAAACATTCTTGCAAGACCTGATGCAACCAGCATCAAATGCACTGTCATTGTAGTGTATGTGTGTGTCAGATCGCATAACTCACTCATACTGACACACACACACACACTCACTGAATGAGTGTCACATATTGTATGAATGCACTCATCAATGCACAAATACACACAGGTTCCTCTTGCTCCTGCATCCAAAGTCCCTCAGCTCACAGACCCAGACAAAAACAGGTAGAATACAAAGGAAAGTTGACAGGCTTAAAAGAGAATATATAAACATAACCATGTTTTGTATAGACCGCCACACACGCTGCTGAATAAAACACACAAATACGCTCTGTCCTTTAGAAGAATCACACGGACAGGCGCTAAAGTCGTCTCGAACATGACGACTTTCCTTCATTTCACTCCATCTTGCATCACTCCTTCTATTTGCCCATCTCTATTCTCTCTCATTTCATCTGTATGTGAGACTGCCATTGATTTATTCACTAAACCTTATTCACTAAAATGCACCATTATTAAATGAGTATAATTTGGCGGCCTCGTTATTCGACAGCCATGTGTTCTTTCAGTAAAATTTGCATTTATCATCCACTAATGCATTAACCTAGATGAGTGAATACAAAAAAAAACAAATGCAGAATAATGCAAATCACATCATCTTTATGTTAATGGACTCTTAACTTCTGAATATACAAACTCGAAACCCCTCAGTGCATTACTAACTTGTTTTTTTTAAAGCAGTCCATCCACTCAGTGGCCATCATGACTGTTTTCTAGTAGCTTCTGTCCACTTGAATGTGTAAAATCACCAAATCTGTCTGTTACGCTAACGGAATGACAAAATTGGTCCCCACCAACCAGTAGTTTATCTCAGCGACCATCTTTAGGGAAAGCGCAGTATGCGTGTTTGCATTTCGTCTGCACTGTTTTAAAATGGTTGGTTAGTTTATGTGCATATGATTAAGATAAATACAGATAAACAAGATTTTTCATGGTCATGTGCTGCTATTGTTTTGTGGTATTTGCTTTTTGCAATGTTTCAAGTTTAGTTTCTTTCTTTTGCGATACATCTAGATATTTTTTGAACACAAGAATGTGTCTTTAAACTAGTTTAGTTGGATTTTTCAGCAGGGTTCTGTCATTTCCCATGGTGAAGACGAATCGCAAGTGGCGTGAATCGCAATATCTCAGAAAGCAATGACATTACATAGAGAGCAAATGGAGACTCTTGCTTACGTCTTCTGCTTCTCAGAGAATAAGACCCCATAAACTCTTGTATTTCTGCTACAGTTTCAGAAATATCAATAACAGCTCACACTGTGCTCAGATTTTTCAAGATAGCAAAGTCTGTAATCAAAAATCAATTTCAATATGAACTTAAGCTTTTCTCAACAGATTCCTCAGGAACTTTATAGCATTAAACTCATACAGTATGTCAACAATTGTCTAATATATTTCTACTTTTATTTCTTCTGAAGAACTTTAGGGAAAACATCTAAGAAAAAGTTAGTACTTAAATAAGAAAGTCTTTTGAGTTGTGAAAGAGCAATAAAAAGCCAGCAAATTCTTATGTGCATTCTAGAGCAAAACAGACCAGTAAGCTGATTGGCTCTTTTAATAAGAGGGCGGGGTTTATTTTTTTCCTCTTTATACTGTCTCTGATACACTAATCACTCCCTTTTTTGTAACATCATACACAAGTGTTCAAAAGTTTGCCATTAGTAAGTAAATTTTAATTTTAATTAATGCTTATTCATTTATAATTTTACAAAAGATTTCTATTTCAAATAAATGCCTTTTTTTCTTCTTTTTTTTCTTTTTTTTTCTTTTTTTACTTTGTTCAAAGTATCCTGAAAGAAATGTATCACGGTTTCAAAAAACCATTACAACTATTTTCAACATCGAAAGGTATCTTTCCGAGTAGACTGATTTCTGAAGGATCATGTGACACTGAAGACTGGAGTAATGATGCTGAAAATTGAGCTTTGCTATCACAGAAAAAAAAGAGAAAATATATAAAATAAACAGTTAATAATATTTCACATTATTATTGTTTTAGCTATTTTTGATCAAATAAACGCAGCTGAGCATAAGAGACTTCTTTCAAAAACTGTCTAAAGTCATCTGGTCACATGAATATGCAGCGATTACAGTTTATCACCGTCATCTTGTCTCACTGATCAGCGCTCGCTCTCACGTGTGACCCTGAAGCGTGACCCCCATCGAACCGAATACACACACGTGCGTACGCCCCAAACACACATACACTCTCCCACACTCTGTGTTCGCGGGCTGTCTCAGCGGTGTAATCATAGTTATTTCCACATGCATTAAGAGAGTCATTTTCTGGCGCTGCTGTTGAGTAAATTGCCGGTGTGCTCCACGGCGGCACAACGGAGTGTGAGCGCATAACGTCGCAGACATCGGCGCCACAATTACTCAGCTGATATTACATCGTCCGGTGATGCTTATGAGTGTTTGTAATGCCCATAAGTGAACATAATACTCGCTGCCACAAACACCCGAGCCAGATAGAGACAGAAAGTATTTTCTGGGGTGAAAGAAGAAATGTTTTGCAGGCAAAGAGAGATATTGGTATTCCACAGGCGCGCTCAGCCGTCAGAACGAGGGAATAACCCTTTCATGTATTTTTCATGCTCGTTAACCACTCCCGTCGGGGTGCTGTTTGTTCTCTCTTCCTCTGTCTGCCTTATCTTTCCCTCTCTCTCTCTCTTCAGTTTTCCACCTGCTCTGTATTCAACAAACCCTCGGCTCTTCCTTTTTGTCTCTTCCCAAATTATTGCCCACAACTCTAGAGAACCCCGTTTGAGTCGTGTGTTTGTCGTTTGTGGGTTTGTGTCTGTCTCCTGCCTCAAAGCAACAAAAAAAAAAAGAAGGAAAGAGACAGGGGGTGGTCAAAAGAAGAAAAAAAACTGATATATGGCCAAAAAGAGTCTGGAGTGATTGACAGGGAAGGAAGCTAGCAATGTTTTTCTCACTTTCTGTTTTCCTCTTATCAAAACGCAGCCGTTATTAAAGGAAAAATGGAAATGCGCTGGTATTCTTTGAGATAAGTGTCAACTTTTGTGTTTCAGGACGGAGTCTGTCGCTGAGAAGATGCTAACCAACTGGTTTGCTTTCCTGCTTCATAAGTTCCTGAAGGTAACTAGCCTCTTTGACTTCCTCTATAAGTACTAGTCTCATGGAGACAGACTTTTGACTCTCAGCATGAGGTCTGGTTCACTCTGCAGCTTATTCGGGCTCATGATCAACTACAGTTTGTATGTTCGTTGGAGATCATTCAAATAATTGGAGTCTCTACAAACAGTCATGTGAGAAATATCAAAGACATTAATATGTGTAGACTTTATGGTCAGACTTTAGAGGTTTAGCATTCAGTTGTGCTTCAGGATATCCTGTTTACTTGCTGCTGCTAAGTGCCTTGAACTAAAATATATTTTGAAATCTTTCCATGAATGGGGAAAATCCAGTGAGTAGTTAGGCAGTAGTAAGGCTTATTTTAGTAACCTGGGAACGTGTAAACACAAATCTGCTTCACATAAAGTCAATTGGAAATTGCAAAAAGCCAACCAATCAGATTGTAAGAAAGCTTTTGACTTTTTTTTGTTTTTTTGTCCAAAATAGTTAAAAGTGACTGTGCAGTATACATTATATACTGCATACTAACTGTAAACAGTATGCAATAATAAACACTTAAAATAGTAGTCTGCTACATTGTTGTGATAAGGCCTTATTAGATTGGCCACATGACCTCATTATGTAAATGTGAAATTCTCTAAATTATATAATTTCAATAATAATGTAGTTATTTTTAGCTTTTTTTTAATTGTGTGTAAAATGTCTTAAAGGGTTAGACCACCCAAAGATGTGAATTCTGTCATCGTTTACTCACCTTCATGTCGTTCCAAACCTGTAAGTCTTTTGTTCATCTTCAGAACACAAAGGAAGATATTTTTTATGAAATCTGAGAGATTTCTGTCCTTCCATTGACAGTTTACGCAGCTACCACTTTGACGCTTAAAGTTCATAAAGAGATCATAAAACTAATCCCTATAAAGTGAGTGGTTAGTCCAATTTTTCTGATGGGACACAATCGCTTTATATGATGAACAGATTTAATTTAGGCTTTTATTCACATATATAAACATTCATCAACTCACACATCAGTTGTGGTAAATGGAAGCACAAGCATGCTTGCTTGACATGCAAGAACCAATGAGGTTCATTCTCATGTTACGCAGCACGTTTGAGCTTCCACAAAAGGTTTGTTCTTGTGCATCAAGCAAGTATGGGTTGGGCTTCTGTTTATGTTTGCTGATCAATGTTTATATGTGAATAAAAGCCTAAGTTCAGTTTGTTCATCATATAAAGCGAACAAGTCTCTTCAGAAAATTTGGACTAAACCGCTTGATTCATATGGATTCGTTTTACGATCTCTTTATGAACTTTTTGAAGCGTCAAAGTGGTAGTTGCGTAACTTTCAATGGAGGGACAGAAATCTCTCAGATTTCATTAAAAATATCTTCACTTGTGTTCTGAAGATGAACGAAAATCTTACAGGTTCGGAACAAAATGAGGGTGAGTAAATGATGACAGAATTAAAAAATTTTGGATGAACTAACCCTTTAATATATTGCTCAATGTCATTGTAATCACAGTAATAAAAGCATATTGTTTTTTAAAACATACAGAATTTATTTGTAATATAAATCTTTTGTAACACTATAAATGTATTTGCTGTCACTTTTGATCAATGTAGTGCATATTTGCCGAATATAAGTGTTAAAATCTTTAAAAAAAAACTAAAAAACACCAAACTTTTGAATGGTAGTGTACATACTATATACTACAGACATAGTACAAACCTTAGACAAGTCAGTGTGATTCCAGTAGTGATGAAGTAATAATAATAATGTGTGTTTGGTGTCTGTGTCTACAGGAGTGTGCAGGCGAGCCTCTCTTCATGCTGTACTGTGCTATAAAACAGCAGATGGAAAAAGGTCCCATAGACGCCATCACCGGAGAGGCCCGATACTCCCTCAGCGAAGACAAACTCATCCGGCAACAGATCGACTACAAGACGCTGGTCAGCATCACACTAATAAACATAGTATCTAATAAACTCTTATGAAGGTCAGTGCTGTTACTGTATGTGTGTATGAAAGCAGGCAGTCTGGCCTAGGGAGGGTAGTGTTCATTAGTCTCTCATACCCTGCTAAGGCTGAGATTGGGGTCCTGCAGAGGGTGTGAAATTAGATTTCTCGGGCCAGGAAATGGCCTTTTCCAGAGCCCCGCTCTGCACCTACGGTTTCAGCTACCACTGCCCAACATCTTATCATCCTCATCCTCTTTTTTTCCCCCTCCAGATCTTAAACTGCGTCAACCCAGAGAACGAGAACAGCCCAGAGATCCCAGTCAAGGTTCTGAACTGCGACACCATCACGCAGGTCAAAGAAAAAATTCTGGATGCCGTGTATAAGAACATGCCGTATTCACAGAGACCCAAAGCTGTGGACATGGACCTGGGTGAGTTAAACTGCATTGCAGGATTGAGTTTGATTTTGCTTTTATACAACAGTTCCATATTTAACATTTTAATTTAAAAATCTTTTTGTTGCACCAAAAATACAATTCCGAATGAAATCACAGCTGAAAAAAATCTGTGTTTTTGAATGAATTGTTGAGTGAATGATTCACTCATAAAGACTGTCACCTGATTCATTCTTTAATGAACTGGTGCTTTTGAAGAAATCATTTGAGTGAATCATTTAATTTACCCACACCTCGGGTCTTGGCCACTTGAGAGTGTGTGAACTCAACAGGAAGTGCGCAAGACTGTCCCAGGTCTGAAAAATGCCATAGTGCAGTACACTTACACACTAAGTCCACACTATCTCTAACAGTGTCAGCGTTTTTAATGAATCAGTTGGCTAAACGATTCAGTTACTCAGTAGTAGTAGAAGAACTTTATTGTCCCCATGGGGCAATTGGGTTTGCGGCGCAGTCGCAAGGCAATACATGACAAACATATGACACAAACAATACAAGGCACTACAAACACTAAAATACACCAAAAAACACTATAATACACTATACACCCTTTGGTCTAACAATGCCAGCCGAACAGATAGCTTATTTCAATTGATTTAAGGCTTTAATGGCTTGTGGTACAAAAGAAAATTTGGATCTGTTCTTGGTCATAAGAGGTGGGCAGAAACGACGCCTAGATGGTAGTAGATTAAAATGGGCTGCTAATGGGTGTGTGTGATCACATACAATGTTATTGGCTTTTTTCAACATTCTGTCTTTGTAGATGTGTTCAATGGTTGGTAATGTTATCCCAAGCAGCTTGCTAGCAGTGGTGACTGTTTTTCTGATTATGTTTTTCTGTGCTTGTGTGGCATTTCCGAACCAACAAATGATACAGCAAGTTAAAACACTTTCAATAAAAGCAGTATAAAACATCTGAAGCATTTTGTTATTGACATTAAAAACAAGCAGTTTCTTTAGGAAGTACATTCTTTGCTGTGTTTTAGTGTAAACAAGTGACTCTTTACTCAGTCAGAAAGAGTCACTTGTTTAATTCCTGAATGAATCAGTGCTTTTGAAAAAATTGTTTGAGTGAATGATTTAAATAATGACTGACTTGCAGTATAAAGACGATCACTTGTTTTGTTCCTAAGTAAATTTATGCTTTTGTAAGAATAATTTGAATGAATGATTCAATGACGATATGTGACAGTAAAAGTCACATATCACCTATTTATAGTGTAACAATAGTACCTGCAGAAAGAGTCACTGAAAATTCTCAGCACTTTGGACTGAATATCAGTGATCTTGCCCATTCAGATTCGAGGGTAGGAATTAATGAACTTTTTTTTAATAGATACATTTCAATACAGAATGACCTCAAATTTTTTCAGAAATGTAAACAAATTTTGATCTAATGTTGTCTGTAATGTATAAACAGTGATGGAAATGTACAATATTTGTGCACATACACAAGCAGGTGCATGTGTGACCCAGGTAAAAGCTGACAGACGGCACTGACAGACTGACTCCACATTTTATTTCTGGCACACAAACGGCCATCTCACACACACACGCCACACAAAAGCCCCCTGTCAGCGGTGCAAATCATCCTTCCAGCACCTTGGCCAGAGCAATCTCCTCCATGATGATGTTCTGTCTCTGTAGCTGCAGAACTGGCATTGCTTTTTTGTGTGTGTGTGTGTGTGTGTGTGTGTGTGTGTGTGTGTGTGTGTGTGTGTGTGTGTGTGTGTGTGTGTGTGTGTGTGTGTGTGTGTGTGTGTGTGTGTGTGTGTGTGTGTGTGTGTGTGTGTGTGTGTGTGTGGCATCATCTGTGCATTTGGCAACCACGTAAACTAATAAACCCCATTCAACAGAGGAGAAAATCAATGATCACTCTCGCTCTGAGCCTCTCTATATCCTATCAGCTCTCTCTTTAGCATTTAATTATACCCTCTGCGTGTGCACACACACATTTCTAACCCATGTGAAAAGACACATTCAATGCATTGAATCAAATCAATCTGCTTTGAGCTGGAGGAGGTTCACTGTGTCTGTTTTAATTTCAAATGTTTGATTTTTCAGAGTGGCGTCAGGGACGAATGGCCCGAGTGGTCCTGCAGGATGAAGACATCACCACTAAGATTGAAAATGATTGGAAGAGACTCAACACTCTCATGCACTATCAGGTACAAAAGAGGACACACACGCTCATATATAATCTCATGGTGCCCTCTTCTGTCTATGTGAGTAGACATTAAAGGGGATGTATCATGGACTTTCTTTGCTCTATTGATAAAAAAAACAATTTGATGTACAAATATGTAGACATACTCATCCGTTCTCGATACAAAGCTCCCTCCCCAGTGCAAAAAAGAGCAAAATATTTTTAATCAGCCAATTTCATAAGATGTATTCAGGCCTGTTTAGATATATATATATATATATATCTGAAAACGAGTCTGGAATTTTTCTCAGTTCAATTTATTTGGTTTTATGGATGTTCAGATAGTTTTAACTGAAAAGTGAGATAAAAACACTGATTAAGAAAACCATTTTTGGATTGAATTTATTGAAACTAAACTGCAAATCATGCGTGCACATGAAGGGGGGTGTGGGGTGTGGAGGAGAGAGAAGCATGAAGAGGGAAGTTAGCTAGAGGAAAGATGTCCTAGACAACAACAACGACTAACATTAGAATTATATTATCTTGAATTTTGATACGGCCGACACACGACCAAAGAGACGACGTTCCGATGAACAAATAGCAAAAAAGTATATTGTTAGAGGGAAGGGAGGGGGAGGGGATGGGATGAGGAGGAGGGAGGGTCAAGCTAGCCTCCGTTTTGTTTGACAATACTTCGAACGTCAACAAGAAGTGACGTCACCCAACATCGCTTAGAGCACCTTTAAGAAAAATGTATCAACAAGGAAAATGCGCTACAAAAGTAATCCTCTGTATATCCATTTAACTCCTCAGACATGAAACAATTAAGCTGAAGCAAACAAACATTTCCTTTATCTCCCAGTGCTCCAAAATGTCTCGCTGTGAGTGTTCGGCTCCAGGGAGACAGACGGCTGATCTCTCTCTGAATCACACTACACAGGGACAGTATAATAGAGGACAATTATTGAGCTCTGCGACTGAAAATTTTAAGTGTGGCGGCTGTGAAAGTGCTTGTGTGTGTGAGAGAGAGATAGAGAGAGAGAGAGAGAGGTTGTCCTTTACCTTCAGTGGATTAATTACAGCCTTTACCTTGTCTTTACTTCAGACACCACAGAGACAGCACACGTCAGAGCAGGTACCTGATAACAGTGTTAGAGAGAGAGAGAGAGAGAGAGAGAGAGAGTGTCCAGAGTCCTTGCCACAGGGCAAGTGCACACATATTCTCATAATTACTTCTGAAAAAGCTCATCATATGTGCTGTTACAATGTGAGATATGAGGATGATGAGGTAGAAATGAAGAGAGAACCGAAAAAAAGGAAGTGTCATTTCTAGAGTGTTCCACACTGCCTTTACAAAAGTTTACCATGGTAACCATATTTTATTCTTAATACAGTGAAAAAAAATTTGTTTTGTTTTTTAAATCAAAATTTTAGAAAGATCTCATATTATCATTTATATTATATAGAGTAATATAAAGTATTGCACTATAAGAGTGGAGTAAGGTCTATTTTAAGAGAGTATAATCACTAGCTTTATTAGGTACACCTCGCTATGACCCTCGGGACTACCTTATTTCTTTGTGGCATAAATTCAATAAAGTACTGGAAACATTCCTCAGAGATTTTGATCCATATCGACATGACAGCATCGTGCAGTTGCTGCAGATTTGTCAGCTGCACATCTATGATGCAAATCTCCCATTTCACCACAGTAATGAGATGGTGACCATATGTAGACCTTTTAATAAGTCTCTATGAAAGCAACATCTGAGCAATTCAATTTATGTCACTTTGTGTGCCAGTGTGTAAATAAATCACAAGATGTTTTGCTTAGGGAGCTGTATACTAACTATTTGCTATATTAACTCTTACTGTTTCCACAGGGACCAGTGAAATAGAGAGTTTAGAGAAAGAGAAGAGAAAACAGAAGGCAGGGAGCTTTAAAGAATACCACATTAAAATACAGGACTCCTACGCTTTCCACACAGGCACACACTCACCTCTCTCCTGAAATACTACGGATATGCTAATCTCAGCCATTCGTTGAGTTCCTCAATATAGTAAGGGCATATTTTAAGAGAGCAGACAGTATAATCAGCAGCTGTGTCCTTCTAACGTTTGGTGCTGTGGCTTCATAAACCTGTGGTCACCATGTTCTTTTCTGATTGCTCATTTTGATTGCACAGGGTTGATTAGAGCACTAGCCTTGAAAAAGTTTCCATCAGTCTGAATGCTAGCGTGGACGTATTTCTCTAGGCTTCTCCCACTCTCTCGCTCTCTTTCTTCTTTTTCTCACTCATCCACTCTTTCTTGAAATCAGTGAGCGTCTTGACCTTGTGTAGGCTGAATGACATTACAGGAGACTGGCAGCGTGTCCCTGACGGGCCACTGTACTCTTCAAATTTCCAATTTAAATAGTTGGAGCAGCATGAGAGACATTGGCATTAATAATTCAAATAAACAGAGGCCTCTGTTAATATGTGCATTATTATCACCTGTATCTCACAGGAATGTCACAGTGGTCGAGCAATAATTGCAATGAGGCGTTTGACTAGGAGTGTGTTTAAAACCTAAACTAGTTGTTCTTAGGGAACCCAGCTGAAAAAACTGTTTACATCAGTCTCAACTGGATTAGTGGTCTTAAAGGTGGTCTATTGTGCAAAATTCACTTTGACAGATATATTGTTTTTTAACATAATTTTGAGTCCGCAGCGCGTGAACACAACCCCGCCCTATTATGGTAAAAAATCGATCCACTCTGTTATTTTCCCCATGAATCAGAAATGTTATGTCTCAAAACGAGCCATTCAGAAATGCATCCATTGTGACGTCACAGTGAAACAGGCCCCGCCCACAACTGGTGACAGAATCTGCCCTATTAGCTAAGCTCCACCCCTGAGTGAGCTGTACACAGTCTGCCATGTTTATCTATCTGAAGCATGAGCTGTAAAGACACAGCCCTATTCATGGGGCAGGAAGCAGCAGCTCATTTGCATTTAAAGATACACACACGAAAACATCATGTTTTTGCTTCCACTCAAAAAGCAGCATTTACAGCATGGTATAACAAATGATCTGTGGAGTATTTTGAGCTGAAACTTCACACACACATTCTGGGGACACCTGAAACTTGTATTACAACTAATAAAAACGAGCATAAGGTGCTCTCTTAACCTGGCTAAGCAAAAGATTAGCTGGTCTTCCTAAACCTGACCAGCTGACAAGTACCTAAAATTCTTCTAAAACCATCAAAACACACAAGACTTGATAACACCAGAAGTACAGTTTAACATGGTGTAAGGTGTTTTTAGCTGGGTTCCAACTAGTCTTACATAGAAAACGTAGAAAATACACTACTGTTTTTTAAGAAATCTCTTATGCGCACCAAGGCTGCTTTTATTTGATCAGCATTTATTGATGCTGTTAAAACAGTAATAAAATAAAATATGATTTAAAAACAAATCCAGAATTCTTTGATAGTTTAAAAAAACTTTAAATCTTTTGTAACAATTTAAATGTCTTGACTGTCACTTTTGATCAATGTTATGTACCCTTGCTGAGTAAAAGTATTCATTTCTTTGAACAAAAAAATAAATAAGTCTTACAAATCAGTGAATAATTCAATGACTCACTTGTAAAGACAGTCACATCTTTTGTTTGTGAATGAATTGGTGCTTTGAAATCTGTTGAATGAATGATTCATTGACTTTCAGAAATGATTCAGGAATAACTGTTGCCTTATGTTAAAATGTTACAATTTGTATGTTAAAAATCTGGATTGCATAAGATTTTTTTGCACTGTCACTGAAGCCAGCTCTGTGTGTGTGTGCGTTTAGCACAAGCCTGTGATGCTCATAAGTGTAAGTAAGCTTTGTTGGCTCTAAAAGAATATAGATAAACATCTCTGTTGTATATTATTGTATAAGGCGCTTGGCGTAGATCACTGCCGGGGTTAAGCTGTCTTTTCGAGTGCTGACAAAGCTCAAGGACTTACAGTCTGACATATGACCCTGTTTACCGCTCGTCACTTTTATTTTAGACATACAATGAAGATGTAGATTATAGTGTATATTAACTGTTAGAGTTAAATTCCCTTGGATTTTCCTATATGCTATATATGTCCCTCAATGCATTCATCATGTGTATTATGATGCTTTCATCCATTTCACCTATTAAACGCCCATCATTCTGCTGTGTTTATCATGTGGCAAAGGCGTTTCATGCTCTTTGTGCTAGCATGACCGAGCCTGCCGTATTTCAAAGAAGAGTCAGAATGGCAGACACATCACCGCATCCTTCCCCACCGCCTGGATGCAGCGTCTGAGTTAAAGGCGCGTTAGCTTGCCGATCGCCATCAGATAGAGCGCAGGCAGGGGGATCAGAGATACATGAGGGAAAGGGGTCAGCTGTCTGCTTGATGCAAACGTTATCATGAGGAAAGCTCACTCCTTATCACTCTCACACCCACCGGCGGCCTGCCTGGCTGAGGATTATCCCTCAAGGGCGAATGCTTCTCCCCTCCATCATTCAGGCTCCGTACGGCCACCACATACACCGCAGAGACCCGCTGTGAGAGAAGAAGAGTAGATTGTGCATGAGGTTAGGTGGTGTGGAGCCAAAAATATGTTACAAATCCAAATGCCCGAAATAGTGTTTATAATTTCTTTTTTATATACAATGACTAATGTTTGATGCTTACTAGCCATACCAGTTGCACGACTCCTGGTCAGGAGAACAGAAACTCTGGAGGGATAAATTGAGCCATGAAAAAGACATCTGTGAGTGTCAACCTACTCGGCCACCTCTCTGAGGTGATTCGTCCACAGTCCTGGACTCTTTCAAGTGTCTCTCCAGTCAGGCTATTAGCCCGCTCTGCTGTAAGGGATGGCCGAGGACAAACCCGCACTAATAGGGCTGGAGCTTATGGGGGCGTATGGGGGGCTAAAGTAACACCATCATCAGCTGTGAGAGTGTAGGGAGGTGAGTGAAGACTAACTACCCTCAGCCTTCAGCGGAGCTCAGGAGGTCCTTAAAGTCTCCATTATGGTGCACAGAGGTTTTCTGAAATGAAATGGACTCAAAATTTGATGTTTTATGTTGACGGGGGATCTTAGACTGTGGCACTTGACCTAGTTCACTAGTATCTGAAAGACCTTCTTTGGTTTATAGAGGAGGTTGCTGACCTATTTTCTGTAGCTTTTGTTAAACGAATGCAATCCAATGGAAGCTTGTGTCCGCCACAGAATAAAACAATTTAAAAGATAATTGCCATTTTTTTATTACTTTTTTCTCTCAATTGCGAGTTTACATCTTGCAATTCTGACTTTTTCCCCCTCAGAATTGTGAGATATAAACAATCTACAGTCCAATTCTGAGGGAGGGAAAACAGATCTCGCAATTGCGAGTTTAAAAGTCAGATTTGTGAGATAAAAAGTCAAATTTGTGAGGAAAAATATACTAAATAAAATGTTGTTTTGTACTGTAGAGACCAAGATAAGCACCTCAAAAGCTGATAGTGTGAGATTCGGCCAGGATTTTGCCAGCTTGCTTTCAGGAAGTTGCTTTCTTGTGCTGAATTGAGGTTGAGTCAGTTGTCTTTGTGAGGGTAGACCTCATTTCCTCTGCAGCTCTTGACAGTTCAGATTAATACAGAAGATCTGATGGAACTCGAGCACTCACAGAGCAGACAGAGAGAAATGAAGAGTTTCACCCCAATATATAAAAGTCCCGGACCTCATCTTTCCTCATCCTTTCTACTTTCCCGTCTCCAAATGACTCAGTCACTACATTCCCTAGCCTGTCAAACTCTTCCTTTTGACCTGTCTTTGTGTTTCTATTTTTATCATTACCTTCCATTCTAAATTTTAGTTTAT
This sequence comes from Leuciscus leuciscus, assembly GCF_965113295.1. Lineage (NCBI taxonomy): Eukaryota > Metazoa > Chordata > Actinopteri > Cypriniformes > Leuciscidae > Leuciscus > Leuciscus leuciscus. The sequence goes on from NC_138742.1 coordinate 11,469,082, forward strand.
CTCTGTCTCTCTCTCCATCTGTGTGAATGAATCCCTCTGAAGCCATGTTACTTATGGTGTAGGTTATTTTTGTTTTTTATTTTTATATTACGCTTTTTTTCTGCTAGCTGAAATTATGCCTTTTAAATTTGAGTGTTATTCAAATACTAGTAATATTTAAGTAAAAAAAAATTTGAATTTAGCTTTTCAGTCATTTTGACAGCCCTAGTTTCTTGTCTAATCAATCTAGTCCTTTTTCTGAGCAAAGCACAAGAGGCGAAACTCTGCTTTTACCTGAAGAAAGGCTTTAATGCGCATTTGATCAGAGAACACAGCATGAACACCCCTTATATATTTATAAGTAGAACAGATCTTTTTGAAGCGCTTTAACGTCGCTTTATTTCAGCACTGGAGAGAAACTGAACAATTTCACACCATTTTTGAAAAGCAATAAACATGTACTGAGAATCTTTTCGGAATTAAATATATTTTTGCAGAAGTAATATCAACTCCTCAAAAGCAGAATAAAACGGCATTAGTTGTGCTCCACTATCTTGAACATTACTTGATAATAAAAGGCTGTGAAACCAAACACTGTGAAATAAGAATTAAGGGAAAAGGAAAGAGGCTTGACATGGACGTTGTGTTTCTTGTACAGGTATCAGACCGCTGTGTGGTTGCTTTGGTGCCCAAGCAGACGTCCTCCTACAACATTCCTCCCACAACTAGCATCTCTCGGACTTCTATCAGTAGATATGGTGAGTATGTTTGTCTCATGATGATCATGCTGCTGCTGCACACTTCACTGTGATTGAGAAAAGGCCTGTAATTATCAGTTTAGCTAATTAGAAGTTTGTTCACTGTTTCACAATATAGAGGTAAATACATGGTTAAAGACTGGCTTTAAACGAAGCCTCTGATTATTGTGCGCACGAGCCACGTGCAGTCATTTTGCTTTGCAGCCCACAGGATGCCCAAGGGAGCCTTCGGGGCACCAGAGAATGAGAATGAGAGAGCATGCCAGGGAGGGTAAGAAGAAGTCAGAGAGAGAGGTGTTAGCAGTTAACATGAAGCTCAGTAATGCTGATTTCTCCGCTGAGTTTGGATGCCGCCCGTAATGGACACATTAGCTCCTTCCCCATAGCGTTGCTTTGAGGGAGTGCCACAGGGCTCCCCATCTGGCCCGTTCTCATTTTCCATCACACTGAGCTGCAGGCCACTCTCTGATTGCTAATTATGCACCGCCAATGATACTTCACACGGGCGAAAAAACTCAAATGACACGCAGCCAAATACCAGGGCCAGCGATGAAATGGAGCCCCTTGTGCATTGTCACCTAGCAACCCTGCCAAACTGTGCACACAAACATCTCACCTGGCTTCAATTCACTAGATCCACATGAAACACGACCCGTATCAGCGTATTACACAATTCTGTTAATCAAAGCTTGAGGATGTTTCTCGCATCTGTGCAGTTTAATGAAAGAGTGTAATTATCTTCTCTTATCACTTGTAAACATAATGACATTTAAAGTTCAGGGAACACTTCAAACGTCCAAAGACGCAACAAGCAACCTGAGAAATATTCTATAAAGCTATCTTTATTTCTCAGCCATGCTCTCCGGTAACCAACAAACCTCTATCTTTTTGTATCCTCCCCCTGAATTAGGTAGTTAAGAGTTTTTAGGGTTACGTTTGGCGCTTTGATATATTTCATTGCAAAAAGCTTGTTGTATATTTTAGGAAACTCATCGAGTGGGAATGAGATGGCACAACACAGCACAGTTTTTGGCTGTTTTTACAACCTGCTCTTGTGTGTGGTGCATAAAAAGCAGCTATCTCTTCTGACAGAGGCCTGGCGCCCATCAATCACACCATGGCACAGCGGGCACAGCTGTGCACAGGCACCTGCTGATTGATTCATATCAATTTAATGCTCAACACTTAGCAGCTCGGCTCAATTTAGCATGCCAGCAACCCTGGCCCAAAACAACACACTGCTCACACACCTCTGACTGGCGGAAGAGAGCAGCAAACATCAAAAACATGCAACATATGCACACAACAGTTTATGTTAGAATGTGATCAAGCACCCTTCCCAAAATTGTTTTTTACTGCATGATATGTGTGTGTATCTGTATGTGTGTGTGTATTTGTGTATGTATGTGTGTGTATATATATATACACAGTATATATATATATATTATATACTTATTTTATCATATAAGCATCCATCCCATAATTCACTAATCCCTCTGATTAATTCAAACTTGTTAACTGGTCATTAAATACCATACTATATATATATATATATAATTTTATAATTAAAAAAACTATTTTGTGACTATGTATATTTACACATTATCATATAAACATCCAGTCTGTAAGCGTTAATTCATTAACCACCCTGATGAATTCGCAGAGTAATTTGGTAAAACATAATTATAAGATAAAGAAATAAATGTTACACAAAAAGTTGAAATTATGACATAAAAATATAATTATAAAATTAAAGTCAAAATTGACAAATATGATAACATTTTTACTTTTTGTCAAAATTATTACTTTCTAATCTCATTTTGACATCATACTTATGACCACTATCTCATAATTATGTCTTTTTAACTCAAAATATTGACATTTTGCATAACTTTTTATGTCATAATTATGATTTACCAAAGCATGATGGTGAAATGGGCTTCCACACTTTTTTTTCAATGAACCAAATCACAAGAATCATTTGTTTGTGAATCATACTACACTAAAAGTGCTGTTAAAGTCAAGATAGTCCAGTTTTCAGTAGTGTATACACTTAGTCTAGTAGTACTCTCTCAATGTCAATACTGTGGCAACAGCCAAAAGGACTGTAAGTTTGCAGTAGCTTTAGGTGGATTGAACCCACAATCCTCTTCTTCCTGTACACCCCTGCTGCTAACACCACCATTTCTCCTGAATTCTCCCTTGTGACGCCGGCCTGCTCAAAATTCCACTTCTGTCTCAAAATAGCCACGGCTATTTGCCTTCCTTCGCTGTTTCACATGCCCTTTGAAGCCAGGTGATGAGGACAGAGAGTGAGAGAGAGAGAGACTTTGAAAGGACACAAAAGAATATACCACCATTGTGAGAAGCCGATCCAACCTCCCAAGAGAGCACTCAACCACTGCAAAAAAAAAAGCCACACATCTAATTGGAGAAGTGAGTAAGAGACTGATTATTTAACACGCGAGGATGGAAGAGAAAAGGAGATGAGATGGATGAGCGGGGAGCTTAACTCATTAGAAATCTTTAGATGCATTGATTAGGTCCTGCGATGCAGACGTTTAAAGCGTGTGTGCAGCACAATGAATCAGGACCAGCCAATTATGAAGCCTTTGAAGAGGCCAGAGAGCGTCGACTCATCTCTCTCGGTCTTGAATGAATACAGAGATGAATCTTCTACAGAGAGAAAGTGAGGAGGAAAGAGATACACAGGGTTAGACAGAGTACATGAAATGTGAGAGGGCCGCGCTCTTTCTATTCATTCCAAAGAATGACAATGTGGAAGAATGGTGGTGTAAGAAGATCATAATCCTCTTTCTATCTCTCTTTATCACTGTTACCCCAGACTCAACATTCCGGTACACCGGAAGTCCGGACAGCCTGCGTTCTCGTGCTCCTATGATCACCCCGGACCTAGAGAGCGGAGTCAAAGTCTGGCACCTGGTGAAGAACCATGAGCACGGAGACCAAAAGGAGGGCGACCGCGGCAGCAAGATGGTATCTGAGATCTACCTCACCCGCCTGCTGGCTACTAAGGTAACCTCACATTTTGTGGTGATTTTTTTTTTTTAAATGAACACCCAGCAACCAGCCCAAATCAACCATGGTCTTTCTGAATACTTGATTCTGATTGGCTGGAAGGTGTGCAATAAAACCGCTTAATGCACAGGTAGTTTCAAGTCAGTTTAATCACTATTCTGATACTCGATTATGACTTCATCTCTGTGTCTGATTGATGATATATATATATATATATATATATGATCTACCAGGCTACATACTCTAATGTTCACAATGAAAATGGTCATGAAGAACTAAATTACAACTGGTTTTGATGCTGACAGTAAAGGTGGACTTCAAGTTCAAAACAAGTATATTTCTACAAAAGTGTACAATATGGTTCCTTTAATGTTCATGAGTCACTCTTGGGTCTCTCTCCTTTAACGTTCACTTGCTTTTGTCTTGTAGGGTACGCTGCAGAAATTTGTGGATGACCTGTTCGAGACTCTTTTCAGTACAGTGCACAGAGGCAGCGCGCTTCCTTTAGCTATCAAATACATGTTCGACTTCCTGGATGAACAAGCGGACAAGCACAGCATCCATGACACTGATGTTCGCCACACCTGGAAAAGCAACTGGTGAGAGGAAAAGCCTCATACACACAATCTTACCTTCAAAACTAAAAACGAAAGTTGTTTTTTCCCAGTATCTGCAAGGCAAAGCAATGTAACATTCTCTTTCTATTTTTGTTTGTTTATCTTCACAGCCTTCCTCTGCGCTTCTGGGTGAATGTGATCAAGAATCCCCAGTTTGTTTTTGACATCCATAAGAGCAGCATCACGGATGCGTGTCTGTCTGTGGTGGCTCAAACCTTCATGGACTCGTGTTCCACATCTGAACACAGATTGGGCAAAGACTCACCCTCTAATAAGCTGCTTTATGCTAAAGATATCCCCAACTACAAGAACTGGGTAGAAAGGTAAAAAATTCAAGTTCCAGTTTTTATCTTTTTCATATTACTTTTGTAACAAACTAGACCCCATTATTCTCATTGTCTTCATATAATGTTAATTCAATAGTACAAACAAGCTCCCACTCAACATTGATTTGATATTGACTATCGCCCCCTGGCTGTCTCCACAGGTACTACGCTGACATCAGCAGGCTGCCAGCCATCTCCGATCAGGACATGAATGCGTATTTGGCAGAACAGGCACGACTTCACTCCAATGAGTTTAACATGCTCAGTGCCCTCAACGAGATTTACTCCTACATTAGCAAGTACAGCGAAGAGGTGAGGCGAAACTGCCATCAGGATTCATCTTAAAACATGCCAACAACCATCATTTTCAAAACATCCTCAATGATTTCTTGCCTTATATCAATGTAGACTGACTTCTTGACTCATTCTATCTGCTCTGTATTGAAACCGACTGCTCTACTGTCTAAAGTGCCTGAACAGAGCTACAAAAGTGAATTATAAAATATTTATTTTGTTTGATAAATATGGTTCTAGACGTAACAGTCTGAAGTTTCAGTGGAGCAAGTTACAGTGTTTTACTAAAGTGTGGCATACAGTTGAATGGTTAGTAAACCTCGATTTAGTTGCCAAAAGATAATCATTTGAGGTCTGTACCTTAAAGGACAAGTTCGGTATTTTACACTTAAAGCCCTGTTTTCAGATCGTTTCTGATGTAATAGAACGGTTAAGATTGAAATTTGGACAAATGCTGCTGGCCCGAGAATTTTCGGTTTTTGTGGTAACACCCCCCCACCTCCACAATGGCTGCATAGGTGCACTGGAACAATCCTTCCTAAAACGCATTAAACTTTCGTTTACAAAGACGTGAAACTCTCAGGGGTGTTCACTGATATGCAAACACAAAAATCGCTGCAAAAGATGCTTTGGTGTTACCTCGGGCCAGCAGCATGTGTCCAAATTTCAATCTTAACCGTTCTATTTCATCAGAAACTATCTGAAAACAGGGCTTTGAGTGTAAAATACCGAACTTGTCCTTTAATATATATTATACTGGTGTAGTTCCTCAGCCATAAATACTTCCTCCAGATCAATACAGCCTTGTTTATAGAATAACATGCATTGGAACAAGAGGTGCTCGGGGAAAAAGTTTCACAGAATGATGTCATCTTTTAGCAGTCTCTAAAGCCAGCGGCAGCAAGCTTCAGTGTCTCACACACACACACTTATGCACAGTGTGGGGACAGACAGGGAACGAGAATGAATAGGCTTCTGATGAGGAAGATTACACACAGCTAGATCACTGACAGCCACTCTGACACAAAGAGCACTAGAGTAGGGCCCACGATGGAGATGTTCCAACCGTAATGGCAGCTCCACTCAGGGGACCCATTAGTCTGACCTTTACTTTACACCGCATTTAGGACAGCGCCAAGAGCCCGGAGACACAGCCTCTCCTCTCGCTCTCATGTAAATATCGCTCTTTGGTTGCAGGTCTGTTTTCTCTTGTCCTCACATTCCTCCGTAGTCTCTTTTTTTTTTTTTTCGTATCCTTTTCATTCTTTTATGTACTTGGTCTGTCTTTCTACAAATTGGATTCCCAACCAGGCATATGTGTACATCAAGGGTTCTTGGATTACAGGCGGTGCTTATAAGAGTTTGAGTTTGCTTTGTAGATTAAAAGTGGATTTAAGTTTAATAACTGTAACAAATTTTAGTGGTGCCAAGATTGACATTATTTTGATTTGATTGATTGGTATACTTATTTATTTTTATTGGCTTTTTTAAGGGCAGAAAACTATATGTGTCAGTTTTGGGTTCAGCTATTTGTGTGAATGACACAATAATGATGACTGATTGTACATTATGCTGCTTATATACAGCTATTTATAATATAAGTAATATTTAGTAAATATATTTAAAGTTTATATATGATTAAATATTATAATAAAATACTATTTATTATATACAGTATAGCATAAAATGATTTAATAAAATACATGGACATAAATTGTTGCTTTTAAAATATTGTATTATCTATCTTGTAGATGTTAATATAGTGTGTGTTTATATATGTGTATATATATATATATATATATATATATAATATTAATATTATTATTATTATTTGCCATTCAAGTTACTTGTCTTCTATTTTAAGTTCTTTCTGATCCAGATACTCTTTGCATGTCTCATCTTTTTTTTCTTTAAAGGGATAGTTCACCCAAAAACATCTGTCATCATTTACTCACCCTCAAGTTGTTCTAAACATGTATTAATTTTTTCTTCTTCTGCTGAACACAAAATAAGATATTTTGAAGAATATGGTTAACTAAACTGTTGATGGGCCCCATTGACAGAAAATACTATAATGGAAGTCAATGGGTCCCATCAACTGTGTCATACAGGTTTGGAACAACTTGATGGTGAGTAAATGATGACAGAAGTTTCATTTGTGTGTGAACTAACCCTTTAACTAGGGACTCCTGAGTGTCTAGCTATCTTTTAAACATGAAATCAATGCAGAAGTCTTCAGAGGCCATTTAAAGCCTTTACTAACTTGCATAGAATGAAGATAGAAAGACTGTATTCGATATCCCGTATAATAGAAGTTGAAAAGAAAAGGAAAACATGTTGAGAGACACAAGTGTAAACCAGGAAGAAAAGGAAAAAAGCAAGCACAAAGCTAAGAGGAGAACATCCTTTTGTTCACCCAGCCAAATGTGTTTGGCGGGACAATCCGTACCTGCATGCAGTAATTCAGATTCATTATACGAATACGAATGCGAATAGGACAACTGAAAATAATTACCTCTGTCAGCGCTCCGGAGCACTTAACCTGATGAGAGAGGGAAAGAGAGCGCTAGACAGAGAGAGAATATGCGCTCTCCTTAAAATGAAGGCGACTGAATCAGACACAATGATGTGGAGAGTGCTCCTGCAGCTGTGCTGAAATACATGAAAAATTCAGTGCACGCGCTCCTCGTCGAATACATGCTCACGCTGTGCACCTCGAACGGAAGCTCGGAGCGCCTGTAGAAGTGTTGACCTGTCCCGTAGCTACAGCCGCTGAGACAAACCGAGCAGGTGTGGGCCCAACTTGGCTCCGATGGCAGGTTGTCCTGGGAATACTGGATGCTGATGGAAGATGAAACGGACATCTAGCGCCTCACGATCTTGTTGGTGGCTTCAAAATTTGACTTTCATGCATGAATTCTTCTAAGTTTGTTTGCCGCAGTGTGGTGAAGTGATACTAGTGTAATTCCTTGTTGAAGGTGGGATGAAACCTATGTTGTATGAGGTGGTATATAGCATATATTAAAAATCCTAAAGTTTAACCAAAAGGTTGCCGATTTGTTTGCGATTCATGACATTGTGCCTTTGAGCAAGGCATTTAAAGGGATAGTTCACACAAAAATGAAAATTCTGTTATTTATTCACTCTCATGTCGTTCCCGACCTGCATGACTTCAAACTGTGGAATACAAAATACTTTTTGCAGAATGTTTGAGCTGCTCTTTTAGATACAACCAATATGCTTCTGTATAATCAAACTAGGTGGAAATTCACGGGGGACCTTATTAGGGAAGTCAGGGGACAATTTTTTAAAAATGATTTTAATGAGAATATGCATGGGTGGCATTCTAAAGAGCTTCATTATCTAAATATCAATTTTGAATATTTTAGTCGATTACAACAAATTAAAACTAAGACTTTGAGCTGTTCCTCACATAAATACACAGACTTGCAGTGCAAGTCGTATAGACCATTTTTATGGTGCTTTTTTGTCCTTGACAGCAGGGCTATTATCGTTGACTAAAACACTTTTTAAGTGTTTTTAAGTCCTTAAGTGAAAGTGAAATAAAATTAAGTATATTAAAAATTAAAAAAAGATTTAAAATGTTGCCCTGGAAATAAACAAAATCTAAAACTGATTAAAAAAACTAAATGAATGACATAATCGCATGATAAAATAAATTAAAAAGTACAAGTTAAAATGAAAATGTATTTTTTTTTAAATCTAATTCAAAATATTAATAAAAAATATAAACTTATATAAATAATACTAAGACGTCACTCCTTGTACAGTCGACAGAAGGACGGAATTAAAACTTTTCCTTTAACCTTAGGTTATTTTATAGCACTACTTATAGTTTGGATAAACATGTCAGTTACGTGACATTAGTAGACTGATGTGAGTTTCAGAGTCTTTGTTTACAATCAATCATTCTTCCGCAGCTACAGGAGGAGATTCCCACATACACGCACCCTCCAGCGAGCTCACGTCCACCATTTTAGGCATCTGAAGGATATCATTAATGAAGCCCCATCTTGGCTAGCTGGAAGTGCCCATATCAATATAATTTCCCATTATTTTCACTGTTTGATGTGCAAATGAGTGGCAGACTGCAGCCACAATGCCATTTCCCGCCGTGTTCCTCTGACACCACAGTCAGACACTATGACATGAGCACAGAGAGGGGTCGATCCCGTCTGCCCGCCCCCTCTCAACATGACTCGACATTTTTGACTGCTCTGTTTTCAAAAAACACACACAGATGGAAAATGAGAGATGGCACTCTGCAGATTGGGTCAGACTCAAGTTATACTTTCCTTTTTAATGAAATATTCATGAAATTAAGTCTCTGGCAATTTTTCTCTCAGAGACTGAACATTTCTCCAAGTCTCATATCACAGTGAGCAGTAACTTTGTTATAATTAGATACAGAGTATTCAGTCTGAAGAAAGTGTCTGGTGTTTAATGGTTGCCTGGATCAGTTTAGTGTTCTAGTTGCGGGATGGATGCGAACGGAAGCTTTGTTCACATTAAACCCAATTCTGATTTGTTTTTCAAACCAGATCTTTGACTGTCCGCACTGTCAATTTGCAAGTGTTGATAGTCGATCTCTTTGTTTAGACAGTGTAGCCTATATCTGCCAAGAGACTCTCCTAATATCTAAACATTAAATAAGATATATTTTTATATTGTGTTGTATTATATAAAAAATATATAAATATCCTTAAATAAGATTAATTTTTTATATTATATATTATATTTAAAAAATATATATAATTTGTATATTTAAAAAAATATATATATATATATATTATTTATTTTTTTCTCATATGAAATGCTGCATTCAGTTTTGTGGCCACGTTCCCCCTCTGTCTTCGGATCACATTTATGCTTTATAAACTTTTCGTTTTTTCCATCCTTCATTACGTTGTAATGTGTTTCTTAGAGCATGTGAGCTCTGACCGCTCACCTGACATCTGTCGTAATGCCAGAATGATTAACACCTGCCTCTGTTCTTTCGGTAGATCACTGTTGCACTGGAACAGGACGAGACGGCAAAGAAACAGCGACTGGCCTACAAAGTGGAGCAGCTCATCGCCGCCATGTCGCTGGAGAGCTGAGAGAATGACAAAGCCGGAACGAAGGACGAAAGACTCAGTCAAACCATCATCTAAAGCCTCTCCACACGAAAGAGAGCAACTCTGGCTAGAGACACGACACCAACAATAGCTTGTGCTTTTTTTTTCTACAATTTTGTGAAGAGGTCATCTTTTAAGACCAATGGACATCTATTTGATGAAAGCAAGTCACGTGGCTTTCATCTTCAGGATGGGATCAGGTGTGGAAATTATGGAGTTCTGTTTTTAGTTTTTTTGTGGAACGAGCAGTTCCTGGGGTGTTGCTTTGTTTCTTTGCTTTGTTTCAGTTCATCTGGTTCGATGTGCCTAGCACAGATGCAAGACTTGTCGGATCTGAAGAGACGCTGATTCTTCCTCGAAAGATGTGCTTGCTGAAAACCATTTGAGGAGGATTCGACCGAAGGAAACGGACATCTACTGCCTCGCCATTACCCTCCAGTTGATGGCTTTTACTTCCAAATTTTATTTTTATACATGAGTGCTTTTTGAGTTTGTTTCATTGAGTCGGCTAGTATAATTCCTCATCTTGGTGTGGCGAAAGTTCAAGCGTCTTTCTGTCCTTGGAAAGCAGCGGCTGCTACCAACAACACGTGTGCATGTCGACACGCTAGTACAAACTTTTGAGTCCCTCTGACCTAAGAGACCATGAGGCATCTGCATTGTTTGGGAGCTAATGAAACTCACGAAAAGGGGGCCAAATTTCAACCAGCATGTCCCTAACTCTCTTCAACTGACGATAAAGGACCACAAACCCAGTATCAAACTGGACGAACTCCACTCTGCGGTCTCTCTGTGTGCATATGTTCTGTTTTCTACACGTAAGCGTATGTGAATGTACAAACGTTACTCTATTTTGTCTTCGCATTTTTGTTGCTTTTCTAAAACAGGGAGTCAGTTGAGCTGATCTCTCCGGCACGACGTCCTAAAAAACTGAACCTCCCTCTCCATAATAGCGCTGCTTAGATTCAGATACGAAAGCGGCGATGAGTAGCACCTTCAGCTCAAATCACTCGTGGAGAAACCCCACCTTCCCTTTCAAACGAATGGACTCGCTTGAGATCATCTTACCAGAGAGTATTAATTATTATGTATGGTCCAATGTGTGTGTAGTCTGCATGCATTATACAGTACCTCATATTAAAAAAAAGAACGTCTCCTTTCCCATTTACTCCTATGTTCAAGTGCCAAGAGGTCACGTGAGTTGTGGATGACTCAGATGAACGCCGTTGATGTAATATACCATGTCACTTCCTTTCTGTACACACCCGTCGGGATTAAGTGCCAAAAGATCACTTATTTACGCACTTGTCGGTTGATGCTTTATTAAGGGAACGGACCCTGTATACTGTAAAAAAAATTAATAAAAAAATCTCCGGTTTAGAAGTTTCATTCTCACCACTCGCAAATTCAGGTACGAAAACGACCACGAGCTTGGAACGGTATTTGTAAATATAAGAAGTATTTGTAAAATACTCTAGATGTCTGGGATCTTGATAGCTGGAGTGGGTTCTTTCCAATCTCTTTTGTTTTTTAGGTCTTTTATTCCCTCCGTCTGACATGAAATATGTCAACAGAACGCATGAACAAAAGACAACATGGCTTTCATTTATAATGCATGATGGCAGGTAGAGCTGTTTTTGAAGATCATCCGAACCAAAACAGACAAGGTCGTTCAGGTCAGAGTCATCTTAGGTTCACGGAGGCATCAGGGAGAGAACTAACTTCTCCTCAGCTCAGTTTATACGGTAAAAATGCAGTATCGGATGTGAAGACATAGACTGAAACGGCTCAAATGGCGCTTGTTGTTTTCCCCCCGTGGCCTTAGAACATTTAATCTGTTGTTTCTAGTTGATTTAATCAGCGACGTGTCATTGTTCTCCACGTCTTTGTTAGCTGTGTTTGAGACCGATCAGATGAAGAAGGGATGAAGAGGCATGCCCTCTCTCAGACGGCTGCCGGGTGGTGTCTGCCGGAGTGTTTGAGAAGCATAGGAATGAGAAGGAGAGAGAGACAGACCCCTTTAGCTTCAGATTCCTCCTGCTGCTTTGAAGCTCGCCTTTGATCTCAACTAGTCGTGTGCACAGTGTGATCAGGAGATAAAATAAAAAAATACACATCAAAAATAGGATCCAGCGCAGGAGATTACAAATGAAGAGCTGCATGAAAGACATTGAATTAATCTGTTAAAGGAATAGTTCGCCCAGATGATTCTATCATCGTTTACTCACCTTCATGTCCATTCAAAACTTATTTGACTTTCTTTCTTCCATAAAACTCGAAAGGAGAAATTCTGAAGCATATTTTGGTTGATCTTTGACGTGCGTTTGCTGCGTATGGTGATTGATGCTTGCATGCTTTATGAAGGATACAAAAGCATCATGCAAGTGTATGTATTGTGTGCTAGAATTCTAAAGTCAGACGATAACTGCGGAAAAAGAAATAGACCAAAATGAAGTCTTTAAAGAGAAAGTGTGATTTGGGAACTGACTTGTTTTGGGAACTGAATCAACTAATTCATTGAAAAGAAACTGTGGTCTGTTTCTCACACAAAATTGTTGTAAAACTTCATAAGACATATCTTATGAACTTTTTAAAGTGCTTTTGTGTCCTTTGTGAAATTTGAAAGCTTTATATGGATTTGGAGAGTCTTTACCGCAAAAAGTGTTTTTCGGTGTCTTTGTTTTCCAGAACAAACATCTAAACATTCTTAAATTGAGACATTTATATATATTTTAAAATGTAAAAATTCTTAATTAAAAAAGAAAAGTTTATTTGTCTTTTCCCATTGGCAGCTATTTTTAAGCATTAACTTAATTTTAAAAAAGTTTTCAGAAGACTTCAAGTAAATATTTATCGATTTAAGAATGTTTAGATTTTAACAATCTCTCCTGATGTGTTCCCTGGAAGAATGAATCTCATATCATTAAATTATGACAGATTTTTCCATTTAGGCGTGGAATATTACTTGAAGTTATGGCATAATTCTACTCTTCCTGAACAACCACACATTCCTCTAACAAACACACACTGTATAGTCAACATATGTGAATTTGCAAGCCATGTCAGTGACAAAGCTTCCTACTTTTTGGTTATCCACGGTCTTCCCTGTTTTCTGTTCATCAGAGCCCATCCCAGCTCTATAAGGGCAAGAGACCTTCTGTTGGCCACACTGCCCTTGCGGATCCGGCTCAGTTTTATTGCGAACCTTTTGGTTTTGCTGCCACATTAGTTGAGGAGGGACGACTCTCCTGGTTGTGCAAAAAATTCGGAGAACAAAATGTATTCTGGTCATGAGGTTTTGTTCGAAATGATGTGGCACAGGAAATTGCACTTTGTTGAGAGAGATTTCTGTAGCTCAACGCTTATTAATGTTTATTAGAAGACATTTGATCCCTTGAAAAAAAAAAATTTAATTATAATTTTATTGCGCTATTCTGCAGAGCAGAATAAAATTTGACAGCACTGGGCAGCTTTCTGATATATTAGCAGTCATCTGTGGCGGTCACAACTGCTGTTCATTTTATATTCGGCACGAATGGACAGTCTTGGAATCAATTTTGTGCACTTTTATTGTTTTTAGCTCATGTTTTGCTCTGTGATGGAATAGCATGCTACAAACAAGTGAAATGTTCATATTCTCTTCATATTACCGATCATAAACAAAAACGAGTGCGAAAAAGGCTTTTGTAGTCAGTTTGATCACCTCAGAGGTGAATATCCTTCCATTTTCAGTCACGCAAAATTATAAACGAATCTCTCTTTGTAGACACTGGAGTTCTGTAACATAGTACATAGAAATAATAATGACCTCGATGATGATGATGATAATAATAACACTTATGGTTGTCTGTTCTTGTTGTTTTTAAGTGTTGTGAAAATTGTAAGAGAGTTAAAGTATTTAAAAAGAAAAAAATCGGTCTTGTTTTTTTAATTGCTTTTGTTTTGTTATATTATATTACTGTGTACCTATTGTAAATATGAAGCACACCTATTTTGCAAGCCAAGGATTCACTTTGTACTGTTGTTATATATAAATAAAATTTACTGGTTAAAAAAAGCTGGTTCTACTCAACTCATTGAGCAACTCCCTGGCGTCATCTGAAACTGAATGACTTCTGTCAGCCCCGAGGGGAAAAATAGCCTCACATTCATCCCACTTAGTTGGGGTTAATGTAGGGATGCAATTTAAACCCTGCCATCAATGAACACTCACACTCAGACTCGCTGCGTAACAAGGTAACCAATGGAGCTTAAACAGCCTGGCGCTGCAGTTTGTCTTTCCACGTGGCCATTATCCCTAGCTGGACATTTCTCTCAGACAAATGACATTACAATGGTAATGGGCCGGTGGTTTCTGATTGGATGGCTGTGTAAAATGCCCCCAGTGGGACTGAGGTAGATGTGCCTGTTTTTAATCAATACAGATGTCTAGTTCGGGCAAGAAAACCACGAAAAACAGCCTAAGGCAATGTGTTTTGTTACTTTATTCACCGTAACCTTGATTCACAGTTTTTAAACACCAAATAAGTGCACTGTTGACCACTGAGGTGTGACCCCTGTGCCTTAAGACATATTATAAACATCAGCTGAATGTTATCGTAACATCTGACGTGTAGTGATTTAGTGGCATATTGTGGTTCAAAATTCACTGGAATGAAAATATATTATGTTTTGCAAATACATGTCTGGGAAATGTATTTGTGCTATCAGGATGCTGACAACACCATTGTGAAAGTACTGGGTTAGGTGCGCAACTGTGTGCAACTGTGGCTTATCAACATAGAAGCTAATTTAAAAACATGTACTTCTAAATCTAAATTGACAAGTCAAATAAAATATATTTATATTATTATTGTTATATATCACTAAATACATTAATTACACCAACAAAAAAAAACAGCACTCCAATTTCTTTTTAGCATCACTTTCTAATACTTTATGGTATTTTTGCATCATTTTTGGGGCTTCCATTGTATGCAAAAAAAAAAAGTATGTGTTCCATTGAAGAATGATAATCATGAATTTGGAACAGTATAACTTATATACTATTATAGAATTTATTCATATTTTTTATTAGTTTTTATATTTTTAAATTTTCAGTTATAGTTTTAGTTTAAGTTTACCTAATTTTGTGCTTTTGTCATTTTTTGTTTTTGTTATTTCTATATAGCTTGAATACATTTCTATGTCAGTATTTGTCATTTTTAGTATTTAGACATTTCGGTATTCAGTTTTAGAAATTTAAATCAAAACGTTAAAAAAAACTTGTCTTGGCAACTAACTAAAATAAGCAGAAAAAAATTCATCTAAGATTTATAATTGATTAAATTTCAGCTTTATTTCAATTACCGAAAACTATTTTTAATAGTTATATAGTTAATAATAAAAACACTGATTTAGAATGACACAGTGGTAAAGGTGAGGTCACACTAGACTTTTCGTTCCATTGACTTGCATTGATACGAATGCGAAATGCGTCAGACCGCAAAGGCAATCTCATGCAAAAAGTTTTGAATTTCACTGCGTCCAAAGTTCATGTTTGGTTAACTCTGACCTGGTGAACGCCAATAGAAATTGTATAGGCCTATGTCACGATGTAAAATCTTGGCTGAATTCAAATAATGATATTTTTTGCAGTAAAGTTAAAGGGATACTTCACCGATTAGCATTAAGCTTTGTATCAGTAGAAACCCCGTAGTATTTTCGAATGAACGTGCTTCCCTCCCTCAAGTCCCCCTGAGTCGAGAGATTTGTGTATTGTGTGTCTGGGAAAAAAAAAAAACGTCATTTTGCGTCTTCGGAGGCTTTTTTGGCCAGAGGTTAGAGACTACAGCCAGTAGTAGGAGCTAGTTCTGCATGTTTTCAACCCGCCCATAGGGAGTGGGATCTCACGATAAAACGGCGTCTTTTCAGTTTAGAGTCAACTAGTAGCCTAGTTGTATCATTTCTTCCGATACTGCCCTCTGTAACCGGTAGGCGTGGCTTGGGAATGACCTCGTAGGGCAGTGAAGCAAGTGCATTCTGGGAGTTGTTGTCTTTCATCCACATGAGCCAAAAATACATTTTCTGGCTTTTCTCAGTCTAGAAGGCACCAACTTCTGAAATAATTTCACATTTCTACTACATAAATGACCCAATTTAAATACACATTCATCTTTCCAGTGGTGATATATCCCTTTAAGTAAATTGTAGATTTTTACATTTTGAATGTATTACTATTTTGTTATACGCTGAATTCATGTTTATAAAAAACATGCTGCAGAGCGTGACGTCATATCATGACCATTGCAGTGTCTGAAGTCTAGTGTGACGCGGCTTAAAGGGATAGTTCACCCAAACATTTTTATTTGCTGTTAATTTACTCACCCTCAGGCCATCCAATATGTAGAAGACTTTTTTTCTTCAGTAGCTTATAGGCTAAAAGTAAATAAGATTTTTAGCTGAAATTTAACAGCGGTCATCTGTGATTCATAATGGAAGTCAATGGGTGCTGGCACTTTTGAGATTCAAAAAAACATATACAGGCAAAACAAAATTAATACCCGTGACGAAATGATCGATCTGTGCAAGAAACTAAACATTATTTACAACATTATTACCTGTAATCCACATGACGGCGGAACTGGGTGAACTGTCCCTTTAAGAAGCCTGGTGGGGAGCCCAGCAGCATAGCAGCCCATGCTAAATAAAATAATAAAAACTAGCAACCGCCACACAACATATGCTGGTTAGCATCTGAGTGTTTTTCAGCAGGGACTTCACACGGGTTGCTGGAGAACATTGGGATCTGTGGTTTGGCTCTGTTTCTTATTACCTGCAGGGCTGCAGCAGCTAGCTAAACGACCGGTGAGAAAATAGCTGCTGGTCGATTTAATTTTTCAACCGCCATCCATCTGTCATTGATGGTTATGCATCTAGTCAATATTAGCTAGTGTGGTGAGGCCTGTCGCTAATTAGCTGGTCAAATGGATAGAGGTCCGGTGCAGTCCGCGCGGCTCAAAGGGCGCCATCAGCCGCAGCCATCAATAATGAAAGAGGCTGTGTGTAATAGCTAGTCATAAATATTTTAGCGTGTGCTTTGCCGAGACCTCCTATCGCCATTGAGGTGCTGCCCAAGCCAGTGGAGCGGGTTTTAGTGCAACTTCATTAGCCCTGATGCTTCACTGTGAATGCTGATGGTTTGTCGATGTGTTTTGATGTGGGAATGTGAGAAGCTTTCAATACCAAGTTAAGAATGGTCATTAAAAGAGGTGCTAGTTTAAGCTTAATTGGCAATGATGTCATTTTGAAATGGCTATTCTATAGCAGACTAATGTACATGTGTACATAGTCTCACAAATAATATGGATTTTTGACCAGTGTTATAAAACGCATACTATAGTTTAAATTATACAAGATGTTTTTTTCATGTATACCAATCAGAAGGAAAAAAATCACATTGTATTGATTGGTTGGTGTATTTAGCTAACGTTACCAAAGGCTAATGTGCATAAGTGTGCTAACTACTGACTTAGCACAATTTGTACTTTTAATCGCTAAAATTACTTGGACCCTGACTGTTTTTTTTTATAAATATGAACTGTGGCATGTATAAATATGCATTATAAGTTCAAATCTGTGCATACACATCTTTTATAAATGAGGACTCTTAACTCTGTAGCCTGAGTCTGAACAAAATGAACAAATATTTTGCGGCGGTAGAGTGGGCGGCATTTACAAGGCAGAGTAAACTGAGTTAAATCTAAAACTATTCAGCTGCGCACAATTTCAAGATAATTTGCGATTTATAAAATTCACATTTGGAAGAGAGGCTTTTTTTGTGCATATGTTCGTTCTCTGAATCACGCACATTTGAGAAATGATCGCGAGATCAAATGTAGGACGGTTTATACACAACATTTTATAAATGAGGCGCTCTCATGAACGGCATGGCATGAAAAGTTGCGATAGTCTTTTCTTTCCTAGAGCTTATTCACAGCAGCGACATCTTTGATTTTCAACGTGAATGAGAGCGAGGCTGTGAGGGATAGACGTGCGCATCTCTTCAGTGTGTTGTACTGTTATTTAATGTCTTTTTGGATTGTTCTGCTTAAAAAAAAACTGCAAAAAAAATGTTTCCAAGAAATTTCAGTAGATAAAAAAACTCCTGGCAACATGAGGTGTGGAAAATGATAAGTGATCTAGGAGCTTTATATAGCTTTTTACAGAAAATACGGTAAGTCTATCCCTCACAGCCTCGCTTTCATACCTGCCATGGCGCTGCTCTGAATAAGGTCTATTGTGACGTATATCTGAGTGTAACGGCTCTCGAACAAGAAAAAATGTAGGATGGGACTTGATTTTGTCTATTGGCCTAAGAGAAGAGACGCCGCTGCAAGAGGGAGGGGAAGTTATTTCGATTATAGATTACGAGGGAACATGAATTTAAAAAAAGATAATGTGCGCATAGACAAATCATAATTATCATTTACAATTTTATTTTACATTTTTACATTTTAATGAGCAATTATAGACCATTTGCAGGTCTTCAATGACCACCAGAAAACCACTGGCATAGAACATGCATTCAAATGATGTTTATATCAAAGTATACCGTAATAAAACCGTAACAAGATACAGAAGCTTTGATCAATAATTTGGTTTTATCTGGCGTTCACCTTGATGGTGTTCCTCCAGCGATGCCAAGGGTGAAGAGATGGGCACCGCTGTCATCCGCAAGCCTCGAGCAGACGGCCTAATCCTGGATACTCTGACAGCGGCTAGTCACCGCTTCCCCCGAGGCTACTTACAGAACTAAAGCCTCAAAAAGCTGTCCACACAGGGTACCTGTCAGACGGAGAGAGAGGGGGAGGAAACGATGAGGAGATGTGAGAGTTGAACGTGTGAAGGCTGGAGAGACGAAAGCGGAACGATCAGCGTGGCTAACACAGAAGAGAACAATAAGGGAGGGAATAATGAAGAAATGATGAAATAATAACTGGAGAAGGGACTTCACATGACACAAGGCCGAACAAAGAGAGCACAGTAATCAGACTTTGCGAAAACAGAAGTGAGGTTCTGATCGACAGAGCAAGAGATTAAAGGAGGAATAGAGATGGAGATATAAGTCAGAACAGCTGTGTGTTACTAAGGGAGGGAGGTGTGCAGGAAGAGTGGAATTTCTAAAGACTGTTTTTTAGGAAAAATGGTGGGGGAGAGAAAACGCCAGAGTGAAATCACCCTCCATCTGTCAAAGTAGAGTTATTTATAGAATGATGGCCTGTTCACCTGATCTATCTGTTACTTTCCTCACTTTCTATCTCACTCCCCCTCTTTCTCTTCATGTAAAGGCCAATTTCTTTCAGGTTTAAGGAATAAGTTTCATTACAAGGTAAAGGAAGTGTAATTTCTGCAGTATTAGCATCACCAAAAGTAAGTGCAAAAAAAAAAGAATTAATTATAAATTATATAAAATGAAATAAAAAAATTACTGGAATTAAGAATTATTATGGCAAGGCATTACCAGAAGTTTTACCTTGAATAGTCAATTTAGACATGTTTGTGATTAAATAAACTAAAAATATGAGCTGCAGAGCACATTTATCCTTTTAACACTCCAACACTTAATCAAAGCATTATATGGACTAGTGTCTGTGAATATTAAACGCAAAGAAAGAATATTATTTGAAGTCTGCACGCACATGCTGACGCTCGAGTGACATTCATGGTGTTTTCAGCGTCTGCAGTCTCATTATTTGTGAAGGACATGAACACATGAGCTGTTTCTCAATTCCAAGAACGCAAAGAATGGGACACAGAACACATCTTTGTGAGAATTGAGATGCGTTGTGATCTTCTTGGAAGCTTGTTTTTACCACTGAATAAAAAAGGTAATTTATCTCGCAATTCTGACTTTTATCCTCAGAATTTTATGATATAAACTCGCAATTGCGAGTTATAAAGTCAGAATTGTGATATAAAATCACAATCACATAATTCCAATACTCAAGAACGCAAGTACTGTTCTAGATATCAATGCATCCTCAATATCTAGAACACATCCAGATACTTTTTATGCGTCCCCTTTGTGTTCTTGAGTATTAGAGTATTAGAATTGTACTAGTTGATGATGACGTAGTGCTAGAACACAAGGACGCAAGATTCCTTAAGAATGCATTCTGAGAAACAGCCATGAACTCAATGCAACTCAAAAGATTTTCACTACAACCCTCAAAAATAAAAGTTTGGTTTAACTTGAAATTATGACAGAATTATATTGTACTGTACGCCTGATTACAGTCACTGCTTTTGTAATGCAGCTTCATTTTCACTGAAATTATAGTTGAACATTAGTTGATCAAGACTGGGCTGTTTTATTACTTATCAAAGTAATAATAATAATACAACTTATTATAATTTTATTTTTAAGGAATATCACAACATCACACAATTTTTCGTCAGTGTTTTAATAGTGCAACGCAGCACTTTGTCAAAAAATAAAAGGAATTGTTAAAAATTGTAAACGATTAATAACATTTTTAAAGTTTTATGTATTTATTTGATACAATAGTTTTTGATAATACATTTGTACTAAAACGTTAAATACATAATTTTACAACAGAACTTATGAAAAAATATACACTCGCCTAAAGGATTATTAGGAACACCTGTTCAATTTCTCATTAATGCAATTATCTAATCAACCAATCACATGGCAGTTGCTTCAATGCATTTAGGGGTGTGGTCCTGATCAAGACAATCTCCTGAACTCCAAACTGAATGTCAGAATGGGACAGAAAGGTGATTTAAGCAATTTTGAGTGTGGCATGGTTGTTGGTGCCAGACGGGCCGGTCTGAGTATTTCACAATCTGCTCAGTTACTGATTTTCACGCACAACCATTTCTAGGGTTCACAAAGAATGGTGTGAAAAGGGAAAAACATCCAGTATGCGGCAGTCCTGTGGGCTAAAATGCCTTGTTGATGCTAGAGGTCCGAGGAGAATCGGCCGACTGATTCAAGCTGATAGAAGAGCAACTTTGACTGAAATAACCACTCGTTACAACCGAGGTATGCAGCAAAGCATTTGTGAAGCCACAACACGCACAACCTTGAGGCGGATGGGCTACAACAGCAGAAGACCCCACCGGGTACCACTCATCTCCACTACAAATAGGAAAAAGAGGCTACAATTTGCACAAGCTCACCAAAATTGGACAGTTGAAGACTGGAAAAATGTTGTCTGGTCTGATGAGTCTCGATTTCTGTTGAGACATTCAGATGGTAGAGTCAGAATTTGGTGTAAACAGAATGAGAACATGGATCCATCATGCCTTGTTACCACTGTGCAGGCTGGTGGTGGTGGTGTAATGGTGTGGGGGATGTTTTCTTGGCACACTTTAGGCCCCTTAGTGCCAATTGGGCATCGTTTAAATGCCACGGCCTACCTGAGCATTGTTTCTGACCATGTCCATCCCTTTATGACCACCATGTACCCATCCTCTGATGGCTACTTCCAGCAGGATAATGCACCATGTCACAAAGCTCGAATCATTTCAAATTGGTTTCTTGAACATGACAATGAGTTCACTGTACTAAAATGGCCCCCACAGTCACCAGATCTCAACCCAATAGAGCATCTTTGGGATGTGGTGGAGTGCCCTGGATGTGCATCCCACAAATCTCCATCAACTGCAAGATGCTATCCTATCAATATGGGCCAACATTTCTAAAGAATGCTTTCAGCACCTTGTTGAATCAATGCCACGTAGAATTAAGGCAGTTCTGAAGGTGAAAGGGGGTCAAACACAGTATTAGTATGGTGTTCCTAATAATCCTTTAGGTGAGTGTATATTGTTACAATTTGAATACATTAAATTGTGAAAGATTTATATAGTCATTTGTTTAGACATCCTGATTATTCATATTTAACTAAACCATTAAAACAGAAGAAACCAAAATATTTAAAAAAAGGATTCGGGGGGAAATGGATTTCATAGGGCTGTACACAAGCATTAGTCTTGGCATCTTACTTTGTGTGAGTCACTATTCAGACTGTCAACATAGTATACACTTGTTTTCTGTCAGAAGCGTTGAGCATCATGAGAAAGCAGAGGACTTTTTCCTGGTTCTATGTTCTTCTCAATGTTCTTCCTGTCTCATTAGACTTGTAATTCATCCAGTATCACTGAACTACATGACTCACTAGGCTCGACTGCCCTGACGGTCTGTTATGAGTGCCTCTCCTTTTTTCCCCGACAGCAGCAGGAAGAGTGTGGTAAACAAACGCAGAGCACTTCTCTGGCCCTCAGTGGCCCCTCACGCTCCCACACCATCTGGGTTGAGCTGTAGAGGCAGTGGTGGAGGCTTCCAGTGTGGGAAGATCATGTGCTTATGGGTCCATTAGTGCTCATTCTCATATATAGTTCATGTCCATGTATTGTTGATGGAAACATCTAGCTCTTGCATTCATTTGAGAGCTTACCAAATTCAGTGTCACTGGTCCACTCACACCCTGACTGCATAGTTGGGCATCTGCATGCCAAGAGTGTTCTGGTGGCATGTTTATTAACATTTGCAGATGAATCTCGGAGGGTCAGTCGCTAATAAATACGCTTCCTCACACTTCCTTAGCTAAATCAGTCAGAAAATGATTGGCACAGACTTGAAAGTATGATTCCATACAGTCGAAGGATTTCAAACATGTTTAATATATCAAGCCAATGTTGTTTTCATTTGTCATGCGTCTCCTAGCAATGAGTTTGTATTGTTCGGGAATGACTGAAAAGTCTGTTTGTGATTCTTAAACGTTTAGTGTATGATGCCCAGTTTTTCTCTGTAAGCATTTACTAAGTGTACGATTCCTAGTTTTTTTTTTTTTTTTTTTTAAACCAGTGTTTTAAAATCTTGTAAAAGCCATGTATTCCAGCCTTATTTTGCAAGAGAACAGCCCAGTCTTGATCATCTAATGTTCAACTATAATTATTATTTCAGTGAAAATGAAGCTGCATTACAAAAGCAATGACTGTAGCCAGGCGTCTGCCTAGATAATAGCAAAAATCATTACCAATAATAATTCATAATTATTGAGTATATTATCAGCATATTAGAATGATTTCTAAAGGATCATGTGACACTGTAATGACACTGAAAATTCATCTTTGCCATCACAGGAATAAATAACATTTTACAATATATTAATAATTTCACAGTATTAATGCTTTTACTGTATTTTTTGACCACATAAATGCAGCCTTGGTGAGCAAGAGACTGGTATTCCAAACCAATAGGGTATGCATTGAATATGCATCGTGTAACATGCATTGCAAGTTTGAATTGAGATTTGAGATCTACGGGGAATGCAGGGAATTAAACTTTATTTACCCAAGGTGATCATATGGATTTAGAGTACTTCGATTATAGTACATGCCTCATATTGAGCACTTTTGTGGTGCTCCCTTCCCTGATATTCCCTTCTTAGTATATGCGTTCTCTTTATCTAAAAGAGCAGCGTCAACATTCTGCAAAGTATCTAGTTTTGTGTTCCACAAAACAGCAAGGTCAATCCATTAAGCATGAAAGATTTAGAAGTTTATCAACTTTGCCAAAAGCATGTAAGAGAAGTGTTGAACCTAAAGCGTGTGCTGCCTAGAGAGTTTAGTTTAGCTAAAGACATGATGCTAAAGCTTAGCTAAACAATGCTTATACGTCTCTCAGTTTAGGGATTTTCCCCAATATTCGTTTTACTCTTCTTGGTTTTTTTGTTTGTTTTTTTTTGTTTTTTTTTTGGTCTGTCTGTTCCCTTGAATCCATTGTCCAGGTTGAAGCGTGTCTGGGTTTGTAAGGGCTTGCTTTTGCTGCAGTTCTTTGAGAATTATTTAAGGCATAAGAGTTACTGTGGGATAAATATTTGATGCCTAGAACCTGTGAGTCTGTACTCATGCCCAGAGCACATACATCAGAGGCAAACAATACACACACACACACACACACACACACTAAAACAAGACTATAAACTCTTTGTACATTTGTTTTCTAGTAAAATAGACTTTAGATAGAGATAATTTATCTATAGAGGTTTTAGTGTCCGTTTACCGTATCAGTCTAGCTCAACATTTTCAAAGGTTTTCATACATATCTAAAGCACATTTAAAGCAGCCACCTATTGTGCACCGTGAGAAACAAAGATCAAGTTCAATACAATATTTCGCATTTTACTGAACATATCAAATTGGCAGATGCAGCTTAGTGATGCATTTGAAGATGATGAATGTGGGTTTAATGTTTTCTCAGCAGCTTTTGCTTTTTCTAGACTATGCCGTCTTATGAAATATGAGGTGCATAATTAGTACGTTCACAGACAATACTATGTTTGACCATTAGAGGGCATCGTTGTAACATGGCACAGCTTCACTGTCTCCTGTAACAGTTCAAAGGTTTAAATGGTCTTATGTTGCCATCAAGTGGAGAAAGCTGGATTACTAATATATAATAGAGCTGAACCATACTCGAATCTAGACAAAATTATAACCAGGTTTGCATTTCCTGAAAGGAAAATTAGGGCTTGCAAGGAAGCAAAAGAATAGTTTTAGGTAAGCTTAGGTGATGAAATGACATCACAGCTTGTAAAGTCAATTTACGGTAGATGGTGAAGTCACAAATAATTCCAACAAAGAAAATCAATCATAATTCATATGTACATTTTAAACATTTTGTCGCAAGTCTGTAAGTCTCTACTTTTTTTCACCCTCAGAGACCCAAGCACTGATATTCACTCTTAAAAATGTCTTTAGGAAGATATTTGTTTTGCATCAATATCTAATTTGAGACATTGTCTCTTGTCAGGTGTTCTCCAAACTCATCAGGCATTATAGGAGAAGACTCACAGCTGTTATCTTGGAGGTTGCAAAAAGTATGAAATAAAAGGGGGCAAATAATTGTTCACAACGTGTTTTGGAGAAAAACATTTAATTTCATAATGTGATTTCCTCCCCCACTTTCAATTCTTTTACTTCAATGAAATGTTAGATTTTTGCAATTTTTTTGAAAAAAAATATCGAAAGGATAAACGAAGCAAATTATTTTTTACAGACATCTTTGATCATATTTACCAAGGGGGCAAATAATTCTGACCAGCACTGTATATAGATGCAAGATGGCCAAAAATAGACAATTTAGTATACACATAAATGCAAGACGACAAATATTTGCGTACTGAATATGTGATCGTGACCTCACTGCTGTTGATGGTGAACATCTTAAGTCAATGGGAGAATTCAATCTTTATTTCTTTGAACACATAGTTTCGATATGAGATTATGAACTCTATATTATTTATCAGATCACTGTGTTTAAGGTATCTAATCACAGGCAAAATGCTTGCGTGAGAAATCCGTCAAATGAAAACATGACAGTCCAACAGTATGACCTCAGTTCAGATATGATTCTGATAGCAAATATAATAAGAAGCATGTGCGTGCCCTCCATAATGGATCAATCTCACAAGCCTTTGCTGGCAATACCGATTTCACCCTGTTCCAGCTTTCTCCAACACGCACACACACACTTCTAAAGATTTACAGTAAAAATAGACCCCATAACCCAGACATGCTTTACAACTGCATGTCATTTCAGGTTTGCACAAAAATGATTGAATTTACAATGCAAAATCCTTGTTTGCTTTCTCTCAGCTCTCTTCCAAGCACTGTCTCGCACTCATTTTGCAGTCAGGCCTCAGTCTGATTTATTGTAAAAGACCATACAGGGAGAGAGAGAATGAGAGAGATCGGAGTGAAAACCACACAGACGGAGAATAACATCCGTGTGTGTAAGAACGGCATTGTGGGAAGTGGGTTTGGGAGAGAAGTAATATGCTATGAAATAGTTCTGCACTTAAAGGGTTAGGAATTATACTTTATTTTTCTTGATATCTCCCCTAGGTCTCACTTTAAGAGTCATATTGACGTTTGAAGGAGGTTTTGAGAATTTCACAAGGATTAAACGTCTACAATAAATCACTTATATGAGCTGCCAAGCCACCCAATCAGCACCAATTAGGACTGGTCATGTGGTGTGGTCTGTCCTCTTCAATCAGCTAAAGACAGAGAGACACAGTGAACCAGCAGAGAGAGTGCGATGAGAAGATGATGAAACGAAGGATGTGGTTAAAGCCACATCAGAGCCAGAACATGACAGATAAAGAGTGCTTTTCTCCCAGAATCACACAAGTACAGAAAGTACTCGCATCACTGATGAGAGAATGTTTGTCGAGCAAACTTTTGTATGATGTGTTTGTCTTTTAATCTGCAGGTTTTATTTTTTTCATTCAACTACAATTCAGATGAAGTGCTTCTCTCATGTGTAAAAAAAAATGTACCATGAAAATAGTTCATACGACTATTGCACTATATTCCAAGACTTCTAAAGCTGTTCATTGGACGACAACTGACTGGATCATTGAGTCAGAGAGTTGAATTTGAGAACCGAATCAGTTGTGAACAAATCATTCTTTTCAACCTGTTTTGCTTTGAACAAATCATTCTTTTGTACCTGTTTATTTTTTAAAAAACAAAATATTATTTTGAACCGGTTCTCTTTTGAAAAATCATTCTTTTGAATCAGACCTTTTTTTGTACAAATTGCTATTTTGAATAATTTATTTTAATAAACTATGTGTTTTTCTGAATTTCTCTCTCTCTATCTATCTCTCTCTTTTTTTGTTACAAATAGTTTTTCTACAAACCATTCTTTTGAACTAGTTCTTTTTTGAACAAATCTTTATGTACTGATTTTTTTAAAGTTTTTTTTTTTTACAAATCATATTTTTGCACCAGTTAATTTCTGAACAAATTGTTCATTTACATCAGAATTTATTAATTTTACAAATTGCTCCTTTGAATTAGTTCTTATAAAAAGGTTTTTTTTTAAGTGTTCTTTTTTGACCAGATCAAGTTATTTTCTGAACAACTCTGATTTTCTTCTTCTTTTCTATTGTACGAATTGGCTTTTTAATCATTTTTAACTATTTTCAGCTGTTAGTGTTTTTTTTTGGGTTTTTTTGTTTTTTTTTTACCAGATCATTCTTTTTCACAAACTAATTCTTTTTTGAATCAGTTATAAAACAATTTTTTTTTTTTACAAATTGTTCTTTAACAAATCCTGTTAACTGTCTGTAAAATAAATGGCACTTGGTTTAATATTTGGTTTTAATGCAATAAAGTTCCTCTGCAGATATACAAACACAGTACGTTTGTGGTATGTCTTTTTCGCATCCTTGTTTCTTTACTCCATTGAATGTCAGTTGTATGTTTTGTTTCCCATACTGTTGAGCTTACGCTTTCTGTTGGGTGTGGTGAGGATGTTTTATTAGCGTATGGAGAGTCCTTCCTCCTGAGATAACTGCTCAAGTCAAACATCTGCACACACTCAGCTTAGACAACAACAGGCTATAAAGAAAGAAAAGGAGAGAAGAAATGAGGGAGGAGTTTCGAACAAATGGAGGGGATTTTGGACAGAGAACAAGAAACACAGAGCTGTGTGTTCTGAAGTTTTCACTGCATTTCATGAACAATTTAGCCCGATCACTTAAAAATCATTAGAGACAAACCAACCAGCTATTCATTACGTCTGTAAGTGGTCTGTGTTTTCTATTGGTAGCTAGAGACAATTTCAGTTTCAACCACAATAGCTATCAAAATCAGTTTAGGCTGAGTTCTTGTTGTCAAGGGAGATTAAAAAGGCACAAGAGTTGTTACTACACAAAGCACCATTTGCTCATAGAGCAGCACTGGCCTGAAGTCATTTAATCGGCCCAGACAAAATTTTAGAAAGCCAAACTGAACCTCAGTTTCCTTCATATTTGGTATTTTGCACAAATTGAAAGACTTCTCATAAAGTATAGTATATCATCAAATATTTATAGAGCAGGCATGCATGAAAATAATGGTCAGTTTACAGTAAAAATTTCAGCACATGAATTTTGAATATTGCACAACCCTGCCATTTACAAGCTTTTGATTATACTGTATAATAATGATATGTTACAATTTAAAAGTCATTAGTTATCATATTAAAAGACGCTAAACCTTTTAAAAAGTTTAGGGATAATAAAATGTTTCTAAAAAATGCTCACCAAGGCTGCATTTATTTGATCAAAAATAAAAACAGTAATATTGTGAAATATTATTACCATTTAAAAGAATTGTTTCCTATTTGAATATATTTTAAAATTTAATTTATTCCTGTGATGGCAAAGCTGAATTTTCAGCATCATTACTCCAGTCTTCAGTGTCACATGATCCTTCAGAAATCATTCAAAATGCTGATTTGCAGCTGAAATCTGCTGCTTAATATTTTTGTGGAAACTGTGATTATAATTTTTTTTTATTCTTTCATGAACAAAGTTCAAATGAACAACAAATCTTTTGTAACATTACAAATGTCTTTAATGTTTCTTTTGATAAAATAAATGCATTCTTTCTGAATAAAAAGATGCACAAAAAGAAAAAAATCTTACTGACCCCCAAACTTTTGAATTGAGTAGTTAATGCAACACACATCATAAACAATTATTATTCAAATATACAGTATATAAAAACAAACTGATCCCCCATATTGTGGGATCAGAGAGCGAGACAAAACCAAATCCTTCAAAATTGCAGCATGTAAATCAAAGATGAAATGTGCAACTAGTGGCAACCAACAGAACCACCACTCCAATTCACGATTGGTTAAGCCAAATTTGCTGTGCTCAAACAATGTTTGATAGCGCCGCGTTTTGAGAATCAATGTACGAATAGCTTAGAGACGTCTCTGCACTTTAGACTGGGATAGGGATCACAAAAAAAACAAAACATATTTCACCTTTAAGATTTTTTTTGAGCCAGGCTGTCTTGTTGTAAATGATCTATGAATGAAAAGCACCACTTTCCCAAAATATATGATACAATCAATTCAGAGATGATCTGGCAGGAAGTAATAATGTATTCCATCTGGATGCCCTCTGACTGGATTCATCTTAAAACACTCAAATAGAGAAATAAAACCAGTACAGATGCATCACAAACACTGTTCAAACAATCATATCTCAATCTGTCATGGCACTTTTACACTAAAATCAGTTTTCTTGTGATTCCCAATCGATTTTTCCCTACATGGAAAAGTGCCTGCTGTATGTTGTTTCAGGGTCTGTCTCCTTTTCTGTGTGTCTTGGAGTGAGCCAGAAGACAATTCCACTCTAATAAAACATGGAAATTCAAAGAGGTATGTGGAATTTTCACTTAAAGGGATAGTTCACCTACAAATAAAATTCTGTTTTCATTTATTCATTCTATGTAATTTCTCGGTTTCCGGTATAAATATACCTAAGTCAAGATACATTAACTTGAGAATAAAATGGCTTAAGATATTAAGTCTTGTTTTCTGAAAAATGTTTCAAAATTGAGTTTTTTTTTTATTAAAATAAGAAAAAAAAATCTGACAATGGGGTAAGAAAAAATATAATAGTTTCCTCCTTGACTTAAGTTTATTCTTCTGATCCCAATGGCAGATATATTTTCTTGTTTTAACATCTCTCAATTTTGATACATTTTCAGAAACAAGACTTAATATCTCGAGTCATATTTACATGGAAAACAGCTTATAAATCGTACAAAGTGATTTTTTTTGAAAAATCTAAAAAAAAGTTTCTGTGGTGAGTAGGTTTATGGTATATAATTTACAGTTTGAACAGTATAAAAAACATTATGTCTAAGGAAATCCCCATAAAACATGGAAACCCAACGTGTGTGTGTGTGTGTGTGTGTGTGTGTGTGTGTGTGTGTGTGTGTGTGTGTGTGTGTGTGTGTGTGTGTGTGTGTGTGTGTGTGTGTGTGTGTGTGTGTGTGTGTGTGTGTGCGCGTGTGTATTTTAACTATCCCTTTACCTGAAAATACCTATACATACCTCTTTAAATTTCCATGTTTTATTAGAGTGGAATTGTTTCCACTCCACTTGAGTGAGTAAATGATGACAGAATCTTAATTTTGGGTGAACTATCCCTTTAACGGGATAAAAGAATAATGTCATCAGTGCAACAGAATGAGCTTGGGACAGTTTCTCTAACCTGGACCAGGATCCAGAGGGTCATCTCCCAAAGTGGTGTCCAAATATAGTCAGTTGGTGGGGGTCCACAATCTACACACACTCACACATACACACATACCAGAGAAAGACAGGAAGCAGGCAATAGTTGGACAGGAAGAAGGGAGTGTTGGCTATCACACTGTGCAGAACATAGGCTCCCTGTATTGTTTCCTGCGTTTTCTGGCCAAAGTGACTCCAGTCTCATTTGTTCTACAGGATTGCAATCCAGATTCCTGTGAGCTTCAAGGCATTTGCCTATTTTCAGATGGGAACTCAATTTGCACCTCCTGAATGTGCTTGATAGACACATTCAACGGCTCCAGTAATCTCCCAAAATTCCATGCATTGCTCAACAGCTGCCTGTCACTGTTTCTTTTGGCTTGGCATTTGTTTGTTTGTTTCTTCTTTTAAGTCCCCATTGATGACTTCAACGTCACATTATTTTGGCATCAGACGTGAACACAGGCCTGGTCTTGGTCAGTCTGATCGCTGCTTGTTTGAACAGGCCCTTAGTTTCTGTTTGGACAGACAAGGGAGGAATTTTGTGGCCATTACACATGTGTCGTTTTAGCTTATTTATAGATTTCAGAAGCTTTTGTCATGACAGTTGTCGAGAAGAGGAGCCAAGTTATGTTGCCATTTAAAACAGTTTGGGGATTTTGGGGCTCAGCTGCGCTCATTTGTTAGCAATTTAGCTTCACAAATTACTATGATAACTCTTTAAAGATTTATACCTTCACATGCACTATTTATTACTGATGCTTCAATTTTTACAAACCTCTAATCCAAAGTATTAAACTTTAGCATGTAACTCATCCCACAGCATGTGTGCTTCTAACATGAATGATACTTTTTTTCTGGTACAATAAAAAGTGCAAAAAAAACCATCCTATAAACTTATATTGTAGAAGAAACCTGAGCCATGGAGACCACAATAACATTGATTCTTATGGGCCAGTAAGGAATCCACCTAGAAACCATCCAGGACACCCTAGCAACCCCATAGCAACACCCTGGCAACCATCCACTCCACTTACATGTAAATCAGAGACTTGATCATGCAGTCACTGTTATACGCTGCACCAGATCGCTAACATAATGTCATTGTGAATTATGAACACCGAACAGATGCACAACAGCTTAACCGAAGCGTCACCGCATGCAAACCGCAGTCACACAACCACAGGTTTCTCCACCCCACTTCCTTACTGGAGTCAGGGGAAGCTCAACGCTCTCTTCAACTAGACTTGAAAAACATCCCCAAAAATCTAGAAACATGTCCACGGTGCAGATGCTATATTAATTGAGTTCATACTTTTTACCATTTAACATGAGAGAATTTGCTACTATATAGGGCTGATTGATGTATCAAATGCATATATATAATATTAGCCTATAACAATATATTCACAATCTGGTGATATTTACGTGAACCAAATGTTCAAACTGTCCATTTGAATGAATCCTATTTTTTACTTCCTGCATAAAACTTTTTGAATTCAACATCTGTTTGGTCAAATGATGGATCAGCCTTTCCTATACATCCTCTGAAATGCTTTAAAGGCTTCTTTTTCCACAAAAGCGGCATTTATAATGTTATAAAAGATTGACATGTCAAATAAATGCTGTTCTTTTCAACTTTCTATCCATAAAAAAGAAATCATGGGAAAATGTATCATGGTTTCCACGCAAATATTACTGCACAACTGTTTTATTAACATTGATAATAAGAAATGTTTCTTGAGCAGCAAATCATCAATAGAATGATTTCTGAAGGATCATGTGACACTGAAGACTGTAATGAGTAATGATGAAAATTCAGCTTTGTTATCACAGGAATAAATAAAACTTTAAAATACATTGAAATAAAAAAAGCAATCTTGGTAAGCCTAAGATAATTAAAAACATGTAAAAAAAATATTATTGACCCCAAACTTTTAAACGGTTGTGTATACATAGAATTTCGTTATATTTAGATAAACTGATTTTAGCTATCAGCCCCATTTATTGCTTATATGCATGAATATAGCTCCTGACCATTCCATGTGGAAGTCATCCTCCTTCCCAATGGAATGCAAGTAACATTGTGACAGTTTGTGTAAACCATCCCCCCGCTTACCCCCATGGACTGAAAAATAACAAGGTCACAAAAGGTCAAGTGCCTCTGACCATTTACCCACCACCCCTGAGCCTCATGATGCCTGAACGGTGCCCTCGGCCACAGAGACGGTCTGTTTGTGCTCTCGTGAGGCTGCTGAGCGAAGGAATATTTACATGTT
This sequence comes from Leuciscus leuciscus, assembly GCF_965113295.1. Classification (NCBI taxonomy): domain Eukaryota; kingdom Metazoa; phylum Chordata; class Actinopteri; order Cypriniformes; family Leuciscidae; genus Leuciscus; species Leuciscus leuciscus. Next base: position 11,501,610 of record NC_138742.1, read on the forward strand.
CTTTTCTGTGTTCTCACAGGCGTGGCTGTGGAAGGAGGAGGCAGAACATATGAGGCAATCCCTTCTCAAAACCCCTGAGACTCTGAAAGAAAGAGAGGAGGAGGAAGAAAAAGATGATTAGCCTTCTCGATGGTAATTTAAAACAGGTGTCTGAAAGGGGTTGTGTGTGCCTTTGTGTGGTGCGAATGTGCAAGAATGCTGTATGTTTTCGTGTTCCATCTTATGTAAACCAAAACGACAAATTCCACAAACAGGAAATGACAGGAAACAGGAAATATCACAAACAGGAAATGCATGATGGCGCTTGTAAGGTTTATCTCCCCAACAAGTTCTTTATAGGCTGGTGTTCCATAGTGGCTAAAGGGCTGTTGAATAGAAGGTTGCTGGTTCAAGCCCCATAAGGAATGATTCATGAACTATTGCACCCCTGATTAAGATGAGTAACCTGGCCCCCTGGTTACTCCCAAGATTTTTTTCTCCTTTCTTTCACCTAAAAAATGCTATATAAATAAAGGTGACTTGACTTGACCTCAAGTTGCTCCAGGATGAAGGAGAGTACAATCTTAGGTAACACTTTAGGGTCCAAATCTCACTATTAACTAGTTGCTTATTAGCATGTATATTACAAGGATATTGGCTGTTTATTAGTACTTATAAAGCACATGTTAATGCCTTATGCATCCCTTAATCCTACCCAATACCTAAAGTTAACAACTACCTTACTAACTATTAACAAGCAGTTATTAGGAGTTTACTGAGGCAAAGGTTGTAGTTAGTTAGTTAATAGTGAGAATTGGAAACTAAATGTTGCTTTTTCATATCTCAGTTATATTTCATTAAACAACCAACTTTTTGTCTTTTCTCAGATGAGAAATAAAAATAGACAAAACTGAGGCTATATATTAACTCTTTCCCCACCATCGTTTTTTTTGTTTTTTTAAGTTACCAGTCAGCACCAGCATTTCTGATCATTTTCATAAAGCTTTCATGGCCCCCAGAATACTTTGTTGTGTGAATATCTAAACATACAATATATCCAAAGAAAAAACAACAAAATGTAGCTTAATGCATTCTTTTTTTTTATCAGTACTCAAATGTGGGTGTTTCATAAAAAGCTACATTTTGAACAAAAAGCTGAGAAAATCAAGTTTCTGTCCAAGACTATGTCTGGATTGGATTCAGAACGATGATCAAAACAGATTGAGTAGATCGAGTCCATCAACACCTCCAAAGCTTGCACACGCCTATAACTCTTCCTTGGTCGACATTTCATTCGGTAACATTGGGCAGTTTTGATTTATATGCGGTTTAATGTTTGATAATCATGTTATTTTGCATGTGCATAAGCAGTGCTTCTATCGCTGGTTTCTGCTTTGTCTTTGCTTGTTTTGGATCCGGAGATTCTGCACTATTTCAGAAGATGCGTAATAGTGTCCCCTACCGTATAACAGTGAAAACATGGATTGCTGGAAAATTCAGTCAATGGCGGGGAAGAGTTAAGTATAGAGCTGTGAAATCAACGTGGCTGTATTTTATACACTGAACAAAATTATAAACGCAACAGTTTTGTTTTTGCCTTTTTCTATGTACACAAAAGGCCTATATCTCTCAAATATTGTTCACAAATCTGTCTAAATCTGTGTTAGTAAGCACTTCTCCTTTGCAGAGATAATCCATCCACCTCACAGTTGTGGCATATCAAGATGCTGATTAGACAGCATGATTATTGCACAGGTGTGCCTTAGGCTGGCCACAATAAAAGGCCACTCTAAAATGTGCAGTTTTATCACACAGCACAATGCCACATATGTCACAAGTTTTGAGGGAGTGCGCAGAACTGCATGCTGACTGCAGGAATGTCCACCAGAGCTGTTGCCCGTGAATTGAATGTTCATTTCTCTACCATAAACCATCTCCAAAGGCGTTTCAGAGAATTTGGCAGTACATAGTCTTAGATCTTTGAGTTCAGCTCATGAAAAATGGGGGCAAAAACAAAAGTGTTGCGTTTATAATTTTGTTCAGTGTAGATCGATAATTTGATGTTGGATGAATTAAAAAAACATCTCCATTTGCACTCCATTTAATCTCAAAGCGGTCTTGAAAAAATAATTCAGATATTTGATTTGCGTTTTGTCTTTTACTACGGGGATTGTAATGAGTACTTCAAGTTGCTTTTGATGAATGCATGTGCTACATGGATACTTGCATACTAAACAGCCCTCAAATTTTTTTTAGATTTTTCATGTTTCTGTCTGCTTAAGAATAAAAAATCATCTACTCTGAAGTAGAAAACAGATGAGTTTTCCTTTGAGTCATGGTCACGATAAGTGCCTGGAGCATCTTGCTTCACAAAACCATACCCACAGGAATTAATTTACAGATTTGTTCTTTTCATCTAGAGCATCAATGATACATTTCAAGATGCATTGGCCATTTGTAACTGGAGTGCCTTGTACCATTCTTTGAACAGCTCAGGTTACATGTGGTTCCACATGTGGAGTCTTGGCCGTGCAGTCGGACCCTCCTCACACCGTAGTGCTAGCGGTCCCACTCCACCCATTGCTGGCCAGAAACTGGATAGCCCAGGTGGATGTTGTGTGCTTGAGCCTATCAATCATTTCACTTCCAAACTCCCCACACACCTCAAAAAGGGAGGGAAAATGAAAAACTCAGGCTTGTGGAAGGGGGGCACATGTTCTCCGCTCTCTCCCCCATCTGGCCGAAATGTTTGACAAGTAATTTTGCGAGCAGTCCCCAAGAACACACAAAGCTGCTCACACTGCACTGTTTCCAGATGTTCTCCAAGCGGCGCCAACACACAGATACATGTGAACGATTCCCGCCCAGTCGCACAGAGGAGAAATGAAAGTTTGTCTAGGGGAAATGGGATTGCGTGAGGGTGTGTGCGTGTTTAGATGCATGGGTGCATGTGCGTGTCAGCTTTTTCAGCTTCCCTTCCGTTTTTTCCTTCTATATGTGTGTGTGTGTGTTGGTATTTTTGGGTGATTGAGGGTTAAAGATGACTCACTGTATTACTCATTGGTCCAGGGACACACAAATTCAGCGTACATGACGTCATGTGCTTTCACAAGCTGATCAGCAGTGAACAGAGTATATAGTCAGCAGAGATGAGAGAAGAAATGACACATCATAGTTAAAATACCAAAAGGAATGCAAATCAGACAGTTTTTTTTTTTTTTGACCTTTTCAGACCCATGGACCCCCATAAAAACTCTCAGACAGCCCAGATTTTTCTTTTTTTATAATGCAAATTATTATAAACTAAAACAAAAACTTTGGAAGCCTATTTCCACATCAGCCTAAAAAATAAACGTGATTGTGAGTTTAAAATAAGAAATAGTAACATTGTGACATTTAAAGTCAAATTATGAGATATAAAGCTGCAATTGTAAAATTTTAAGTCAAAATTACCTTTTTTATGTGTTTCCTCAGTGGCAGAATGCAACTTACATATAATATGTAATAATGTGCAACAACAACTAAATAAATATGGAATATATTCTTTAAAATAAATCCTAAATGTTTTATATATGAACCCCCTGTTGACCAACAGATGAAAATGTTTAAAATGACATCATTAATCAATCCATCAATAAATAAATAAATAAATAAAATCAAATTTACACAGAATCTATTTGGAGGTTAATTGGTGGCAGCCTTTGTAGTTTTATGAATTTTCCAGAGAGACTTGAAGAGACTTTTTCAAAGTAATGAATATAAATATACAAAATAAATATAATAAATATACAGCAACATATACATGTTTCAACTCTTCTTATACTATCAAATGCACACAACATGAAGGAGGTGGCCTTGCCTGCAAGACAAGAAGAATGACGGTAGGAAGAGAGAGAGAGAGAGAGAGAGAGAGAGAGAGAGATGTGGGGGGAGTGTAGAGGGGCCATATAAAACCCCTGGAGCACAAGCCATGCTTTATCTTGTGACCCGCTCATTTCTGTCTCAGGCACAGGAAACCCCTAAACTCTTTCAGCCCTGCCCCAGCGCCTGCATACACACTCTCTCACACCTCAGCGTGCTCAGAGACCAGAATGGCTATACGAAGAATGAATGAACTCTGGAAAACCATGGCTCTGGCTTTAATGTTCGGCTTTCTGTTGCTTCACAGTAAGTTTATTTGAAGTCTTTTGTAAGTTATTTTGTGTATTACATGCAGCGTTTTATCATTGTTTAACCGTTTGCATCCTTTTTATGTTCTTATTTTATATTTTGTATAATTTTTTTGTACAGATTTATAGGAACATCTTTTTTCCTTATAATTTGTCAGGACTCATCATTTTTGTAAGCTGTATAAAAGTATCACTGATTTTGAGATCTAATATAATGTTTTATTTAAAAAATAGTCTCACCTTGATTGATGTGACACCCAGCAGTTTGCAGTGTTTACTCAAAGGAGACGGTGTTAAAAAGCTAGCGGGAAACTAAAACAAAGGGCTCTGGGCTTGGAGTGGAAACATGCCGTTGATCGTAATTGCGGGCTATATCCTGCTCTCTGTCTGGGTGGAGCTGGCCGAAACATGGGCGTATATGTGTGTTTTAGGGATTGAAGAGTTTGGAAAAGCCTGGAAACTGTCTGAGGAGTCTGTTAAGCATCTTTATCCTGATTTCTATGACTGCATGTGGTGAAATTGTCCTTTGTAAAACAGAGTGGATGTATTGTAGACTGAAATGTGGACCACAGTGTTTGGTTCATGTTCTCCTGAAAATAGATGGATGTTTACATTATTAGCCACAGGGATGAAGACAGTCATATGTAAACGGCACTCTCTTTCCAGTGAGATTCCAGGGAGTTCCGTTATTTCAAAAAGGAGTAAAAAGAGCTGGTTTGTAAGTGACGCCCATGTGGGCATGGCAGAGCTGTACGCCCCTTTTCCCAAGAGGTGAGAGTAATTCTTTTTAAACGGGAAGTCTGGTTTAAACACAGTGCAACTTCTCAAAAGCGTGGTGGTTGAATTAAACACCAGAAAATTTTCAGTTAAAATGTAAAAGAAAACAAATATTAAAAAAGAGAAAATTATCACTTTATATAAGAAACTACAAAAATGCACTTCCATAGAAAACAAACACTCACACAGCACATCATCAGTTTTCAGGCTAAATGAAAAATTGAATTAGTTAGCCTGCCCCCCTTGTTAGAGAAGAGAAACCACTGAAGTTTGCCAAAGCTGTGTGTAATATGAAATCTGAAGTTAACATGCCCTATATTCCTACAGTTCTCCTCAAATGTACTGCTCAGTGGTTTTTATAAAGAGTAATGTGAAACTGTAACGCAGCTGAATTCATTAGGCTGTAACGGTCATGCTGCCGTTAAGACTTTGGAGGTTGCAAGAAGTCACTGTTAAAGTGAAGCCTCTTCCCCTCCCCAACAAGAGGCCGCAAAGCACTGTACGTTTCCATTCCCACCAGTCTGTTAAATGCTTGGCACTTTAGTGCAATTGGCACTCCTGTGAGACTTTGCCAATGGATGGTCAGAACATAGCAGCACTTTTCAGCCAACCGTGGATATATGTGTGTATCAAGAGGGAGCAGGTCCTAATGTTGCAGATGTTGGTACGCCATTAAAGTTCCGAAATTGCATTAAAGTTCATCATATCCAACAGAAAATCTTAAATGCTAGTTATAAAGAGTCAAACTGATCTTAGCAGACATTACTCATAATTCTTAGTAAATCTTAAGTTCGCATATAGGTTTTAGATCATAAAATGTCACTCACTTTAATTTGTTAAGGGAAACTTTTCAAGTCCTGCCTCTTGGACAATGTTTCTTGTTAACTGACTGCAAATTATTTTATGCAGATTTAAAGACTCTTATAAAGAAGTATTTATTTGTTTGTTTGTTTTTTTGCCATACAAGCATCTATGGCTATTTTTATGGCAAGATTTGTGCATTTTAAAAGTAAATAGTGGTAATTAGTAATCAAAATCATATACTGACTCTCATATCAATGTCGCTCTTGTGGCATATTCAGCTCAATTCACAAGATTCCATGCTTCACTCAAAGCAAAAATTTTATGTTAAAATTGAGAAAATTCTGTCATCATTCACTCACCCTCATGACATTTGAAAGCTGTGTTGTCTCCCATTTCTAGACTGAAATTTAAGTCGTTAGTCACTAAAAATCTTCCACTGTAGTTTTTTCATTTAATTTGCACTCATTCAAACATTGTTTACATTTCTTTATATCGTTGTGCACTGGACAGTGGCTAAACATTTATGCATTTTGGCTGACATTTTTATGCTAAACAAATTACATTGCTTAAAAATAATACAGAAATTATATTATAGAATAAAACATCATGGTTGAACCCACTTCAATGTGTGCTATTAAAACACAATATTGGAAGGGCATAGACAGAATCCTGAGGAGTGACCAATTTTGGTTGTGAAAGCAATATTCTGTTCATGTTGTGTTGGCAGAATTTATTATTATAGCTCAAACACCGGAGCAAGCCACTACCAATGCCGAGGTCATGGGTTTGACTCCCAGAGAATGCATGAACTGATAAAACTTATACCTAAAAAGCATCTACTAAATACATAAATGTAAATTTACAAAATGAGAAAGACTGATCTGAAAAACCTTCAATTTATAATAACCGAATCAGCGGTTTCAGTATGTGGACACTCATCCACACGCTACAGTTGCTGCAGAATTAAATTAACCGAAGCTAAGTGGCTAAAAAGGGTCAAATTACATGGTATTTGAATAAAGCCTCAGAGGAAAGACTCAGAAGATAGAAGTACTGCATTCCAACCGGCCACCCACTGTTCAACTGTGACAGTGACCTCCCATTGCAAGTATTGCTCTTTTAGAGGCGTAACCTTCCTCCTCTAATGGATGGAAAAGGGCAAGAAAGAATGGTTCGCTATGACAGCCTGTTGGCAAATGTGTTTAGCTGAGCTCACATTCACCCCATAGTTAGGTTAGCCACCCAAACGACATGCTAAATTTCAGTTACCACCTTTTCCCATGTTGTGAGTTCAGCCATTATACACCCTGGTAGCTATGTGGCATTTCAGTGGACAGATGCCAAGATAACGGTTGGTGCCGCCCAAGCATCATGTAATATAATTAAATCTGGCTGAGTTTTGAGCTCAAAGGTGAGTGAGAAAACACCTTAACGCATCTTTAGCTCCTTGGCAGACCTAGCATCCCTGATGCAGGTATTTTCTCAGTCCTAAAACTGCTACTGTGGTGTATTACAGTTAGATATATGGGAAAAATCCAAGGCCTAGATCAACTGTACCAACAGCAGCCAATTCATCCACCCTGGTCTGAACCAACACATGGGAACTCCCAAACTACACAATGCAGGATGTTTAAAGGGACTATTATCACACACATTTTTATTGCATTTGCTGGAAGAGCAGATGCATATTTTCATGGGTTTAGTCACACAAAGATCACATAGTCAAGGCACAAAGGAAGAGGAAGTCCATTCATGTCAGTGCATCATGCATGATAAAAACAAAATGGATGGCAGGGGTCACTACAGGGCAAGGAGTGATATAATAAGCTTATATTTATGTGTACCTTAGTTCTGGAATATTCTCCTTGGCTGACAATGCGCTGTTTGGCCAATAAAAACATGCAGCCGCCAGTTTCTCATGGCTTTTAGCTATTGCCTGGCATTCCAGCAGTCCTAGGCCACTTCACGTCACATTCGCAAGGGTGGGAAGCCTATATACAAATGCTGTAGAAAGGCTACGTTCACACTGCAGGGCTTAATGCTCAATTCCGATTTTTTGAAAAAAATCGATTTTTTTGCAAGGCCGTTCACATTTCCAATTAAATGCGACCTTTTGTGATCTCCTGTGTGAACGTGAAATGACCCAGAAGTGACCCGCATGCGCAGAAGAGTACTCAACGGTCAACGACGTCACTTGTTGTTTGCGGAAGTAGCTCAACTTTAACTGTGATTCTCTCACACACACACACGAGCGCGCGCAGCGACCGTTACACAAGAGCCAGACAGCAGCCGCTGACCTATCTAATATCAGATTCAGCACAAATAAGTTAACATAACGTATATATAATGGCCGTGGGCTTTTTATTTTTTTTATTTTTTTATTAACGGGCTCGTCGAGGTCGACCCGTTCGGCAGATTTACCTCAGCTCGACGAATATGCAGTCCGTTTTCAAACCGACAACTACTTCAACGCAGGATTATGACGTTTTTCGCGTATCAATGACGTGCGGGTCGGATAAATGCGACCTGGCCGTTCAGACTGAAGTCGCATTTGAAAAGATCGGATATGTATCGGATTTGGGACCACATACCCAAGTGGCCTGGGTCGCATTTGAAAAGATCGGATCTGTGTCGTTCAGACTGTCATGAAAAGATCAGATACAGGTCGCATAGGGGCAAAAAAATCGGAATTGGGTCGTTTCAGCCTGCAGTGTGAACGTAGCCTTACATCACTCCGATTTGGGTGTGCTCAGTCTCACTGGGCTTCTCGGTGCATATTGATTGAAACTGAAAGGGTGGAAAAATAAGCAGTTCATTCTCAGATTATGTGAAAAGATCATCTGCGCAAACAGTAATTATGACAAGTTGTATGTTTACACATTTATGTCCATCACCCCGCTTATAATTAAGAAAAAGATACAAAACAACTATTACGTATCATATTAAGAACTAATGTAAACTATCAACTAACAGTCATGTTTAATTAGCTGAACATCATCTTAAATGAGAAAAGATAATCTAGAATCATATCAGGGTTGTTTGTTGTTGCTCTTGTGAGTCTGTTATTCTGTAGTTCCCCTGGCACTCCAATACAGTTTTGCAGTTATTGCGTTTCTCACAGCTGGCATGCAGCTTCCAACCACTCTCACTCTTACACAGAGCTCTGGTAATACGAGTATCCAAAAACCTGAGTCCAAACATTAGTGTGTAATTAGCCTGTGGTACAACAAAATCTGTAACAAGCGGAAACTCCAAGACACTAGCTTGGACCATTCTGCTGGTTGAATCATCATATTAGTCAAATAGCAACTTATAAAGTGAGCTTCACAGAAACTCTAGCTGTAACCTTCAGGATAAAATCTGTTCACTTTGATGAGAAACTTGTGCAACATCCTGTACCTAGTCATATGTTTGTGCTTTTTCCATAATAAAAAAAAAAAAAAAAAAAAAAAACGAATCTTTAAAAAAAACTTTTCATTTTCTTATAGAAAAAATAAAAGTTTTTTAAAGATTTTTTTAATGTATATATATATATAAAATAGTATCTAACATAACTAATAGTAATCACCAAATATCTAATAGATATCACAACAACAAACACTGTTTGTGCTTTTGATGTGTACAAAGATTGAGTTATCATTGTTTTTTGTAATACTTGTTACATGCAAGTAACTTTATGGAGAAATTTGCAGTTCTGTGGTGGTTTTCGCCATTTTGCCTGAGGAATAAACAGAGCTAATGTGGCTTGGCTGAGCCTCTTTAACCAGTGGGGTAATTAATGTTCAGCAAGCAGCACAACACTGGGGCAATTCTACCTAATGTTCCCTAATTGAAAACATAAGATTTTATCCTTTGCTTGCCATCAAAAGCACGAGGACTTTCTCACAGCAGTCTTTCCTCCTTAACCACAGTGTTACAGAGCCCAGGGGATTTGTTACGGTTAGCCAGAAAGTGAGAGAGGGGGCAAAACCCAACCCCAGTTTTTCTTTTGTGTGATGAAAAGTAGAGAGAGAGAGAGAGAGAGAGAGAGAGGCTTCAATACCCCCTCATCTTTCTGTTGTGGCCTTTTCTCCAAGCATTGTATAAGCTGAGCATGGCAGTGGATCAAACATTTAGATATCCAATTACATTGTCTGAATCAATCTGCGTGATAATGTCAAAGAACAAGAGCCTGGAAATGGTCCATGGACATCTGCAACCACGCAATGCTTTTGGTGCTGACAGTGAGCTGCAAAAAGTGGAGGCAGCTGGCAGCTGGAGGGGGTGACAAGATCATGCCTGTTTTGGACAGTAGGGGTGCTATTTGAAAAAAACAAGGTTTGATGTATTAAAAACACCAAAATCTGCAACATTCATTAACTAAACCATTACTTACATTTTTATAGTATCTGTACAGTATGGATCTAGATGGTTCTTATGGAAATGAACACAGTGAATGAGACACTATTGTAGAAGAATAGTAGAGGAATCCACTAGTAGGTGGTCTATGTATTAAATATACATCTCGAATTGGGTCCAAAGGGGTCAGGAATGGGATCATTACTGTGTGCATGTTTAACGCACTGTCTATAGTTTCTATCTGAGATACCTACATCCTGTCTGGCTTGAGGAACATTCCACACCTGACACTAATTTGATTAATTCCTTCTCCCCGTTTTTGTTTTGTCAGAAAACAACTGGGCTGTGGGCTCATTGCTAAGTAAACTCTCAGGATCAGCATGCTCGCAAATGGAAATAGTTATCCGGTAGTTGGAGTGGATAGAGTGACCACTGGATTTCCTAGTGTGTCCGTTAAAAGAGCCCGTGAAGTTCTTTGACCTATAAGAAATAATGAGAAATAATATTTTGTGATCGCACCAACAGTGCATCACAGGGGCTTCCACTGTAAGATTTTTTAAATAAACCAACGAAAAAGACTCCAAATACTATTTAAAAAATTTGTTAAATGCGAAATGAAAAAGCCAAGTTTGTCAGAACAAACTTTAAACGTTGGCTCGACAAAGTCTTGTAAGAAAGTTGTATAACTAAAAAACTCTCTCCCAACAGAGAAAATTAATCAGACAGACAGACATCGATAGAGCGAACGATTGATAGATAGAACCATAGACAGAACAATGGATGGATTGATGATAAATGTTTACATAACAGGCCTGCTTAAAGGAGAAGTTCACTTTTGAAAAAACTTTTGCTGATAATTTACTCACCCCCATGTCATCCAAGATGTCCATGTCTTTCTTTCTTCAGTCGAAAAGAAATTAAGGTTTTTGATGAAAACATTCCAGGATTTTTCCACATATTATGGATTCCATTGGGACCCAAACGGTTCAAGGTCCAAATGACAGTTTCATTGCCGCTTCAAAGGGCTTTAAACGATACCAGACGATGAATAAGGGTCTTATCTAGCGAAACGATCGGTCATTTCAAAAATAAAATAAAAAGTTGACGTTTTATAAGCACAAATGTTCGCCTTGCTCTGTTCTGTGATGCGCGTTCGTGACGTCACGTAATACGCAATTACGTTGAAAAGGTCAAGTTTGATGTGTTTACAAATGTGCGGAAGGAGGACCATATAAACATTTTCAAATGTATTTGTGTCAGTTTATCGTTTAAAATGCCCATTTCGTGTGCGCATCCTGAGTGTTTTAATATTAAAAAGCCAAAAAGAACATTTTCTTCAATTTTTCAAGCGTGACCTTTTCAACGTAATTGCGTATTACGTGACGTCACGAACGCGCATCACAGAACAGAGCAAGCCGAACATTTGTGCTTATAAAACGTCAACTTTTTATTTTATTTTTGAAATGACCGATCGTTTCGCTAGATAAGACCCTTATTCATCGTCTGGTATCGTTTAAAGCCCTTTGAAGCGGCAATGAAACTGTCATTTGGACCTTGAACCGTTTGGGTCCCAATGGAATCCATAATATGTGAAAAAATCCTGGAATGTTTTCATCAAAAACCTTAATTTCTTTTCGACTGAAGAAAGAAAGACATGGACATCTTGGATGACATGGGGGTGAGTAAATTATCAGCAAAAGTTTTTTTAAAAGTGAACTTCTCCTTTAAGAGAAGGGATAGGGCTGCAGCTGATTCTGATCACCAAGAGATGCTCTCTCTATGGCCTGGGTGGAGAAGCCATGATTCCCAGGCTGCCGTCCAGCTTAGCAGGCTGCAGACGTCAGGGCCTGATGTTTAAGCACAAAGTACACTGGGAGGAGAGTGGTTCCCTTGAGATCTGTGCATCTGGTGATGGAGAAAGATGGACTCCACCCTGCTGGACAACACATTAGAGATTATTAGAGTGATTACCAACCCTTTTGAGTTGCCTACATCCGTCATCACAATCTTTCCTCTTTCGCTGAGCTGTTTATTTAGGTTTCTCCTGTTTCAACCAGACCTAGAGATAGGAGAGAGATAGGAGATCTTGAGATGGCCTTCTGTCCTGCAAGATAATCACGTCACAGATCTGAGTGAGGAAGGGAGAACAAGAGGAGGTCTTTGTTAGGAAGCTATCCCAGAGTTCAACAAGCTTGTGATTAAAGCATTAATGCGGGTATTTTAGAGATTAAAGACACTCCCTTATGAGCCGTGAAAAGGCAGATTGCTTATCGCTGCATTGCCCCTGGGGATTGAGTTGAGGATACAGACCAGAAATCTTCTAGAGTCAGAATGAAAGACATGTCTTTAGATTCCCAGAAATAAATGTCTATGGGAAAATTACAGTGACATCATTTTTAGACTTATGAGTAGACCCATGGGACCATTTAAAGAGGCAATGATCAAAACATGACTTAAAATGCTTTCAAAGCCACTGAAAAAAGGTCATTTGGAGTTCTTCTGCCATCTTTCTAGCTCAGCACAACTCCATATACTGTAGATAAAAACAAAATAAAGCACAATTGCTAAAAATCTGAACCCTACGACTAAGACTTAAAGGAACAGTTGCCTGGAAAATGAAAATTCTGTCATCTGCATAACTGTCTATTTAATGAGGTACTTACTTTAAAATAACCCAAACATTTTAGGGGCATCTCTCATGTTTCCAAGGAATGTGTAAGAAGGAGGCTTTAGCTCTCAGGTTTATATCAGAGCTGTCAGGACGTGTCTGGCTAAGCTTACTGCCATTCGTCCATTCAGACACAGCTGAAAGCACTGGGGATTTTGGTGAGTCTTTGCCTAAGATTGTCTCATTACATCAGACCAGACGTGCCAAAACACCATCGAATGGATTAGAGCGATTCAGAAATCTGGAGAGCACATTTGGTCCCTGTTGTGTCACTTTCCTTAGGAAAACAATGATTCCGGTCATATTTCTGTTGTATTGTTGGATGAAAAACATGCACTGAAGCAGTTAGGTGGAGCCACTGTTTTCACTCTTCCAGATCTCTGTTTATGCTTGCTGTCGGGGCATCCAGAAGTCATTTTGATTACCAGATCTCACTGCCACACAAATTGTGAAATATTAAATATGTCAAGAGGAATATCTCATTTGGGATGAAAATTTGATGGGATGAGTTGTATGCCTTTTGGGGTTGAATTATAACAATTGACTAACTTCATCGAACTAGAATGTGCATTCTACAATCTCTAATTTGTATCATACTGCCATGGTGACCACGTTAATAAAGATGAGCTAATTTTACCTTTCATCTCATTTCACTTTAGAGTAGACTATGTGCGTATTTGAGGGTGTGTGCAAGTGTATGTGTGATGAATGTAGCTATAAGTTGGCATGACTGAAGTTTGTTTAGTAGCTTTGAAGAGAAACATCACACAGATGTAAATGCAACAGGCATTTTATAAAGCATTTTGTAACTTTAAAACTATAAAAATAATTGCCAAGATAATCATCACCAATTGATGCATTTTCTTGACAATTTATGGATTTTACACATAGGCTAACTTAATGCATATTATGCAGTAACAAATGTATGTAGAACATTTATTAAAGTCTACATAATGTATGGACAAAAGATATGAATTTTATGCAAAAATAAATTGATGCATAAAATTTAAGCATACATTCAGACACTTTAAAAACTGGAAAGTACTTTCCCAATCTGGCAAACTCAGATTTGACTAGCTGACTTCACGCAACACAAGGTTTTCATCAGTCCAACTGGAAACAAAGTTGTGTCCACAAGGTTTAATCAGATGTCTGGCTCTGAGAAACAATATTTATACGAATTGTCTAGGATGACCTCATTCACCTCAAAGATCAGTGTTCCCTGCTATACGGATGATGATGTTGTACCACAACAAAAGCCATGTCCCTGCACAGAACAATACCATGAAAACACACTTTTTGGATACTGTTGCATTTGCATTTTAGCATTAACATCTAGCTAAATTACCTTAAAACTTCAAATTACATATGTATGATTTGGGATGCACTAATTCTAATCTCATAGACATACCATTTAAGACAGAAAGTTTGGAAAACAGGATGTCGCTACTTTGTCATTGTGTGCTGCTTTTAGAAGGGGTATTTTGTTCTGTACACTTTACACAATTAAAGACATTCGTTATCATACACGTTAAAAAAGAATGTTGTTGTGCTTCTCATTTGTAGAAAACACACAAATGCAGAAGTGTGCAAAGGCGTTCACGTATGCTGGTCTTGTTTATGTGATATTAGGAGAAGAGGGAACATTCTTCCTAACAGTTATTATATCAATAAAAACATGTCAGGTTTTGGCTAGTGTAAGTCAGTGCTTAGTTTTTATTAACATTTTTAAGAGCTGTAGGATGCATGCCCAGTTTAGCCAATTAAACTATATAGCCAGCCACTCACAGTATCAAGCACGATAGACCCGCTTACAAGACACTCAAGAGTGTTTCTGTAATGAAGGAGGGGTGCTTCTTGCTGTAAGTGCGGGCGAGTGCTATCACGGTGGCCATGCAAATCACAAATCACAAAATGCTAAGAATCACAAACAGCAAGCGAGGTATCATAGCAATCAACGAGATCTGAGCTTGACCAATCACAGATTGCCATTTCTTTTGGTGTTTTAACTAAAAAGATTCATCAAGGATCATTGTTTCAGCACTGCTGCCTTACAATACAGTGGCATTGATACAGTCACACCTGTTGAGACAAATGTAGAATTAGTTTATGATCAGGGTGTGGCAGATATCTTTGTATTGCTAGTTAGGAAAACACAAGACCACCCAGCATGAGCTCCAGATAGCATTCTGAAGCCTGCGTGACAACGAGTTTGACGGCAAGACGTCCTAAATGACACCACAAAGTGTTCTAAATTTAAAGCTCAGCTGCTCAAATGCCCAATGACAAAAAAAAAAAGTTTAAAAAAAAGAAAAAAAAGTAATCAACCCTTTGCTGAAAAACACTTAAAACAGTATTCCGGGATTAATACAAGTTATACTCAATCAACAGCATTTGTGGCATGTCAATTACCACCACAAAAAAAGTATTTCCACTTGTCCCGTTTCCTTTAAAAAAAGAGGAAAATTCTGGGTTACAAATTTAAAATAATGGAAGAGAAAGGGGCTAATCAATACATGTTCAAATATTCACTGTTTCGATAGTTTAGTCACAAGTGTAAACAATAAGCATGACTGTAGTTCTAAACCTTTTATGTGTAAACTTATGTCCAATATTTACTTAATTACAATTTTACTCAAATACTGTTATGCATCAGTTTTAACAACAGAATTAACATGTTAGTTTTACAATTACAATAATTGATGCTTTTAAATCCACCAAAAATGTACTTTAATTGTATTTCACAGTAACCTTAAATTTGCGCTTTGATTGAGCTTAACTTTTATTGTCAGTCAAAAGTGAAAACTCAAATATTTTACTTGAACACAAGTTCAATGACTTTTGGATGTGGTGTAGTTAGTTGAGGATGCAACACCTAAAACAATTCACTCGTACGTTACGCCCAGCCACGCGCTTCCTGCATTCCACCCCTCTAGACAAAACTCTTTCTTAAGGAGTGTGGTAATGTACAGCAAAGCCAAAGGTCTTGACTTTTCGAGGGTGATGTTTATTTGCTCAGTCAGTGTCGGCAGCATTACCCCCCTGCTTAAGTTATTAATAATGCAGAGTGGCTGTGCAAACAAGGCACATTTTTGGAGAGGGTGGTGGAGACAGAAGGGCATTAAATAACAGTCAAGGAGGGGCCAGGCCTCTTCTCAACCTCAGGGTTCACCTACCACCCACATGCTAGCAAACACTGTGCGGCAATCTCTGGATGAGGAGCATCTGACACTCAAGTTAAACCCTGCAAGCCCTTTGTGATTTCGTAGTAGCCTAATATATGAAATGAAGGGGTGGCATGGAAACCTTGATTAAAATCCAAACACTACTGTTTCACAAATAAAAAATAAAAAAACATTTAATTAGGATTGCATGTATCACTGCTATGAATAGAGAATTTTCAGCACCATGGCAAAATAAATCCGATTTTACCCGAGTTGTGAGCTTGTGACTGAGTTTGCAGTTTGAATTAAATGTGATGCAATAAAACAACATCACATTCTGCACAGAAAAACAAACACAGAATGCAACCAGTGCAATCTGATTTATGAACAAATTACTTTTAATGAACAAATCATTTTTAGTGAATCAAAACAGCATAACAGCGTATAGCCCCATCACAAACAAATGACTCCTATGAGCCAATTCTTTTTTGGTGAATCAAAAACATACATATGGCACAACCAGTTGTATGATACCCGAAACAAATGACTCTTTGGTTATTTTAATGAATATTTGGTAAAGAAAATAGAGACAGATTTTCTTGTGTCAAAATGGAAATATATCTGAAATGGAAACTGGAATCAAATCAGAATAAAATTAAAAACAAAACAAATCAAGAGCTTGTGAATCAGAATCAAATGTGAATCAGGAATACTGATGTGCTGCTCCCTAAAACCATGTTCATGATTAATAGAAACTACTGACTTCCTGTTTCAATACGAAATAAGTCAACACTGAAAAGAAACTGAGATGAATGTTCTGTGTCTGAGGTGATCTTAAAGCAAAATTAATAAGATCACATTGTAATTGCTATTATGGGCGGCGCATTAATGGCAGCTACAGAAATTCTATCATGTTCTTCGTTATTTATGTAACATGCAGTCATTCACCAACTTGAGGTGGGAGTCCAACCTAAAGCTTCGATTATTTGACATTGAGCATTTTCTGTGTTTCCGTGTAGGTTGTCAGGGACAGGAACCCAGTCCAACTGATGCTACAGACCAGGTAACAGACTCAACAGCAAATCAGGCAGTGGTGACATCAGCAGTCTCAGTAACAAGCACAGCAACAGTTCTCTCAACATTGACCTCAACCACTGAGGTCAAAGCTCAAACAACACCTGAACCAAACAAACCAAGTTCCGGTTACACTACTCAACGCACTGGTATGAGCCATCAAGAATGTCCAAGAAAAAAAAATGTGTAAAGTGTTTTAGTTGGTAAAACTACTATCACATGATTCTTTTTATTTTTAGCTCCATCAGAAACCGATTCCTCTGGCAACAGCAAATCCACCCTGATTACATCCCCACCAGCCCAGCCAGAAACCGCAGCCTCCAACAACTATTATGACAAGATAAAGGAAACAGTGAATCCAGCCTCAAATCAAGAATCCAGACAATCAGAAGTAAGTCATTTTGAGTCAGTTTTATGGATTGGAATTCTGGGTGGAAAAAACAATGGCCTGAAAAGAATGTAATTTGACAGATTAATTAAGAATCTTACAAACTCACAAGTTTTCTTTTAATTGATTATTGATCACTGATTTTCATCGGTCAACAGCTTTCATGAAGAATATGAAAAAAAATCCAAGAATATGCCAACATTTTCCTGAACTCAACATGTAGTTATTAATCAACGGAAAAGTAACATTTTTGAATAGAACACCAATGCTGTGTTTTTCTTTACATGTCCCTTACAGAAAACAAGTATGGTAGAGGTACAGATGGTATATCATGGCACTGATATTCAATTATATGGTACTCCAAAGTACTTCCAATAATACCATGGTACTTCTCCAAAAACACTTGGTAGTTTTATGGTAACTGTTTTAGTCTATTTGGCACTTCTTGTGATTAATTTACAAAAAAAGTACCGTGGTACTACCATATTTTTGGACATTTACCAAACAGTATCATGGTCATTTTGAAAGGAGACTACGTTAATTTTAGTACCATGGTATATTATACAGTTATTTAAACTCCAATATACAGTATCTCTACAAGAGCTGAAGACTCTTTGCCAACCCAAACCAGTGGACAGAATGACTTCAGATGTTTTCAGTTGCTGTCATCTGCGTCCGTCTACATTAGAAAGGAAGGAAGCTTCGTGTCTGAGAGGATAAAGTTTAGCAAGGCAGTTTGAGCTGTTGATGCCTGTGAGCTCAGATTAGGGAGATCCTGTTTTGTCATTCGCTATAAATAATCCCTGCACACAAAAGATGAATGAGTGGGAGAAAAGAGGGGCTTCCTCTCACTGGTGCCATGCGGTTATGAACCCAGGAAAGAGGTTAGACAGAAGAAGTGGGGGGAGATGATGATCGTCTATGTTGGCAAGAACCGATCTGAGACCAGTGAAAGTATAGTTGGTGAGATAATAGTGTTGATAGGCCAGTCTGATGCAGAATCATTCATTTGTTTTCATCATGATAGGCATTGATCGTTCGGGCATGACACCATGGCGTGACACATCATAAATGCTTTGTAAAAGGCAGGGAGATGTGCTAAACTACAAAGACTCCTTCCTGTTCACTTCCTCTTTTTGTTTTCTGTATCAAGGGTTCGTATAAGGGATGCATGTCAGGGAGAGTGGAAAATGTCTAAATTAGGAAAGCTTAGGAATGCTAAATATCAAGGGCGTAGAATTTAGTTGTGACGCTAGGGACATGTCCCTACCAATATTCAGCTATACTGAATTGTTCCTAGCAACAATTTTGATTAAAAAAAATGTAATTATATATGTAAACCACTGTTGTAGTCATTTTGGACTCAGTCAAAGTTATGTTCAAGAGCGCTCTGACCCCCCCCAAAAACACTGTGTGCTCTACAAGTGCTATATTATATAGATTACATATACATTATTTGTAGGCCTAGGCCTATGTACTCTGATGCTGATGAGAGAGGTTGACGATAGTATTATGGACAGAGTAAGGGTCTAATGCGCATTGTTGATGACTTCCATTGATTTGGAAGTCAATGGGGTCCATCAACTGTTTGGTTACCAACATTCTTCAAAATATCTACTTTTGTGTTCAGCAGAAGAAATAAATTCATACAGGTTTGGAATAATTTGAGGGTGAGTAAATGATGGCAGAATTTTCATTTTTGGGTGAACTATCTATTTAAGTGAGCATTAGCATTATTATGTAAAAAAAAATTAAAAAATAAGCATGCACAAATAAATATCCCATATCTACCAATATCGGTTGGTAGTACCAATATCAGAGTTATTTCATCAAAACAGACCTACGACAAAAAATGCAACAGCCATACTGAATCAACATCCCTTGATCAAATACAAATTATGACTCAAAATGCTGTTGAATCTACACAATGTTCAAATCCCTCTGAATATGTTAATATATTGGTGTTTATGTGTTTCTCTACAGTCGAAAATTAATACAGAAGAGAATGGCACCTCTGGGTCTTCTCCTGCAGTTTTCGTGTCTGTGCTGATGGCCGGCTTACTGCTTGCTGCCATAATAGTCGGCATATACTACTTCAAGTGTCATCGCAGAACCAACGGCAAAGGCATAAAACTGGTGAGTCCCCAAATGAATGGCCCAAAGAAACATCCCTGAACATTAACTGCAATATCCTTACTAATTGTAACATCCTTACTAAAATCAACACCAAGCAAATCTTTAAAGCAAATTTACACATTCATTCATTTGCTTTTCCTGCCCAAATCGATGACTTCAACAACTGTTTCTCCACCACCGAGTGTTCCCGATCAAAGTTTAGCGTATTTGGTAAAGAAGTGTTGCCAAGCTTGTAATTAAGAGGGAAACAATTGGCAGCATATCAGTGCAGCGCAGTTCCTCCAGCACACGCCCAATCTAATGTTCAGAACCACAACACATGCAAATGAAACACTAACTGTTTCATCTGCTAGCCAAAAGTTCTAAGCTGTTTTCCTTCTCAGCTAAATTATGTCAAATTATGAAACTGAAACAAAGTGCACTCCATCGGACCTCAAAAATAAAATAAAATAAAATAAAACAAAACAAAACATAGGCTACATACATTCACAGGCTAGGATTTCATAAGCCATACTGCTCAAAGAATGCTTTAGCTTTGAAGATGCATCATGAAATATATTCCATAAAATAAAAATGATTTTATGGCAGTTTTCATATTCTGCTCTGCAAAATCTGATTTTGTGCCTCTTTCTTTGAGATGGCACCACAAGGCGCTGTTCACTTGCAGAAAGCAAGCTTCTGGAGGGCACTAATAATAATAATAATAATAAATAGCAGAAATAATAAAAAGCAAAATAAAAAAGTAAAATCTGTTTGTATCATGTTTTCCTACAGGCTGAGGAGTCTTACATGGCTGACGAGGAGAACCAGGGCAACACTCTGGTGTCTGTGGCCCCTCTGAACCAACCCGAGCCCCAGGAGAAGCCAAGTCTTAATGGAGAGTCACAAGAAGCAGTGAAGCCCCAAACTCCCCCCGCTGCCACCAATGGCCACTCGACCACCAAGACGGCAGACACAGAGCTGTGAATGAGCCGTCCTGCCAACGAGGGTCTGGGTGAAACGCTCAGTTCCTGCTTTATAAACCCAACTCAATCTACTGCATATTGACCTTGGCCGTCAGAAGGCACAAGGGAGACAAAGACTCAAATTCCCACATTTACATGTAAATATGATGCAAAATGTTCCATTTAAAGTCATACAGAACAAGTAAACATTTTTGAACCAAAGTATGGCATACAAATATATAAAATAAAAAAAAACTGGTCAAGTAATCCTCCTCCTTATCTAGCAAAATAAATGTCAATGCTTGAAAGCTATATGAAAGATTGTTGTGATGTTATGAAAGTTGTAAAATGCCAGTTATGACAGTGATGATTTATAACAAGAACATCATATAGGCTAAATTCAAACAAAATATGATGCAAGAAAAATCGTTTTAGTCCAAGAGGTGCAACCCTTGAGTATAACACTACTGTGGGGTGGGGAACCTTTCCCATGAGTCATTGCTGGCTTCCATAAGAGCAGCCAGGGCTGGAACATAACACCGGGAGGATCCGTGCTCCTGTCCCAGCGCTCTAAAGCTTCCAGCTGAGTGTAAATCACATCACACCATAAAGAAACTCTCAGAATCCAATGGTGCACGAGTTCTGTTTTTGTTTGCTTTGGGTTGTTTGTGTGTTTCTAGACTTATGAAATGTTCTATATGTTCTTCTTTGTGTACAGTATGATCTGACTAGTTAATAGTCTTGTATAATTTTGTTAATATCACTGCATGACAAAGTAATGATTTTTGGAGTTGGTGAGCATGAAAAAATCAGTTTGAGTGTACACGTGAACTCCATTTCATTGCTGCGAACAACCCTTAATGTAAAATCCAACAAATTAGCTATGCTGCAAAGCCCGTTAGCACTCAGGGTAACAGCTAAATATTATCTTACATTTCTGGATTGAGTTACACCGTACTTTGTAAACCAGTATTATGCTCTTTTTGTAATATTTTTTATTCTAGGCATCTAGATGTAGTGTTTATGGACTGACTGAATGACTGACTTAATCGTTTGGATGACCTGCCTTTAATTTTTTGAACTTTCTTGGGTGGGTGTGTTTTACTTTGTATCTACATTTGCTACTACACTGTACATAAATCATTAGGCATAAACGTAATTAGTTGCAGCCATTAAACCCTGGAGTTTAGACCTACCCATTGCCTTTAGTTTTAGTAGATTCACTCCAGTACAATGAGGAACAGTGTATGCAAAAATAAAATGTCTACACTTTTTTTCAACCCATATCTTGTTTAAATACTTCACACTTCTTCACAAGATTTCTGACACAAGACTTGACTAACCCTTTGTGTCAAAATTGAGTGCTAGAGTGACAGTAGTATCTCTTGAAATAAACCGACAGAAAATGAAATTATGTTTTAAGGTTCAATACGAATATATGAAAGTATATACATATGAATATCATGTCCTTTATTTCAACTATGACATTTTGTTTTAACATTCCGGTGTTCAGGTCTTATTTTGGATCGGTGTACTAGCATTGTGTTAAACTGATGTATGTTTGTGAAAGGAATAAAGTTTTGGAAAATAAATCAGTATGTGATCACTAATCATTTCTACTTTACCCCAGTGAGACCTCGTCTTTGTGTGCCTTGGATCTATATGATATAATGTTTCATTTATTTGGCTGCTGGGCTGTTTACTCAAGAGTTTCTGTTTGATATGAAATGCACACATATGTTCTCACTCCATCTCTCTCTTTCAATCCTGTACACACGTGCAAAAATTTGGATGGTCTCTAAAGGCCATTTAAGCAAACAGCTGGTTTGTATAAGAGACGGTGATGACATCATAATGCAGGGATTTGGGTGGGGCTCGGTGGTCCCTAATCAGTTTAAGAGAAAGCAAGTCAGCGTTTATGTGTTCCTGACTGCTGAGTTCTGCTGTTAATGGGATAATCATATCACATCACAAATATCTCCTGGAAATTAAGCTATGAATGGCTAAACTTTCTAAACCAGCACAAATATCAATAAAAATTGCAACATTCAAAAGATGAGTTGAAGACCAGAACCTCAGAAACCTACAGTAGATCCAGAACAATATCAAACACCGTCCAGCACTGGGGAAAAAAAGACCTCTTAACTCTTAATTTCTAACTCTGATGATGATGATGATGATGATGATGATGTGTTTACAGGTGTGAGGGCAGGACAACCTGTCACTCACATGAAATCACAGCAATAGCAAACAACAACCATCCAATAATTCAATCAATTCTCAATCGATAAAAAAATCAAGTCCTGCACTACATTTTTTCTTGTTCGAGAAAAATTCTCGAAAAATTCGATTCATATCATGACTTAGGCTAACGGAAAAGAACGACTAGGACAGTTGACCTCAAAATAACCGTTACTAATGGATAAGCCTACCCTGGGTATCAGATTCTAACATATGACATATGACATGTACCATATTTTTATAGGCCTATATTATCCTACTGAATGATTTGCGTGTACAGTAAGCATAGTAATGACATGATACTCCAAGCGTAGACACCACATCTAAAAATCCATGATATGCCATGGTACGTTTTTGTTATTTTGTAACATAGGCTACTAAATATTTGTTACCTACAGTACACCGGTGTTCATCTTCACAAAGACCCTCCTCGTCTTTCACGATTGGATGCATTTGAAGGTTTAGTCCAGTTTTCTTTGGGTAAAGTGGTAAGTTCACTGTGTTCTAAACGGTGAGTTGTTCGAATAATTAAGACCGAATCGCGAAACGATTCATTAAAAATGATTCATGTTTTGCAAACCCACCCATTTGACAGATTCATTGCAAAGAATCGATTGAAAGAGCCATTCTTGAACAGCAGGCAGAAAATACGGTCATTAATTTATAAAAAAATTTGTCAGGGAAAAATAACTTTTTTTCAACTAGGTAGTAATCTAGTTGTCAGAGGATTTATCAGCAAAATTGAACTAATGTTCGTGGCATGACCAAATGAGGAACAAGTTATATGGCTCATACAGAAATTATTTGGCACCGCCAAGACTATGAGATTGTTCCCTTCCTTGGCTGTCGCCATGTCACTAATAATAGTTTTACAGGCCATAAGCAAGGAAAAGTTTTAATCGTCATTTCTGTGTTTTTCATGCATGGTAAAAATGCAAGTGTGCTACAAAATAAAGTGTTTCCACCAGCCAGGAACAAAGTCTAATTGTCAGTAGGCTAATTGACTTTAATAAAGCAATATTTATGTCAGTGACAGGGCTTCAAAAATATAATGATAATATTTATAATTTATTATGTATGATCAATAGAAGAATTTTTTTGTTGTTGTTGTTATTTAATGGCACTAAATGGTCATGTATCCATATGGCTATTTCTTCCAAGAACTCCATGTCCAAAATCTTCTTCTTTTTTTTTTTGTCCAGACTTGTTCTCATTGATCATCAAAACACATGTTTGACCAAGAGAAATCCTGAGCTTATCTGTTTTTCTTGCAGAAAATACAGTTTTTTTTTTCTTTCTGCGCGTGTGAGAGTGTGTGACACAAGGAGTCAGAGATTAAACTCACACACATATATCCACACTCCCACCCAAGCCAAGGCAGCAGGGTGTTTTCTCTTGTCGGCCCTGTGAAGGTGTGTGTTGTCGCAGCTGTGAGGTTTGTCGAGTTTTCCTCCGCCTCACTCTGATGGTTAGATAGCCTTGCTGAGGGATAGAGTGAGAGAAGTCCAAGAATGTTATGTGTCAGGGGGGTTCAGGCCACACCAGCCAAGGGAGGGGAGGTCGGATAATCCCTGGAGAGTCTGTTGTCGTCACAGAGAGAGAAAGGCAGATGAAGGGAGGGAAAGATAGAGGACATATGAAGGGTGCAAAGTGCACTTACCTCATGTATTTAGGCTAGAACACTTGAAATTAACATAAATACCACAAAAAAAAATATTTAGTTCATGTTATCTTTGGTACAGCTTTCTGTTCTGATTGAAGACCACCTCACATTTTAATTCTAACTAATAGTTTTGGAATAGGCATGATTTAATTCGAGTTATGATAATAATTTAATCAATGTTTACTGAGAAAAGCTCTCTAATGGATATAATTGCATGGAAATCCTGTTCTCCAAACCACATGCTGGAGTCTATGCCTATCTATTTTTATTATTTATATATTATTATTTAAATTGATTTCTTATTTTAATAAATAATTATATTATATAAATAATTATATTTAATTATAATATATTATATATATATATTATATAGATGATATTATATTGTTCTTTGATTTGGTTTAAAACTTGGTTAAATGTTTAATTGTATTACTTGCATTTCTACTCCTGATATTATATTTTGAGACGTCTTTTTCAAATATCCCTCATCTTTCTGACAGAGGCGTTTGCAGGTGAATTGAAAGTCAATGCATTCTAATCAAAGTAAACATTGGGTAAATGTCCTGGGTGATCACATGCTCTTATATAGACTACAGAAAGCCATTTCATGTGACCATTCTGTCCCCATTATAGAAGCTGAACCCTCAGGAGGTTTCTATTAGGAATAAGTGAGCTTAAGAATGTTTACCCACTTCCTGCTTTATGTGAGCATTTTGACTGCTTCATGTTGACATGGTCTTTATCTCTCGGGGTTGGAAAACATCTGGCCCTTACAGATCTGGGCAGGAAATGTATCGAATTGGCGGCTTCCCCCTTTCTAAAGGGAAGCACAGCTGATGCATCTTTGGCTTTGTTTCTACTACACATAAAATCACACACTCTTATGCACAAGAAACAGTCCCTGCTTGCTAAATTTGATTTCATCAACACCTTTTCACTTCAAGGACAATAAAAGTATATGATCCATATTGCTTTAATCTAATCTATTCTGTGACCAATATGGTCTGGAGATGGTTCTGTGTGTGCGAGAGGCATTCAGACAATAAAGCTGAACAGAATTTCACTCAGATTGGTCACTCTATCAGCCGAAGAAAAGGGAAGTCATAAAATAAGGGCGTGGGCACTTAAATTTCACACTCTCAATGGTTTTATTTGTCGACTTGCCATGTCCAACATTTATACATGCATCACAAGAGAATTCTGTGATTTTTCTTGAAGTCATGGACATTTCCACCATAGCATCATTTACAACTCAGATTATTTATTGTTTGATAGCATTCTGTAGTGGAATGCATATTAAACCATTATTTATTTTCTTTTTTATGTATCTTACATGCACATAATTAAATAATATCTGCATTTTTTCATAATTTAACCAAATTACTCAGTGATTGGTATAATGACACAAATAACTGATGAAGTAAATGATGCATTGCAAACATTTTCCAATATATTTTTATAACTTTCAAATGATATAAAGAAAAATAAAGTTGATATTCTGTAAGAATCAACACTTTGGCCCATATTGTTCATGCATGATTTATGGATCACACTCTGCTTTCTGCAACC
Source organism: Leuciscus leuciscus (assembly GCF_965113295.1). Taxonomy (NCBI): domain Eukaryota; kingdom Metazoa; phylum Chordata; class Actinopteri; order Cypriniformes; family Leuciscidae; genus Leuciscus; species Leuciscus leuciscus. The sequence goes on from NC_138742.1 coordinate 11,527,524, forward strand.
CTGAGTGTTTATCAGGATCATGTCACCCAATTTAAACAACAGAATATATTATTGTGCATTTTATTAATGCAGGGCCTTTATTTTGCCTGGAACTCAATGACCGTTTAGCCTTTCAGAGTAATCCATCTTTCCAGCTCAAAGTCCTCTTCATTCCATCCCTCCCTACACCTAGTCACAAACCAGACGGTTATTAATACACACAGACTGTCATCGATGTCCTATGGCAATAGGGTGTGCTCAGAATACTATAGAGAACACATAATCCACCGCTATACGTGACTGACTGTTCTTACAGGAGGGTCAGAGGAGGCTGCTGGACGTGGGCTGACCTCCAGATTTCACTGTAAGCATTTGGATGGAGGATAGAGAATAAGACAAAAATGATAGCAGTGAAACAGAGAGAACATCTGCAGAGATTTGCTGATTTATCTTCAATATACATTGTTTCTCAAAGACAGCAAAGGGATGTAGAGCAAATGGAGACAATCTGCGACAATCTCTCTTGAGAAAATTACATGTGTCTCAGTTTCAAAAGCGATCTGAACAAAGCCATTAATTCTTAAGGTAAAACTTGTGCATTGTTTGAGCTGTAAAGCTGTTTAAATTATTTGTTTTTTACTGTCATTTCATGGCATTGCATTGTCATGGCGAACTTTACACAGAAAGCGTTTTCTTCACAAAGTCATATTAAAGTGAATATTGTTTACGTATTGTGGCAGAACTATTGAGTATTTTAGATTTTACACATTTGGTCTATATTCACTTCCAATGTATGTGTCTAACTGTAACCAAGATTTTAGCTTTTTAAGAAAAGTTATTTAAAATTTTATTTTTTACTGTAATCAATATTACGCCACAATTGCCGTCAATTGAGCTTAACTTGTATTCAACTCTGAATATTCCTTTACGCGATGTAATAAAGCAATTAAATGTTCCTTTGGGTGAGTACATGACATAAACATGCATACACAAGGGTAAAGTGGCGCGAAGGATATCGCTGCTTACGCAAGTATAAGGCGTTTGCACATTTCCATCCATCTTTGTGTGAGAGTTTGACACAGTCATGTGCTGCTCCTAAGTCTGACCTAAAGGGTGTGTCCATAACAAAAATTTCAACTACACACATACCAAGCCGTCCAAGCCAGAGTGACCTCTCAACAGACACACACTCTCTGACACCTGGTTGTCGCGCCTGGGGGTGTTTAATTTCATCATGTGTAAAATATGATACTGCTAAGTTTTATTAGCGATGCTAACACGTGCACACAACTACACATACACACTGTGGACAGCCACAGTGTCAAGTTGTCAATACTGGAAGCCACACTTTCACAAGCATTCATTTATTTCTAAGTATGCAATCAGCAGCATACAGTCAGTAAGTGCCTGATTGAGGTCATTTGAAGGAGCCTGTACTGAGGGTTTTTAGTGTGTGAACAGGCCTGTATAACCCAGCCATATGACAGTGTAATAGTCCTCTGGTTTAAGAATATTACTGGATCATAACATTTTACTGCAGCTCGGAAGGGTCAAGTACGCTATCACATTTTCCCACATGTGCAAAGTTTGCACCTGTTGTTTGGAACATGCATGATGGATCAACACGGCATATCTGAAATTAGCATTTCAGAAGAACTAAATGAGAATTCTTACATGCTTAGAATTGATGCACTTATTAAAGCTGATGTTGGTCATTTATATATAAATAGATGAAGGTCTTCCAGGTTTGTGGAATTGCACACACAGATTAGTCACGGGTCTCTCACTGAAAACTGAGACCCACACAGAATTTGAACAGGATTTACAGAAATTATTTTATTTTTAAAATCGAGTGTTTTCTCAGCATTGCAACATTGCACATCTTTTTCCAGTTTGGGAAACCCTGACATAATGTAATATTTAATGCACATTATGTTGTTGATAACATAGAATGGAATATATTTTCTTTCTCTTTGTATTTATATATATCATACAAGATTATCCTGTTTAAATCACTGTGATAAACGAGTTAGGTCAAAAGTAATCTAAAACTAATAAAAAAATAGTCTGATTATATTACCTTAAATGTGTAATGTAATGGTTTACGTTACTAACTAGAATTTTTGTCAACCTCACATTTTTTTATTAATCTTAAAATAATTTCCGCTATTACTGTTACATCAAAAGAATGAACTTTTTGTTAGGTTTCTGGTTAAATTAACAGTTACCCAAGATACTACTGTACTGAAAGCAAAGAAGAATTAGAAGAAAAAAAACATTAGAAAAAATGTCACCATTGCATAAAAAACTGGTTTCATAAGAAGGATCAGGACAGCAGATGAAAATACAATGAATAAAACTATTGTTCTCTGTGAGATGCTTTAACTCTCTTTACAGGGGATTCTTCAGTTGTCTTTTCAAGGCCACAACATCTGATGAAGACCATGCAGAATCTGGAAAACATGTCTCTTTCTTTCCACCATGATGCAATACACATTTAAACGATTTCATTTCCTGTTCTCCAAAACGCTCCCAAGTCAAGCGTCATCTCAGCTCAGCTCTGAACATTCCCGTCAATTGCAATTACATAACTGTTTGTTTCTATATTGGCCCTAGATTTATTATTAAATGTGTGTGTGTGTGTGTGTGTGTGTGTGTGTGTGTGTGTGTGTGTGTGTGTGTGTGTGTGTGTGTGTGTGTGTGTGTGTGTGTGTGTGTGTGTGTGTGTGTGTGTGTGTGTGTGCGTGCGTCTGTGTGCTTGTGTGTGTGTGTGTGTGTGTGTGTGTGTGTGTGTGTGTGTGTTGTAATTAAGTTGCCTACTTTATCATTTATGATTATTTATAATTCATCTCGGCCTCAACAAAAATCTCTGAAGGCATACTAGGCATAAAAATATATTAAAAGCAAGATACGTTAAGAGCAACTTGGACACAATGAGTCTAAAGTTCTTCTCTTGTTGTGTACAGGGACCAGCATAGTGTAAAATCATGACACTTGCATCATGAATAAAGAATGTTAACTGATCCATGTTATCTTTTCTTGGACAAATGTCGCCCCCTGGTGTAATAATGATGACTAGGCTGAACATGTATATTTTGACATGTTATGTCAAGCTGGAAATGCAGCTGGAAAGACAGTGAAGCATTTTTATATTAAAAGTACACGTTGTATAGGCCTATTATTTTGTCATTATAGTGCCAGTCATACATTTAATTACATATGCATTAAATATATCATAAATTTTAATAATTAAATAAATATTATTTCTGATGTAAAGGTCATTTTGATACAGTACGTGACAGGTAAAGCTCAAAACAGAAAGGGACCCTTTAGACCCCCATAACTGTGTCAAAACAGTGTTTTTCTCTTAAAATATATCTTTTTTATGAAAATGCATGTGCTAATCATGTTCACACTAACATAACAATAAAATGTATTTAAAATGTTAACGTGATAAAAACCATGCATTTAAGGTTAAAATACCCACAATAGTCATGGGTGTCTAAGGGGGGGGCTCTTTTCTTGCCAGATGAGGAAAACATCAAAATGTCCTTTACATCTTAAATTAAAAACATGTTCATCATGTTTGCAGCCAGTAAGACTTTCAACAGCCGAGTGGAAACGCCTTTTTCTTGCAGGGGTCATAGTGTGGTCACATTCGATGACAGGACACTCAAATTTGTCGTATGATTTGAACGGCACGTCTCACACCAAAATGTAGCGCAAAGGGAAATGCCTCTTCTAACAATCCAAATAACCCAGCAGTCGCGATACATGTCAATACGGCTCTGCGACATGTGATTCGCTCGAGTGTTTGTAAACATGCGTCAAAAGCATGTGATTCTGCTGACGACATACTGCGTTCTAGACAGACAGCCAATCAGAAAACGGGGGTGTGTGAGCTGGGCGGGGCCTCGTTGATGCACTGTAGAACATTCTATTCGCTCGGCAACACGACGCTTTGCAATTGAAAAATGCAGTTCAAGTAATTATCATCCGTCGTTTGACATCATTGAGAGGCAGAACAACACAACGACACGTGTGTTCAGGTTAGTGGGGTATTTTCTATCTAGTAAAGTTGATAAGCACTTAACATTAGGCGTTGCGTTGTTGTAAATAATCCACCTTCATGGAAGATGTTTGCTGTTTTGTGTGACATGTTGATGAACTTTTGCATCATTGTGTTTTTGATCTAACGTTAATACAAAATAATGTATTTATTATTTGAAAAACGTCATATATATATATAGGTAAGTCAGATCTGTCCTGATTTGGTGCATTATAAGGATGCTGTCAGTTATGTATATTGAGATGCTTTAGGAATAACGTTACCTTGACTAGTTTTCATGGAAATATTATCCTGAGTTAAATATAACTTAGCCTACAGGTGATTCTTAGAAAGAAACAAATCAAGGTGGGGTTTGCAGGGAAGAGGAGGGTTCTGCTGCGACAAAGGTGTGTGTGTGTGTGTGTGTGTGTGTGTGTGTGTGTGTGTGTGTGTGTGTGTGTGTGTGTGTGGCCTAGCCTACTTGGCGTGGCAAAGATAGGATGTTACGCAGTTCTTATTTACAAGCCAGTGTGCTTTGCCCTGACCCATGTAATATGTTTTCATCACGAACAGTCAGGAATACCATAACAGGTGAGCTCGGTCGTTTTTTCTTCTTACGTTAATTAAAACATGTCAATTTTCCGGACAGACATCAGTCGATTAACCACATAGTTTGGTGCTGTCCTGAGCATACAAATAACCTCAGATTTGCATGAAAGGCTTAATACCTGTACATTTGATTATATGACTGGGTTTATGTAACCTATTGATTATGTGGTCCTTATTTTCATTTCTGCTTGTTTGCTGTTCCGTGAGGTAAATATATGAGGTTTACCCCCACCATCAGCCTCTTATTTTTCAGCTAATGATGTTTTTAGTCAAGTGCGCACCTTTTATTTCTGATGTAAACAAAGCAGGCATGTATTTTTCCACTGCCACTGGGTGGCGCTTTTTTGCACAGTGGAATTTATTTATTTTAATTTTTTTAATCAATTTTTTTAAAATAAAACAATTGTTTATTTTAATTTGTATTATCTTTTAATTAATATGTTTAAATAACTAAATATATTTTATCTTTAAGTATTATTCAAATATATGTTTTACACACTAAAATAGTTTTTATTTTATTTACTTTTAATACATTTTTTATCTTATTTGATATTTACAGTTCACAGTGAACCACTGACTGGAAAGCATTGACTATGGATCTGGACGGGTAACTTAAAAAGGTTGTAGGCTCAAACCCCACAAGATATGATTCATGAACTATCATTATTGTGCCACTGAATAAAAGCACTTAACCTCAGGTTGATTTATGGGGACTGTCGCTGTACCTAAAGCATCAGCTAAAATGAGAAATATAATAATTAGAGTTACTATCCAAGAGAGTAGGATAAGTATTTTGAATGTTGATTCATCAGACAAACTCAAACATGTCACAGGAATTCTTGAACTCACCATCATTTAGTTGTACAATATATATGTGTGTGTATAAAATGCAATTTATATCAATTTGTACCTATTTTTGTTTTGTAGTGAATCTGGGATGAAGATCGACTGCAACACTTTAAAGGTATGTGTCCACATATCAGCAAACATCTTCATATTATTTTTGAATAGATTTGCGACAAAATATAGATCCTGTTTGTCACTTGTATTCACCATTGCGTGTTTACAGTGGCAATCTGCCGTTTCATCCATCCAAGCCAAATAAGCAGAATAAGGTTAGCCATATCATCGTTTCCCTCCACCAAATTTAAATAATGGGAATTCACCCTCACGGTGTATTATAACCTCATATAAAACTCCTTGATGGCATGAGAATCAGCTGTCGTGGCATTTTTGCCATGATCATCATTTCTCTATTTTGCCAAGGTTTTATTTGAGCAGACACTTTGAGAAGCTATATTAAAAAGTGCATTATTCAGGGTCAATGTGTAGTCAGTCGACCAGGCTCCCGCACTGATAGAGATTAAGTCGACAGGAAGTGCTATGCAAAGATGACACTGCTAAAATGAACCCACCTGCTGCTTCCTGCTATGATGACTTCATTAATAGCAGACAGGAAGGACGCTAGTTAGCATGCACTGTTGCTGTATATCCTGTGACATGGTAAGGTGCGATGTCATGTTGTATTGATAAAGAGATAGTGTTCTGTCTTGTATCCAATGTTTCTTTATAAAAAAGTGCCTTCATTTGATGTGGGTGGCCAATTCTGTCTAATATTAAACTACATTGTAATCCTTCATTGGTTGGACCTAGGGGTAAAATAAAGTCAGAAGGGTTCAATCCAAATCTCTACTATTACACTATTAGAAGTGAGTACTAAAATTAAAAGTTTGTTAAAATAATCAAACAAATTCCATTTGTTGTTATGTTAGTTGTCCTACACAAAGTTTTCATTGACAGGCAATTTGTTTGTTCAGACTGAATGCAACTTGATAGTCTATTCTCAGCATGAAGGTGCGGTCACATTAGTGAAATTTTGTGGGCAAAATTCAATTGTCTATAGCGTAGCGTTGTAAAAAGTACAGCTCCCACAGAAATCACTTTCAAACCAAGCAGGTTTCCGTTGGTCAGTGTGGCGAAGTCATGTGATCAAACTGAATATGAGAGAAATCGACATGGGGAACTTTTTCAGCCCTGTGAAACTCAATCGCGTGAATTCCTATTGAAATGACTGGATTGAGTAATGGTAAATGTGACCACACCTTAACTGATGTTGAATATAGTTATGCAGAGTTGAATATTAACAGATTCATTCAATATTTATTAATCAATTTGACTTCCTGTTTCTTTTTTCTTTTTTTTTACATTATATTTAATATATTTATGTATTTTATATATTTTTTTATTTAATATATCATGGTCTCAAAAGGCAGTAACAGATTACAAAAGCTATTGTTTCTTTTATTGATTCTTTTATTGATTCTGACTCCAAAAGATCTCCAATTTTTTGGCATTATTTCCTGCATTATTAAGTGCAATGCATCTCTGCATTTATTGCTTCAAGTTATTTACAATTAGGGTAACGCAAAGGGGTTGAACATTTCCGGAAACTTTTCAGAAACTTTCCATTGGAAGTTAAGATGGGCAATTTTGGAAATATTCCAAGTTGGAAACTTAAGGGGAATTTTACGGGAATTAAAGTGAATTAATTGGAAATTTGAGATAATTTATAAAACTGTATCATATAGAAATGAAAATATAAACATTTTGTTTGGTCATAAGCAGACATGCATGCAAACTAATACAAATTGATCTCAATTAATGATTTATTTGTGAGCATAACTTTAATCAATTATTTCATTGAACAACAAAAAAGCACGAATGTTGAATAAATAAATGATCCCTACGATACCCCCAGAAAATCTGCTGAATTTGCATTAAATCTGGTTGTTTAAACCATGATTATAGGCTAGCCTGGCTAACCAGTTTATTCCCAGTTAATTCCCATTGAAAGTTTCCACCTTTGAGAATTCCCTGAATTTCGTAATCCTATTGACAATGGTGCACATCAAATAGATAGATGTTGTGGAAGTCATACCAGCCATCAGCTTAACAGATGCCCTCATAACTGTAATGTTAGATAATAGCTGTCCCGATGTACCCTGACACAAATAGATTGAAACACAGCTTGGGTAAGAATGCACTGTGAATTGTGACTAGATTTAATTTGCGTTCAGAAAAGCAGGCCAACATATAGACGAATGAACGTTTATTTCTGTCTCAAACAACCAGTTGGGTCTAGTTCATTGTAGAGTCTATTTTCCATAGATCTGTATCTTCTTGCATACTTAGGATACCTTAATCAATACACAGTTGACATTGTTCTGGTGCCATGTTGTAATGCGATAAAAGGTGGTTCAAAAACCATTAGGGAGACATACAGTAGAAGCTCTTCTTTAGGCGTGAAGCAGATATTTGATAACTTAAAGACAAATGTTATTAAAGAATAGCATTGCGTCAGAATAGCATCATGCTTTATAGTGTAGCATTTCATACAGTGTTCACCTCTCAATCTAACATATATTCTGGAGCATAGAGAAGGATTATCATCCGCTGGTGGTGTGTCATTAGACTGCAGGCTGCCTCACTTCCACACTTAGATTGAGATGTCAAATGTAGGAGCATGCTGGGAACTGCGGTCTGTATTAAAGTGTGTCAGTCAGGTTACTCTGAGCATGGAACAATTTTAGCCATGTCCTGTTATGTTATCATTATAGTATGTGTACAAATATTTGCTATTTGATGGGATTTTCAGAGAAGCAGTTCTTCTGTCTGGTTTTCTGTAACATTAATAACAGATTAATTTAATATATTTTTTTTTATCAGGATTTAGAAATGTATTAATCATTTTGACCTCCTGTTACTTAAAGGCTTTATTTTATTATTTTAATTTTGATAATTAATCATTTATAACTAATAATAATAATAATAATTATTATTATTATTATTATTATTATTAATCATTTTTTTTACAATTATTATTTTATGCAACATATTTTAATTGAATTAAAAGCATATTTAAATATCAGATGCGATTATCAAAGTTTACCCTCCCCGTATCCTCATACGTGCATCACTTCTGTTTTGAATATGGTGACATAATCCATGTTGTTCTGCTGTCTCCATAGTTACAGATCTGTAATCATAAAACAGGAAGAAGAAGTCTATGATCATGATGTCTATTCATGATTCTACAGTTTCTCTTGTCTTTCATGTAGTCGTTTATCACACCTTACATGTCTATTTCGCTAATCTGTCCGAGTGATGGAATGGTGTTACTTTATAAGACGTCACTAGTGATGTTCATAGATTCAAGATTCTTTCCGTCCCTGCCCATAGTACCCGATTTATCCATCCCCCGACAGCCTGGATATTTTAAACAGGCCGAGCAAATAGGCCGAGATTAAAAACACGAGAAACAAAACAGCCCAGTTGTTACATAACTGAAACAGAGCTCTGCGATGTGCCTTTAAAAGCTGCAGGCTGTCAGGTGATCACAGGGGCACCGTCATCTCAGTTCACCGAGACACCAGCACGTCTCTCCGATACACAGATGAGACGCTGAAGATCTGGGGGGGGGGGCTGATGGGTAGAGGAACAGTTATGGGAGGACAGAGGGGAGAGGAGGACACCTGATAGACAGGAAAAGAGAGAAGCCAACTGTAATCAAAGTGCCTCTCTTGCTCTCTGTCTTTCACTTTCCCACTCGTTATGTGGATTTTTCGAGATGCTGCATTTGTGTGGTCATAACACAGAGAGAAAAAGACCCAAGAATGAAGTGCTGCGTCACAATGAGCGAGAGAGACAAACTGAGGGAGAAGGAGACAGAAGGATCGGGCGAGCGTTCGAAGCAACTATCGGTCTCTGCGATTACAATGAGCGTGTTTGTATGCGTCTATTAGCTATCTATTTATGTAGACATGTGTCTGTCTGAAAAAAACAGCAGCGATTCTGCTGTTGCAACAAGATGAAAATAGAGCGAGCAGGAGAGGGTGGAGGTCTGGTGAAGAGAGAGAGAGGGAGGGAGGGAGAGAGAGAGAGAGAGATTTTGGATTAGTTGCTACGTCACTTTTTCACGTCGAGAGGAAAACAGCAGCTAGGAGAAGAGGATTCGGACATGTGTGCTTTTCTCCTACCTGTGAGTGTATTCCAGCCCTTTCGTCTGCTCGTCCGCCTTTCACCCTCGTCTTCTCCATCTCTTTTTCTCTCCCACTCTCTCTGATTTCACATTTTAGTTCGTTTCTCCACAATCGCAGCTCCAACATGGATGCTGAGAACGTGATAGAGTTTCTCGAATTGTGTGCGCAGAGGTTCGGCTTGCAACAACGTTTGCTGGGCGTGTGATGGCGTCGCGAGGTGTGTACGGGGCGAAAAAACGGTTAACAATACAAACGCAATAACAAAACAAACGCTGCTCTCTAACGTTCCTGAGAGATACAAGAATAGTTGTTGCTGTTGACATAAATGCAGTTTGTTTACCTTGTATTCAAGCCAACTCGTCGGATACCACAAGTGTCAGTACCGTAATTGCAATACGCATATTTACGGTTGATACTGAGACCGATATACGTTACAACATCTTTTCTGGCTCCTCGTAACAGGTAAGTGATTTAACGGGCTATTTACTGTTAGGCTGACCTGAGACCAGTCTTTGGCTCCGTAAGACATCATAACAGGCGACTTACTTTATGTATTTTATGCCCCATATATTGGGTAGGATGATAGAAGAGCAGGTGGAAGTGGTGCTTCGGCTAAATTTGTGATCTTTTGGCAGGGAAGAGGGCAGATGTCACACCTCCATCAACAACATTTGTTTCTGCAGAGTTACGAGAAACACAAGTGGTGACGCAGTCATATTTTCAGAGCGTGACTGTTTTAATCTCTGGTTCTCTCTCTCTCTCTCTGCATCTCACCTTTGATTTGGGGGTTAAATTGTGTCCTGAGGAGGGTCACGTTGATGAAAAGGATCTAAATGTCATGGGAGGGATCCAGGGAAAGAACTAGAATGTGAGAGAGAGAGTGAGAGTGAGAGAGAGAGAGAGAGAGAGAGAGAGAGAGAAATTGTTTACCTTGCTCTCTTGGTGACTGTGCACTGGCTGGCGTCCAGTTCACATGCGCTAGACTTCCCAATGCAGCCGCATCAGAGAGATGAGTGACAGAGCTGTGCTCCTATCAGGCGCCGGTTGTTGCTTCCGACTATTTGAAGCTCCAAATCCCATTGGATTAGCCCTGGAAAGCAGCTGGAGAGAATAATCTGATTGGCTGGAAGGTTATGTTATCATTTGTGAGTACTCAAACAACCAGTTGGTTCTAATTCATTGTTACGTCAGAGTGTTGTTATTTTAGAGAGCTGTTACTTGGTAGAACCGCACTATGGAAAATGTGCAAAAGTGTGTTAAAGGAATAATCCACCCAAAAATGAACAATCTGTGGACCTTTGTGACTGGTTTTCTTTTTTGTGGAACACAAAAGGAGATATTTTGAAGAATGTATATGTTGTTTGTCCATATAATGGAAGTCAACATTCTTCAAAATATCTTTGTAACAACGTGAGGGTTAGAAAATGATTTTAATGCTGTATAAAGGAATAGTCACCCTCGTGTCTTTTAAAAAACCCATAAAAAGAAGATATTTGGTGAATGCTGGTAACCAAACAGTTTCAGTTCCCATTCACTTCCCTTGTATTGTCAAAAGCTACCAAAACTGTTTGTTTACCAACATTCTTCAAAATATCTTCTTTTGTGTTCCACAGAAGAAGAATTCATACAGGTGTGGAACAACATGTAGGTGAATAAATTATGACAGAATCTTAATTTTAGGGTGGACTAAAAAGTAAAATGGGTTGCTTTAGCTTTTTTATATAAGCAATAGTTAAGATTAATTATCAGCACATTATCATGTACACAGTGTGGTCTAGTTAAAGCACATGCTGTTTCATTATATCGAATGATTGTATGACTAGAATAGTCATCTAATTTTTAGTTATTTGACTTTCTTTTTAATCCCTCCTGATTTGTCACAATCGGTCAGTTGCCTTCTTTCTTTGCTAGTTGACGGCTGAGCTTGTTTAGTCAGGCAGTATCATAACAGTGTCTTGCCATTGAAGTTTGTTTACGTGTACGCGATTTGTTCTATTAGGGAGACAGTCCTGTCCTGAAACCTGTTGCGTGTCAAGCGGCGCTGTCCCCGGGTTACGTCCGAGTGTGTGTGTGTTTGTGTGTGAGGCAGAGGCCTGCACTGCAGCTGTTAATGCTGCATTAGACGCCACAGACCGGAGCGCTGGCAAACGTTGGTGGCACCAGAGGGCCAGAGGGGACTGCATCCCCGTCAACCTCATTCTCCCTATCACGTGGGAGGGGCTTATTTATGGATGAATCTCACCACACGAGTTAACCCATGGGCGTCTGGGTTTAGCATCGTGTTGTGACGCAGATTGCAACTTGTGCTGTTCTTTCCTGATTTTTAGCCTGGTATTGTTGCACCCTGTGATATCGGTGTCAGGGTAGGCTATTTCTTCCAAGAACTCATCTTTACTTTTATATTATGATGATATTGTGATGGAAAACAAATATGTTTGTGAAGTGAAAGTCATGCGTAAGTGAATGCGTATAAAAAGCTGTTCTTGTCTCGATTCCAATAGTTTAACTTTTAAATTGTGTAAATTGCATTTTTGAGCTTTATAGGCAATCCATAGAATTTTGGACCACAAAAAGAATTTGGACATTTTTGACGCATGAATTCAATTGCATTAAATTATCAAACCAAAGGCTTCTGTTGTTTTTTGCAAAGACATTCATTGGTTTTAAATGCTCTTTGTGTCCAAATATTTTGGTGGACATTTATTTATTTTTGATTATTACATTTTAAATGTAATAGATATATAGATAGACATTTTTATGAACTTATTATTTGTTTTAAATGACATTTTTTCATTAATCATATATTTAATAATTTATTTCTTTTTTCATTTATCAGAAAAACAAAGCTACCCCTTGTAAGTCTTTTATAAATATTGCACAACAGGTCGAAGGCAAACAAACAGGCAGAAGAAAGTGAGAGGGGCAACCAGATACCTCTAAACAGCAACTGTCGCCATGCTCTCCTCTCGGTCGGGAAACTCCCACGAGTTCTGTCCTATCAGCCTGATAAGGGTCACCGAGCTCCTGGGGCATGTTTCAGCTCTGCCACACGGCTCAAAGCAAACACAGACTGCAGGCTTTGAGCAAACTAAAGAAACAAAAAAAATATTTTGACATCCATGAATTGCTTTACTGAATCTCTCTTAGTTATTAGTCTGTGGGAAGGGACACTTGAAAAGATTTAGGACTTAAAACAAGATTTAGAAGGAAATTGTAATAAAGTTGAGGGATATATGTCGCATGAGTGGGATGTTTATCTGGCAAAGGGTTTGGCTCTGAGGACGCAGATACGTAAAGAACAAAAAACCTTGGCAAAGCGTCAGTCTACAGGGCAGTACCTGCCGCCACACCCTCGCCCGAGTGCTGGCGTCAGGAATCTCCCTTCCAGATTGCTCCATTTCCTGCGCTCACTTCATTTTGAAGAGACTGCGGTGGTAGAGGCAGCAAAACACAGAGTAACAGCCTAAATGAACATCTCGTTTATAGAGAAGCTCGATCCTATATGCCACAGGTCTAGTGAGTACTTGTCGTTTGAGGTTTAAAACCATTTTTTTACATAATTCTATCGATTTTAAAAGCCAAGCAAATGACATTTTGACGTGGTTGAATGCATTTATCTTTGGTCATATACTGTATGCTGACCTGCTTTTGCTCTTAAATCTTTCCTGGTTTGCCTGCGTAGGCGCTGCCTCACATTCCCAGGCTGTGTGCGTGTGCCATTGAGGGACAGATAAAACTGCTGTAAGCATACAGGGCGTTCTCTAGAGCCGTGGTGCTCAACTGGTTTTCCATCAGGACCTAAAGTTTACAACTTAATAACAGTTCAATTGTTCACATGATTCATGTAAAAGTAAACAAAAAAAATATTTTTGTATATTGATGGACCTGTGCAGTTAATGAAAATGTAGGTAACACTTCACAATAAGGTTTCATTTGTTAACATTAGTTTACTACATTAGTTAACATTAACTAATAGTGAACAGTACTAGGGATGCACCAAAATTTCAGCAACCTAAAATTTTGGTTTCAAGCCAAAAATCAGTGAAGGAAACAGTTTTTACTGTGTTCGGCGTCTATTTCGTGCACACAGCGTGGATAAGCAACAGTTAAACATGTCAGCTTGTCAACACTAGCTCTGGATTGAGAATTTTTATTTCTCTATTTTAATCAGATATGGTTTCATAAATCTAAACTCTTTTAGTCTAAGGTGTTTTCTGATGATACGTGAGCAAATCTTCACAAAACATTTTGTGCTTTGTTACTTTTAATATGAAGCAAAATCTCATCTTTAAACGTGAACCGATTATCTCATCTCTTTACTACTAGTTATAGCACAAAATAAAAATGGGTGAACACCAGAAGGTATGTTGAAAGAAACATTACAGCTTACCGAAATGAATCCTGTTTCATGTAATCGCTCGATCAGTGTTCCAACCGATGAAAAACATCAGTAAAACAGCTTGTAGGCGATACAATGTCACTTAAAGTTACATTTACCTTAGGAAAGCTCATGTCGATAAACTCATTAGTTAGCTAGAAAAACTTTAGAGAAGAGCATTTTGCTAAATATATGCATATATGCTTTTACTTAATCGGTTAGTGATGTCTTTATTATTTAATGTATGTTTGAATAAATCTGTAATGAAAACAAGTTATTACAGTTTATTTTCATTTAAGTGTTTATATTTCACTATCAAACTGGAGTAGAAACAATTCTGTTATTAAAAAGTTTATATAAAAACTGCCTTATGTGCAATTAAAATGTTTGTACTAACTCAAGTTAGCTATTTGAGTGTTGATTATTAAATTACTTTAATTAATTTATTATTAATTTATTATTGATTGTCAGTTGCGGTTTTTGGCCAAGTGCATCCTGACTTTTCAGTTTCGGCCCAGAATTTACATTTCAGTCTATCCCTAAACAATACTTCTAAAGCATTTATTAATCTTTGTAAATGTAAATTTCTAAATTTACTAATACATTATTAAGATCATAATTTGTATTTGTGAACATTATGTGAACTACATTAAATTACATTAACTACATTTTTATTAACTAACATTGAAAAATATATTCTTACAGCATGTATTAGCCTTTGTTATTGTTAGTTCGTTACCAATGTAAATTATACCAATTACCAATTTACCAATGTAAATTATAGAGACTTTATTGTAAAGTTTTGCCAAAATACTATGCCAAAATTTTTTTTTTTTTATTATATGTATAACATTTTATTATTTGCATTTAACTCGCTGACCTCAAGCCACTGAGCATTGAGAGGGAGCTGTTAGTAAATGTCTGATATCAATATTCAAGTCAGTACTCTCATTTGCTGAGAGAAGTAACAAATTGCACGAGAAATACAATAGATTTCAGTTTGTAAAGTGGCTGTAGCTATGGAGACGGAGGCAGGGATTGATCACTTATAGGTATGAAGCTATACTGTACATACTTTCTGTCTGCTTGCAATTTTCCACTTAAAGCCCACAAACACCAGGCTGTTCACAGTTCTTCATCCATGCCAAATTTGCTTAGTCAGATTGTAAATCAGCATTGTCTTGTGTTTATTTATTATTCACTGGCATTATGCCACTGCATTTGCTTGTTATGGGTGCCTTATCTAGAGCTTATGAAACCACGTAATCTTTTATCCTCCGATCGATAATTCGGCTAATTATATTGCTTAACGTCACGAAACATTTCCTTCTGTGCATTTAATGTAACTGGAGGTTTTTTGTCTTGTTTTGTGGTTTGAGGTGTGAATCTGTCAGAGAGGCTTGAGATTTGAGTTTCTGCTCTTAAATAAAAGCTCAGAATAGATAGTAAATGGAGATTATGTGATGAAGGTTTGGCTGGTTAGCAATGGCAGTTTACTCCTACATGCCGTATACTTAACTACACCGTTCCTTTGACAGTAGCTGTGTAGATGTTTTAACAATGCTTATTTCACTGGAATATATAGTATTATGTTTATTATAAATAGTATTAACATTTTTATTAAATGTGATTTATATTAAAATGATATAATTTGTATAATTACTTATAAATAAATTGTTTAATACTTGTATACTAAATTAATAATTTAATGGACAAATTGCGGTTGGCACAAACTACGTTGATCTTTGTTGCAAGACTGCAAGTGAACCCATAAGGCCCTATTTTAACGATCTAAGCGCATGGTCTAAAGTGCACAGCGCAAGTGCACTTAGGGCGTGTCTGAATCCACTTTTGCTAGTTTAATGAAGGGAAAAATTGTCTAAAAGGGTTGTCCCAATTCTCTTAATGAGTAATGAGTGTGTTTTGGGCGTAACGTGAAATAAACCAACCAGAGTCTCATCTCCCATTCCCTTTAAAAGCCAGTTGCGCTCTCACCATGGCGGATTCGCTATTTACATGGCGGAATTTGCAAGCGGAAAAACTGAACGCTTCTCAGACATAATACTTCGTCATATTTATCAGACGGATCTGTCGCGTGCATCCTGTCACGTAAACTGCCCTGTCAATCATCTTGTCACAGTTAAAATCCTCTATTAAATCTAATTTAATTTCCTACCGTTTCGGAGAGAAATGTAGTAGCACGTTCATCTGCCAGTGGGTCTTTCATGGTGTCCTCATGTGTTTGCAATTTGAATATAATAATGCATTTAAAAGTTGATGCGCTTCACCAACGGACGTCGCTCAAATGCCTCTGGGCGCAATTGGATAGACCTAAAACCAATCAGAGCGATCGTCATCGTGTAAAGCCCGCCTCAACGTTTCTGATTGGTGCCGCGATTTCTAGGCCATGGAAATGGGCTTGAATCATAGACTGTAAAAAATATGGACAAAGCGTCTGTGACGTCACCCATAGACTTTCTGAAGAACGGGTTTGAAGCATAGACTGTAAAAAATATGGACAAAGCGTCTGTGACGTCACCCATAGACTTTCTGAAGAACGGGTTTGAAGCCGTTTATGGGGGGTATGGGCGGCGCCATCTTGGAAAATCTTGGGAAACCCTAACCCCGCCCACCTTCTGACGCAGCGCGCGTCACTCAGCTCGCTCTGCTACTCCGGTTATCTCTGTGTATATTTTAGGCAACGAAATATGTTATAAAACACCATACTAACTCTTTTCGTTTTCATTTAAAGAAATCTTAAACATTATAGCCACACAAATGTGGTTCAGGCAACGCGTATTGATTATATTCACTGCACATAACGTTTGCCTATTTAGTATTTATAACAAAACGAAATATAAAACACAAACCTGCCTCTTTTCGTTTTAAATATAATATAAAAATATTAAACATTTTAATATGGTCCAGGCAATATGTGCATTTGTACTAAACAACAGATGTTGCAGTAAACAACATTACAGATCATCTTCGTTGTATTAAAATTTAAAATGACAAAACTCAACCCAGTCTCTTTTTGTTAAATTTCAGTTTTATCAATATTAGCTATTATAAAAGTATAAGTAAAAGGTAAAGTTACAATAAGCTATACAAATAAAGCAAACAATTCAGTCAAACATAAAAAGTCATGCGCTCGATCTAACGTTAGTCTAACCATACAACGGTACAAGTTAAATATAGCTTATAAAGTTATGAAACTTCCCCTCAGCCAAAACGATTGCCCACGAGACCAAAAATCGCCCGTTAGATATAGACAAGACGAATTATATCTCATGTTTAACCACTACAGAGACGCCAGAGTCAGCGGCAAACCTCAAAACGTCTAGCCGATGAAAGGCTGCTCCAGGCGGGGTACATCGCGCCGAGCGCCCGGTCATCGCTGGATCTCACAACTGGATACAATTTTCATAAATCTTTATAAATAAACCACAGATTTGAGCTTTAAACAACTACATTCTCGCCTGAAAAACTCTTAAAACTACATTTCATGATACAGAAACAGTAGTATTATATGTCAACTGTATTAAAAAATGGCGCTTCTTATGTTGTCATTCTGCCTTTCAGCTGTCAATCAAGCTGTCAATCAAAGTTAACCACGCCCTTATTGTCATACATTTTATATCTAAATACTATCTAAACTAACGAGTTAGAAAAAAATTCACTACCCTCGCCGTTGTCAGGCACTCGGAACCTATCGAAAAATCCAATAAAAGTCCATGGGACCAACCTGTAAAAACATGATTTTATGCTGTGAAAACGGACATTTTAACATGGGGGCTATGGACATTTGCTCCCTTTTGGGACCTTCCCCTAGCGGATTTTCGATGTATTGCAGTTTTTCGCACTTCCGGGTAGGCTTCATTTTTCAGATCAGAATGTTGCCCCTTGGTTTGAATGAGCTCTTTGCCAGACTACTTCTCGAGCAAATCTAAATTTGCTGGAAGTTGTCTGGGTTTTCCCAGGCTAGATAGGGTCCATAGTCTTGCATGGTTTTGTTAATGGTTTGTCATCTACCTAAATATTATTACAATGGTATTATTTTATTGTTAAATGTTTTTCAATTTATAATGAATAATACTGATGTTATTATTAAATATTCATATTTTATTTTGTTAAATAATATTCATTTTATTTTATTAATATTAAAGAATACAATTTTTGAAGGCTTTTAAAACCATATGTACTTATATTTTGCCTTGCTGCTGCCATTGATATAACAGCTCATGTAACTGCGGGATGTCATCAGCCAATCGTAAGGAGGATGTTATTTCCTTGCAGCTTCAGAGGGATTCGTCACATAGCATTTACAGACCAGAAAACCTTTGCATTTTGTTGTATTGGTTTCCAGACACATGATCCAGTGACGGCTCCCCTAAATCCAAAAGCTGCAACTGCCTATTGTGTGATATTAATGGAGAAGTGGAAGAAGTTTATTTTGCACTGTGGAAAAATAAAACCTCTTTATTTAGCAACAAGAGGTAGAAATTATTACAAAATATATACTGAATGTGACTTAATATTCTGTTTTCTGTCTTTTTGTCTGAAGCCCTGCCATCTGTGACGCTGTTGCATTGTTTCGGCACCTGACGTCGAAGGAAGGCCTATGAAGGAGTCTGACCGTGTCTCCTCTTGGAAGCTGGTTTCAGGTGGTGGCTTAGAGTACTGATGAAATTAATCTAGCACCATTTGAAATCAGTGTTCTTGGGGTGGGAAATGCATCACTTTTTATCTGTAGAACTGACGACAGTCATGCTTTAAACTTTGTATACCTCTTATATCAAATATATATATATTTGTATAACTCCTGAAGAGGACAGACTCTGTAGACTGTGTGAGTTATAGGAGAGGTTGAAAATGAAACTCATTTTGTGTTATATTGTCCATGTTACGATGATTTTAGAAATGTATTATTTGGTGAATTGTTTGTTAAAAAGCCTGAAATGTTCTGGATTAGTGATGACGACAAGATGAAATGGTTGTTTAATTTTAATGTGTTTAAATTGGCTACTTTTGTTTGTAAAGCCTGGATGCGGCGGCAGACTTGTTTATTCAAATAAGTTCATGTATGTTGTGCCTACTGTCTTACAACTGGTTTTGTGTTGGTGATATTGGTGTCTTACAAGCCCATTAGGGCTGGGCATACAGTAGTATGCAAGACACAATAATAAAAACGATTCATTCATATATCAAATGTGACTTCAAGACCTATGTCCTTTATCCAAGGTTGACCGATTTCTTTTGGTGTTCAGAGTCTTTTGGGGTTTCTAGCACCATTTGAAATCGGTTACAATGAAGGACAGATGACGGCGCTGGAGCAACAAAAAAACATCTCTATTACCGTTTATTTTACAGAATGTTTCATGGTCTTGCACTGAGTACAATCATTCAAAATGAATCATCAAGATAATAACAATAAACATAGTGACATTTATTTTATAGTATTTTTCAATTATATACAATACACATGATAAGTAATGCTATACAACATAAACTTTACAGTCAAACACAAAAATGACAGGTGATAACTTGTTACAATACCATAAAGTACCACTAGGTGGCATGCTTGCTTATTATTTGTGGTTAGACACATTATTATACCGAGAATGAAATGAAACTATAGCATCCGAGTAGGTGATGCTTCATTTAAATCAGATTTGCTCTTAGTTGTACATTTTTTGTCATGCTTTTGTCGATTTTACACAGACCTAAACAGTTCTATTAGGGAAGTGAACTTTCTTTCAGACCAATAAATTAAGTATCTAAAATTTTTAATAGTCTGTTTTTATTTACAACACACATAAAACATATAAAATAGATTTAAGTGGCAGAATCCTCACAATATTATATTCAGCTGTACATCATTTCTAAGTGGACATCCGGACACGGATCTTATACAAGACTTCTACAAGACTTTTTCCCATTGATTGCAGCTGATAAGGTAAAAAAAACAAAACATTTATGCTAATGTTTTATATTTTATTATGTTACATTTATTATGTTTAATTATGCTGATTGTTTATTGTCTATAGCTGTGGTTGTTTAATGTCTCTTTTATCCTTCTACAGTCTCTTTTTTGCTCACCTAATTTAAATGAATTTTTTTTTGCAAACGACCAGTTTTGGTCAGAAATATAAAAAATAAATAACCATTCAAATTCACAAGTGAATCAGTTTAACAACAATGTACAATAGTGCCACAAAACCAATGTGGATAAAGTAGGCGTAAAGACTGCATTTATTGCTAGGTTACTATAATATCAACATAGAAATAAACTTGGAAAAAGTTACATTTACATTTACATTTAGCTGACGCTTTTATCCAAAGCGACTTACAATTGCTATATATGTCAGAGGTCGCACACCTCTGGAGCAACAAGGGGTTAAGTGTCTTGCTCAAGGACACATTGGTGTCTCACAATGGATTTCGAACCCGGGTCTCTCACACCAAAGGCATGTGTCTTATCCATTGCGCCACCACCACCAAAGTCTCAAGTTAATGAGACTTTGGCTACCTTCACAAGTGACACTTCATCCTAGCATTTTTTTTTTTATTAAATTTTTTTTACAATTATTTTACAAAGAAGAAACAGCACTGCATTGAATACAATAATAACAAATTTAATAAATAAATAAAAACAATAACTGACTCCTCAACAAGTAAGAAAAAACCGTACATATTTCTTAAGAAACTTGTTGTTCTTACTGTTATCAATGAGTTTAAGAGATTTTACAATAAGGGAAATCTCAGCAATAAAGACATCAAATCTAGGCAAAGTCTTGAGAAATTTGTGTTTGTGAATAAAAAATGTACAATGCAACACAAAGAAATGAACAACACTATCAATAGCATAGTCACTCCCAGAAAAATAGAGAAATATATCCTTCAATGAAAAGTTTAAATCACATTTGATAAAGTGAGAAAGATAACAACCCAAACTCTCCCAAAGAGGCTTAACCTGATTACAGTGGTAGAATAAATGAAGCAAAGTTTCTTCCTCAACTTTGCAAAATACACACAGGTCAGAGAGATCAACAAAAGACACTTCATCCTAGCATTATGTTGGAGAACATAAGCCATCTTTGTCATTTCCGGTGAACTGCTGTCATTCTGTACAATGGTTGACTTTTTAATGTTGTATTTATATTTTAATGCAGTTATCACAATTAACAAATTTTGCCAATAAACTAATTTTATTGATTGCAATGAAGACGAAGCTAATGGGAACGTTGGAATAAGAAACCCTGTCTGTAAATGGACACGTGCACGCAACATTTTTCCAGCACTTCAAATGTTATTTTTAATGTGATGACCAAAAACATTATTTGTTCATCCTTCCGAGATTGTCCCCATTTGTAAAACCGAACATTGTAAGATGTAGGAAATACAACATTTGATGGAAAACACTTTTATTTAAAAATAAAATAATACATAATTACCACTATGACCTGGAGATGGCAGCAGAGGATAATTTATTGGCTCATATTAGCCATTTTCAGTCATATTTTTCCCCACGTTTCGCTTTTGAATAAAAATTAAACATTATAAAATCACTAGGTTTAAAAATAAATTGTCGATGTCAAGTATGAAGTATCGCAACACAATATCACAGGATGAACTCACAAAGTCTCATGAAAAACAACTTTTATTGCGAATTACACTGAAAGCAAGCGGGTTGTTTGGCAAGCACCGCACTCTCCCTTTATAATCACTGACAGAAGCTCTGATTTTTCGGCACACTTGTGAAAACTCCCATTTTGTTCAATGAATCTAACTAAAGTGCACAATCTTTGATTTACAGTGTGTTTAGGCTTTTTTTCACACGAAATTGTGAAAACTGATTGTTGAATTTAATTAGGCTATGCTGAAGAGGAAATGTGCGCGTTTTTTTATTTGTAATTTTACATTTGGCCTGACTATTTAAGTGACTATATTCTGATTACAAACTAAGTATTACACTATTGATGCTTTTAAAGCTACCTCAGGGTGTGATGATGCCAACACACCAAAAGTGACATTTCACCGGAAGTTTTCCAGCTGGCTTATATATTATTGCGGAAGTTCTTCAGAACGTTCTGCGCATATGGTCAATTGAAGATGAAAAACGCTTTCAAAATTCTAAATGTACTTTAAAAGATTCTTTAATAAATGAATACTTTGTTTGGTTATGTTATAGCACATTAACCAAGTAAAGTGAAGGCCAAGTATGGCAAACCATCTAAGTTAGTGCACACACATTAGGAGCAGTGTGTAGTGAACACACAAACTGCAAACCGTGGACACACACCCGGAGAAGTGGGCAGACATTCACTGCGGCACCTGGGGAGCGATTGGGGGTTAAGTTCCTTGCTCAAGGGCACCTCAGTCGTTTCCTGACGGTGTTGGGAACTGAACCCTTGACCTTCAGGTTACAAGTCCTAATCAAGTCCTCTAACCAATAGGCCACGACTGCCCCTGTCAACAAATTATTATTATTATTTTGTTTTTTTTGTAAAGCACTACCAAAAACTCTTACTGACCCTAACTTTTGAACGGTAGAGTGTACTAAATAATTTAGACTTACTAAATGGGAGACACTAGTAGGACACATCCAGGTATTTGTAAGTCCCAAACACAAGGGTCAGAGAAAACAGAGTTCACTGCAGGAATAGAACAGCTCTTTCTTCCATAACATCTATGATCACACACAAAGCATTTTAAAAACAGATTTGATAAGAATTGCATAGATAAGAATATCTATCTACTGTTGTTCATACAGTACAGTCATTTCTTTTGTACCAGATGGACAACATACGGATGGATGTTTCTTGGAAGCGGTCAACATTTTAGAGCTGATGAAGTGATCTTCCAGTGGAGCATGCCGTGTGGTCATTTGGCCCATAGTTAACTGTAACCACCTTTATGTATCTCCAATCTGACACAAGAAACAACTTATCATGAGAACAATTAGTAAAATTAGAAGTTTTAATTGTGAAGTGTTAGAATGTACATTTACTCACCACAACTGAGCTGAACAGAGCCTCCTTCACATGTGAAATATTTTTTTGTTTCAACACCTGGAGAGAGAGAAAGGCTGTTTAGGATGCAATAAAGTGCAATTAAAAAGCAATACTGTCCTGTACTTTAGGGATTGTTTTGAATTGTATTGCACATATGGCTTACCTTGTCGGCAAGGTAGTAAAAGTAAAACTAGTGCTGCAAAATCAAACAAAAAACATTCAAACATCTATAGATGATATCAAAAGTGATCAAACGTCAAAATGATCAAAAGTCTCAAATTCACATTGCAAGTCAACGTAAATTTTAATTATACTTTCTTAAATCAAATAATGAAACTGACTTTTCCAGTTTTGAGATCCAGTTTAGATTTTGTGGCATCATGTTGATATGTTTGAACACAAGGAATAAACCATCCTATTTATAAAGCTTTATCTCTGAAGAATAAAAATTAGCTTGCATGTCACTGATTGTGTCAAGCTCTATGCCAAACAAGTCTAATTGGCCCCAAATCAAAATGTGTGATATAATTCGACATGTTGAGGAAAAGTTAGTAGTTGCTGATCTTGTTTTGGCCTAGTAAAGATGCTAATTATTACCATACTGGACCTTTACACATTTACAGCAGATATGGTTTTCCAATCTTTGATTGGTCATGCAACCATTCCTACTCGAGCAGGAATCGAACCGGGTCTCCGGCGTGGTAGGCGAGCGCACTAACAAGGACACTAAAGACCGCAGCCTCTTGAGGCCTGGGGAGTGAGGTTTACATGCACCGCTCTAACAGGCATATGTCCGTTACAGTAGTTCATTTTAAATGTATTTTGACCCATAAACCTGAAATGTTATGTTCTTTACATTATTCTTGAGGATTCTGCATCTGTATGTTTTCATCATATACCAATTTAAAGATTTACTGCTTTGGATTGATGATGAAAATCAAAGCAGAATGCACTTTCTTATTCAGACATGGGATTTGCTGTTGCCAGCTGCAATAAACTGCTCTGATTACAATTCAGAAGAAAGTATAAGCCTGTGAGTGTTTTATCTACTTCTACTAAGAAGACTAACGTAGTATGCAAAAGTCATAGATGTTTCACCAAAAAATATTTTTAGATGGTTACTTGTATCCTTTTCTTTAGTGTGCCAGTAGGAGATTCCAAAAATTCATTTAGCAAATATTGTGATAAATCGGTTGCTGCATCTCAAATGGAATACTTACCTACTATATAGTAAGCGAAAAACAGTATGCCAGTATGTCCGAATGCACAGTATTCTAAAAACAGTAGAAAACCAGTAGACGAAAAGTCCCCAGACGACCTACTTCACTCAACTTGCAGATGACTTACTACTTGCATTCAATAGACACTTTACTATCCCATGATGCCACAGGAGAGGATTTATGAATGGCAGTCAAGCAATCACAACTGACTCTGAATAGCTTAATGAATTCCAATAAGTATTAAATAAAAAAATAATAACACTATCTTACTGCAAAGGTCTAATTTTTTTCTTTTCAACTTTTTTTTTTAAGGTGAAGTGCATCCACCTATGCTGACACAGCACTAAACAAAGCTAATTAATTCATAACTATTCCAAAAGAACATCGTCTGCAAACAGAGATAACATGCTTTTTTTCCCGTTCACTGTGATTCTGCTTTTTATTAGGGTTAAGGCCCGGACACACCAAGCCACCGGTCAGCCAATTCAGTTTTTACGCAAGATGCAGTCGACATGAGGCGACAACACAGTCAGCTTTCATCACTGTGTAAGACTTGATTTTCCTGCTAAGACAAAAGCTGAGATAAAACAAACCCTGCAATAAAGCAATAAAACGGACCCTGAAGAGAAGACCTCAAAGAAAGAGCACAGTACATCGCCTTGTCCAAACTTTTCTCCTTCCTTATCTCTGCATCCCCCTCTCCCTCCTCCCTTCCTTTCCCCCCTGATTTAATTCACTAAAAGTTCACTGAGAATGTCTTTACTATGTTATATCTTGTGAATCTATTGTTTTTTCCTTTTTATGTTTGGTATCATTTTGTCTCAGTGCGATTGGTAAAATGGTCTTAATTTCATTGCAGTCATTGGTATTATTGGTGGTGTCTCTTCAAGATATCTGATAATTCTCTCCTCTCCCCCGAAACCAGATGCTACCCCCTGGGGTAGATGAGTAGACCCAAAACAACAAATATTTGGACAAGCCTTTTGTTCTGGTCTGTGTATATAAGGGTAAGTGGCAGAGCAGTTTTTGGGAACCTGCTTAATATAATTAGCAGAGTTTACACCTTTAAACTGCTTGGAGTTCAAATTTCTTCTGATCTGTCATGGGACGCCCACATTAAGTACATGGTTTCGAAGGTGTGTCCTAGAATCCACTATCTCTGTGTTGCTAAAAACACGGGTCTCCCTTGTGATGTTCTAATGAAAGTATATTTGACATTTATACGGCCAGGTCTTGAGTACGCTAGCCCAGTATGGGGTGGACTACCTAAAGGTCTCTCTGATGAGTTCGAGAGTGTCCAAAAACGTTGCTGTCGGATAATAGGTGTTCCAACTTCTACTCTCCCATCACTGAGTGAGAGGCGCGACGAGGCCACTGTTCGTACTTTTACTAAACTACTCAAGGACAGTTCATCACCACTGCATTGTTTCCTGTCTATGGCTCCAACACCTACTTCTACTACGGCAGCGTAGGGAATTTGTTATGCCCAGGAGTAAATCAAAAAGACTTGAACTTTCTTTTATTCCACGTGCTCTTCCTTTAGTTAGGCTACTTAGCAAAGTTACTTCCTTTTTTCAAAAAATATCAACATGCTGCCACAGAATCTAAACTGGATCTCCTGTAAGTCAAGAAAGCATCGTACAGGACAGTATTATTTTTTAATAAGTAATTGCACTTAACTGCATCCTAACCCAGGGCGCATCGATTCTCACTATGCTCCCTTACCAGAACTTACGTCACATTTCTGAAGTGTCAAACAAAAAACGCACAAGGCAACTCAATAAATACAATGACACGTGGTAGAAGATTTTGAAAAGACAATCTGTTATTTTTTTTATTATATGCCAGCTTAAACATACATCGCTAGACAGGTAGTGTACATGTATAGTTAACATTTATAATTAATATTCAAAATGTTGTAAGGATAGGTAAGTGTTTTAACAGCATAAAAATAATATCAAAAAGAGATAGGTTCTGCTTGTTGTTGATTTATACCAGCGGTGACGTTCTACAACGTTGACGTTGTACGTAGTCATGCTGCTGGAAATTGAGCAATCATTGTCCCAATGTGTAGTGAACCAGGGTCCTTGCCAGTGCCTGGATTCGTGTACACGATATTCTGGCCACATCCGAAATCGCATACTCTCTTGAGTAAGTACTCATTTTGAATAAGTAATTTATTCAAGACCACCAAAAAAGTATGTTCTATGTAGTATGAATGTAATTTGGATGTACTATATTCATCATACTGTCATGATCATGTGAACTATACGTCAATTGTG
Source organism: Leuciscus leuciscus (assembly GCF_965113295.1). NCBI lineage: Eukaryota > Metazoa > Chordata > Actinopteri > Cypriniformes > Leuciscidae > Leuciscus > Leuciscus leuciscus. The sequence goes on from NC_138742.1 coordinate 11,554,093, forward strand.
TTGCTTCACTGCCATTCATCATGGGATAGTAAAGTGTCCATCGTATGCACACTTCAGAATCTCGCCAGAAGTATAGGTCATCTGGGTACTTTTTTTGCCTAATCTTTTTTGAGTACTGTGAATTCGGACATACAGTACTTACTTTGCCACATAATGTGGCAATTTCGTTCCCTTCTATAGTAGTGAAGTATGCAATTTCAGATGCAGCCACTGATTCAAACTCTGGAGTTAGGGAGCTGATTAAGGCCTAGTCCACACGTTTAAGTTAAGTTTAAGTTTATTTATTTATTTAATATGGACATAACAACTGCATTGGACAAACCAGATACATTGTTTTTTGTGTTATAGCAAAACTGCTAATTTGCAACACTTGTCCATAGGAGGCTACACATTTCACAAAACACAACAAAATACAGTATATAAAACACAATGCAAAACAGTACAATATTTAAGAGGGTAAACAATACACATCATCAAAATATATTTCAATAAGCATTACCATGTGTGCAGCTTTGACTTGACTTCAGCCATTGTTTCAGACTTCTTTTAAAGCTGATCATGTCTGTCTGCAATTTTAAGTTAGTGGGCAGAGAGTTCCATAGTCTCGATCCATTAAAAGAGAAACTGGACTGACCAAAAGATTTTGTAAATTTTGGAAGAACACAGTCCCCACTGACTGAGGCTCTGGTGGAGGGTCTAAGTGAGCCCTGACGGCTAATAATGAGAGCAGAAAACAGCGGCGACACATGACTGTTCAAACATTTAAAAACCAATTTCAGAGTACTAAAATGTATAAAGTTTTCAAAAGTAAAAAGATTATGTCTATGAATGATATCACAGTGATGTGATCTCATAGGTTTTCTGGCAAATACCTTGACTGCCTGTTTGTACACTGAAACAGCCGGCTTGAGTGTGGACGGAGAGGTTTGTGACCAGGATGTGACGCAGTAAGACAGATGTGAGAAAATCATTGCATGCATGTATAACAGTGCGGCCTGCTGAGACAGATCCCTCCTGATAAAACGTAAACAATTCAAGTTGGATCAAACATTTTTGACTTGACTTTGAAAATTAAGGTTGTTGTCAAGAATAATTCCCAGATATCTGGTCTCTTTTACTTCTTGAATAATTTCATTGTTTATGCTTACTTCAAAGATGCTGTCAGAAGGTCTTGTTTTAATAGAAAAACAGACAGCAACAGTTTTCTTCATGTTTAAGGTTAGGTGAGATGACTCAAACCATTTAGAGATGTCTACTAGGGCAAGTGTCAACTGCTGCGCTGCCATAGCTGGGGTTTTAGCAGATAGATGGATGACTGTATCATCTGCATACAGCTGGCAGTTGGCACCTTGGCAGCTATCTGGGAAGTCATTGATGTACATTGTGAACAACAATGGCCCCAGTACTGATCCTTGAGGAACCCCCATGTTGTTAGGGCAAAGGTCTGACATCACCCCATTAACCTTAACACACTGTTGCCTCCCCTCTAAATATGAATGTAACCATGCAAGAGAACTAGGTGACAATTTGAAGAGCTGGAGTTTGTTAATTAGCACGCTGTGATCCACAGTATCAAAGGCCTTTTTTAGGTCTAGAAATACAGCACCAACTACTTGCCCTTTGTCTAGAGGCCCTTTGATCTTCTCTAGCAAGTAACAATTAGCTGTTTCGGTGCTGTATTTGCGCCTAAAACCAAACTGTTGAGGATGCAGCAACTGGTTTGACTCAAGATGTTCAATGAGTTGTTCTGCAATTACCTTCTCCAGGATTTTAGACACAACCGGTAGAATTGCAATAGGCCTGTAATTGTTGGGTGTGTCCTTTTTCCCTGACTTGTGGATTGGTGTTATTACAGCGGGCTTCCAGCACTGTGGAAATGTACTTGACCGAATTGAAAGATTAACTAAATATGTAATTGGTTGTAGCAGACTGTCCTGATGTTTTTTAATCAAGATCATACTTAAGTTATGGATGTCTTTTGCTGCGGAGTTGTTTATGTTTGTAATTATCTTTTTAACTTTATCAGAAGAGACTTCTTGGATTTTAAAAAGGCCTGTGTTAGCTAAATTAACATCTTCAACACATGTCACCTTGTTTTTAAATTTGTTTGCTAGTTCATGTACAGAGTCTATAAAAAAATTATTAAAAACATTTGCCATTGACTCATTGTTATTAACAAGAGTGCCATCCACTTTGATGGAATCTATCATAGTGTGCTTTTTCTTTGCAGGGTTGGTTAAGTAGTTTATGTGTTGCCACAATTTATAACTACTTCCATTAGCCTCTTCTATCTTTTTAGTAAAAAAGTTGGTTTTGGCTTTACGCAGATTGCTTATGACTTGATTTCTAAGTGTAGTATAAATTAGATGATCTGTGCCGTTTCTAGTTTTCATAGATTTTTTACGTGCAGTGTCACGTTTTTTCATAATGTGCCAAATATCTCCATTAAACCATGGGAGGGAATGTTTTTTTGATTTACTTGTCCATGTTTTAGTAAACTTTATCGTATTACTCAATGTAGTGACAAAGATATTAGCACTTTGGTTCACATTGGACTCTTGCGTAACATTATCCCAGTTTATTTGGTTCAGTTCTTCTTCAAAGTTATTTTGTTTTGCTTTTGGAATTCCTATTTTCTGTATTTTTGTTTCTTGGTTATAATAAGTCAATCGTTTTTTACCCAGTTTCCTAACAATTAAGGTCATATTATGATCCGAGAGCCCAGTAATGAGGTTATAGGTTTTTGTTATTCTTTCAGGCCTATTTGTAAGAATCAAATCAATCAGCGTTTTACTATTTCTAGTGACTCTGGTAGGTTTGTCTATGAGCTGTTTATATTTAAATTTATCTACTAGAACTTTTAATTTAATTTTACTACTTTTTTCCAGCCAGTTTATATTAAAGTCGCCCAGTATTATGCTTTCAGAGCAATCCATATTTGAAAGAAGACTCTTAAATTCATTATAAAAGTTCACACTGTGTGAAGGTGGATTATAAAGAACACATAAGTTAAATTTCATGGTTGGAGACAAAGTAATTCGTAATGCAAGGCCCTCCAATTTTACATTAATTGCAACCTCTTCACATTGAAATTGATCTCTAATGTATATTAACACCCCCCCACCCCTTCCTTGTTCCCGATCTCTTCTAAAGCACTTGTAGCCTAGTATATTAATTAGATTTGTTGAAATACATTGATTTAGCCAACTTTCAGAAACGCACAAGAAGTCCAAATTCGAGTCAGTTAATAGGTTATGTATTTGGTCTATTTTTGGTAAAATACTTCTAACGTTGAGGTGTCCCCCTAGTATTCCTTTGGGTTTCGTTTGCGGATTCCATATGACTTGCGCATGATTTACAGTCTGGAAAAACTTGAGCTGTCTCTGCTTCACTGTCGCGCAATTTGAAGGTTTGACCCTTGCGGGACACCGTCTTTGTGTACTTTCCGCATCTGTCTGTCATAGCAGCATCGCAGGATGTTTGATTCTCAAGAATATGATCGTTGGATGGGTTAAAACTCACCGGTGTAGCGAGACAAACGGTGTCAGATGTTCCCCTCAGCTCCGTTGCACCAGGAGACATTAGATGGTATGGGCCGACATCCGTTTCTTCGCTCGAAGTTTGGACAACTAGCTGCCGCCTCACCGCGGAGGCAGTAGCCCCAGCTGTTTCTGCAAAACCGCAAATGGACTTGCTAGGTTTCGCCCAGCTGGATCTTGTAACAGCAACATGCGAAACCCGTTTACTCGCTATAGCGGCCTCTGGTGTACACGATAAACTCCAGTGAGACAGCGCTCCACGGCAATCCTGGGATGCGTCCTCGTCCAAGTAACCAATTGACGGGGGCATCCCGCGCGGTGGAGAGGGCAGTGCGGCGCAGCCGGTAAACTCGCCGCTACTCCTTGATGGATCCGTTGAACCGGTGACCACATCCACGTCGATCACTGGTCCCGCCGCGCTCGCCGGAGAAATGGAAGAAGCGAGGTGAGTGTTTAACTCAGACGTGTGACGTAGAGTAAAAGTACGTACCTGTAAGTTTCCTGCGGTGCTCTTGCTGTGGTTTGATGCGATGATATGGGGGCTATCTGACGTTGGACCAGTTGTCGGACCGGGGCATTGGTGGATGTCCCCGGACAGCAGAAGGCAGATGGTAATTATTAGCGCGAGGCTCTGCTGCGGTTTTAGTACATACATGGGTATTTTTATTAACGGAGGAAGAAGAATTTTTTTTTAATAAATCGCATACAGCCACACAAGCACGGTTTAAAAAACAATTTCCGTCCACATGAAAACGCAAAACCAAGATATGAACCGCAATCATGTAAATATCATTTGCCTCATGTAAACAAAGGAGATAGCGGAGTGTGCGCTATTGTTTCCTTTGTTTGACATCAGATTGTGCTAATCTGATGTCAAACAAAGGAAACAATAGCGCACACTCTGACGTCATAAGCCAAAATCCCCTGGCAGGAGTTTTCAAAAAAGTTCGGTTTCAGTGACCGGATACTACGTTTGTGTGTGGACGAACGGCTAAACCGCATATAAAAATCTGCGGTTTTGAAAATACCCGTGTTCATGTGGACTGGGCCTGGACGCACCCTGTGTATTTGGCTCCTCTGCCATGTCATGTTCTCATTGGTTTATGGTCTTGTCATGTGGTTTTCAGTTGTGTCTTCCCATTGGTTCATTGTGTTGATTACTTTCAGGTGTCTTGTTATGTCATTAGTCCTTGTGTATACATAAGGCATCATATTTCCCTAGTCTTTTGTCAAGCTTTGTTTTCAGTAACTGCTATTTGGTGAGTCTCATGTTCATGTTTCTTTAGTCAAAGTCATGTTTTGTATATTTTCAATAAATTGCACTTGGATTCAACTGTCCTCCTGTCAGTGGGCTAAATATAACAATGTAATGGAATTCAGTCCTTTACTGCAATCATTTGGGAGTGAAAAGAATAGTGTTTTGGAATCTTGTTAAAAATTTCAGAACATCTGAATTTTTGCTTTTTGTTATAAATATTGTGTGCTCATGTGTTCCCTTAAAATAATTCTAGGGCTTTCCTTCTGTTTACACATTCACCATGCTGGTGCAAATCTGGATCACTTGTAAGTACTGATTTAGAACCAATTCAATTTGCATGATTTCAAGTGTTTTAACTGGTTGTTATTGGATTTTCAGTGCTGCTGTTTTTGTATCAACATGGTAAGGCAACTGACTAATACATGTGCAGTCTCATTAAAAACTTCCAGGTGCAGAACATTTAAGTAATTTTACTTGTTTCCTCTCTTCAGGTGCAGAAGCAAAAAAAACACTGGTCTGTGAAGGAGACTCTGCATGTGTACACTGTGGTGAGGAATTAGTCCTTTAAGTTATATGTTTGGCTTTTGTTCCCAAATGGGACAGTATGAGTGCGGGTAATAGGATCATGAGTTGTGTTTTTTGTTTTGTTTTTTTTACATCAGATGTGGGTTACATAAAGGTCACTAAAGCCAACTATGGGAGGACCAATTGCAAAACGTGCACAAGTGGGAAACGGCGTAATCAGATCTCAAATAAACACTGCAGCACAGAAGCGTCCCTCTCTATAATGTCCAATCGGTAGGTTTAACCGATAACATGGGAAAATAAGTTTACAATTTCAGTGTATGCATTAAGCACAAGATGCAAACTGTTTATAGTATACTAAGTACTTGTCATTGTCTGTCCATGAATCAGGTGTGATGGAAGAAAGAACTGTACTGTTCCTGCAGTGAACTCCGTTTTCTCTGATCCTTGTGTTGGGACTTATAAATACCTGGATGTATCTTATGAATGTATCCCAGCAAGTAAGTAATTTCCATCGTTCACTTTGAAGTTTAATATTTTATAAAGGTGTAGCAAATGAGTATAAATATTTGTGTATCTTGTACTGTAGTTACTGTATTTCTGACCTCTGTCCCCCCCCCCTCCCACCCAAAAAAAAACCTGTAGAAAGAAGTATAATCTGTGAAGGTCATCAAAGCGTTATTAAGTGTTGTAAGTACTTTTCTTTCTGTATCTTTACTATGCTGAGATCAGTGAATAGCCTCATGTCCACAATGCTTTTAATGGATCAGTGCTGCAATACATGTTGGCACAAACGTTTTTTTATTTTTTTTATTAAAGTGATTAATTGATGGGTGTCTGTCAAAAGGTAAAGGTGTTATTCATATTCATCATGCCAATTATGGAAGGCGAGGTCTCTTAACCTGCCCTCATAAATTAGCAACCACACCACACTGTTACTCTCCTCAGACCAGCACCCTGCGTTCCAGGTACAGCAGATACACTTCATCTAGAGTTACTTTTAGACTTTAGGTCACACTGTCTTCAGCTATTTTTGAAATGTATACAAAATGTATCCAAGGGACAATGTACATTGCGAATCATTATCCTGTGTATTAAATGGCTACTTAACACATGGACAAATATAGACTAGTTTGAGACAGTAGAATGATATAAGCCACTGAAGCTAGTAGACAGTCTTTTCTAATTCCAATTTTTCTTTCTTAAGGTGCAACGGGAAGAAGTCTTGTCAACTAAAAGCATCAAATTCATTCTTCTCTGATCCATGTGTGGGTGTTTATAAGTATCTGGTAGTGACATACAGCTGTAAATAATATTGACCATCCTGCCACAAATGCACCTTTGTTCACGTGTCATGATTGTCAACAAATGACAATAATGGAAAGCAAAATAAAGTAGAATCCAGATGCTTTACAAATGGTCTATCATGAATTTCAGCAACAACTAAAAATTTGTTTCTAAATGCTTAATTTTCTATATAAAAATAATTGAGGTCATGTTTGTGGGATTGTCTGTAAAAGATATCAGGTTTTTACATTAATCAGAATAAGCAACTTAGTTTTACAATTTTCAACTTAAGTATGTAAAATGTAGTTTAAATTGAAATTACTTCTACAGTTGAGTTTTTTTTTTTTTTTTTTTTTTGGAATGGTGTAAAAATAAAGCTTTCAAAATGTGGTTTTCAGTGATGCCATTACCATTTTTGGCTCCCAAAGAACCTTTCAGTGAACTTAAAAGAACCACCAAATTGTTGAACCTATAAAACACGAGTTCTTTCACTTCTATTTCCTATAAAGCTCTTTTGTAAGAATTTGTATTGCAAAAAGCACTCTACACTGTACAGCATCCTAACATTTTCAAATACAAAACAGCCATGGTCAATGGACTCAAGATGTTTACATTGACAAAATCATTGGAAACAAACAAATTCTACAATAAATAATTCCCATACTCACCCTTTAAAAAAAACTCATTCATCATTTAACATTTTAATTGAAAAGGGAATAAAAGACTTCTTAAATGATTATACCAACACATCAGAAATCTACCGTCTTCCAGAAGGTAACAATACTCTGAATGCAGAACATGCAATGGATCAGCTAAGATTGTATGAGCTTCTCTAAGAACCGATTGTTCAGTGACTCAAGTGACAATTCCTTTCTCCCACTGGTCTTCATCGCTATTTTAACCAAGCATGCAAGTGTCACAGGTCGGGATGGGCCAAGCCGGACTGCGCCCACCCCTGAACCAGGTCCACCCTGAGGAGCGTGTCAGAGACGAGACGGAAACAGAATTCAAGGGAATAACAGTTCTTTTTATTAAAGTTAAAAGTAATTTGAATAACCTAAGCTAAAATCTTCCTTTCCTCTTCTTCCCCGGAATCGAGGCAATGCAGCAGTCTCCGGGACCCACTCCCACGTCGATACAAGGTTCGCAATGGCCTGAGATGGATCGATGGATTTCCACAGGTGTGTATGCGGTCGGGGCTGTTCCTCTTCCCACGCTGATGCAGGGTCCGCAGGGACCTATGACGGACAGGTGAGTTTCCACAGGTGAGTAGACAGTCGAGCTGTTCCTCTTCCCACACTGATGCAGGGTTCACAGGGACCGACGACAGACAGGTGAGTTTCCGCAGGTGAGTAGACAGTCGGGGCCCTTCCTCTTCCCACACTGATGCAGGGTTCACCAGGACCGACGACAGACAGGTGAGTTTCCACAGGTGAGTAGACAGTCGGGACCCTTCCTCTTCCCACACTGATGCAGGGTTCACAGGGACCGACGACAGACAGGTGAATTTCTACAGGTGGGTATACAGTCAGGGCTAGTCCTCTTCCCACACTGATGCAAAGTTCACAGAGGCCTACGACGGACAGGTAAGTTTCCACAGGTAAGTAGACAGTTTGAACTCTGGGGCTGCAGCAGACTCGAGTCAACAGGCTGACCGGAGCTTCTCTAGGACAGACAGTTAGAACAGACAGAGTCAGCTTCAACAGCAGTATATAGGCCTCACGGGTGTTGCCGGGGACAGGTGACTCCACACCATGCAAATGGGCCGGGGACTATAGCAGACTCAAAGGTGCAGGCCGAGCGGAGCTTCTCGTGTGTTGCAGGGGACAGATAACTTCACACCATGCAGATGGACCTGGGGCTATAGCAGATTCAAGTCGCAGGCCGAGCGGGGCTTCTCTAGAACAGACAGAATCAACTTCAACAGCAATATACAATTCTCACGTGTGATGCAGGGGACAGATGACTTCACACCATGCAGAATGGACTTGGGGTTGTAACAGGCTCAAGTCGCGGGCTGAGTGGAACTCCTCTAAAACAGAATCAACTTCAACAGCAGTATACAGTTCTCACGTGTGTTGCAGGGGACAGATGACTTCACACCATGCAGATAGACTTGGGATCGTAGCAGGCTCAAGTCGCGGGCTAAGCGGAACTCCTCTAAGACAAACAGAATCAACTTCAACAGCAATATACAATTCTCACGTGTGTTGCAGGGGACAGATAACTTCACGCCATGCAGAGAGGCTTGGGGTTGTAACAACTCAAAGTCGCAGGCTGAGCAGAACTTCTCCAAGACAGACAGAATCAACTTCGACAACAGTATACAGCTCTCACGTGTGTTGCAGGGGACAGATGACTTCACACCATGCAGAATGGGCTTGGGGTTGTAACAGGCTCAAGTCACGGGCTGAGCGGAACTCCTCTAAGACAAACAGAATCAACTTCAACAGCAATATACAGTTCTCACGTGTGTTGCAAGGGGGGCAAACCTTCTCACCATACAGGTGGGTTGACAGGCAAGTAGCGAACTTAAGTCAACAGGCTGGACAGAGCTTCTTCTAAGACAGTCAGAATCACTACTTCAAAACAGAGAGGTTAGTTTGACTCACAGATGCTGTTCCTTCTAGTCCTCAACAGATGGGGCCGATCAACATTATTAAGCTCCAGTTACGGACAGTAGACCAGCATGGCACGTGGGGAGTGCACGGCAAAAGAAAATAAATCTTCCACACACACACGGCAATTTCACTCCAAACATGCAACGTGAGGGGGGAAACGTCAATTTAAGCACTGCAATCCACTTCAATAAGTGCAGATAAGGCCAGCACTCACCCAGGGGTCTCCGTGCCACAAGCAACGAGCTCCAATGTTGGGAAAAAGATGTTTCAGGGTTTTCCTCCACAGACATAGACGGATTCACAACACCGTTCCAACACGGGGGAAGAGGGCAAGAGATCGAACATGAATCAGTATAATTCACTCAGTGACATTTAGATAGCACAATCAAAGCACTCCAATCCACCTCAAACTCAGCGTTGAAACATGCAGGTACGAGATACAATGGTCGATTACTTATCTCTCTCCCTTCCAGGCAAACGGTGTGTTTTCACAACTCTTCCACACTCCTCGAGTCCCCTCCAGCAACACTTCCCTTTGCACCCCGCAATTCTTCTCTGCAACACTCAAATAGAACGACTTCTCACGGGAGAGAACCACCCAACAGTCTCTCTTCGCTGGCTTTTTATATCCTTCTCAATGCCCACACAGCTTCGTCATGGCTCTAGATTAATTCCCCACACCTGATGTCGATTTCCTCATCCCGGTTGGCAAGGCAACAGATACACATTTACACGGGGGGTGGTGTTTCCTTGTTATTGTACCGGAGGGGACACAATTGCGGCGAACTTTAGTTCCACCCTCATTCGTCACACCGTGACATACTCCCCCGCCAAACCGTTCTAGTCCCGAGAACGGGAGCCGGACACCCAGTCTCCATATCTAGCTGGGGACTGACCTCGGTTCTTCCGCTGGGATCGCCTGGGTGGGGAAATAGGCTCTTCAGGCCGTGGCTCTATGCCTAGTCCCCTCGGGACCACCGCCCATCCCACCAACTGGGGCATCCATGCTGTTTCACCGGGGGGCTTTTCGGCAGCAGGAGTCGGATAGTTCGGACAGGGGCGAATCAGGTTGCGATGCAACACCCGCTCTGGACCGGCTCTCCCTTCGGGACGGATGGCATACACCGGCTGGTCTAGGTGTGGTTGCCGCTGGACTACATAGGGCTGTGACTCCCACCGGTCACTTAGTTTGCCCTTCCCCTGGCGACGGTTGTCCCTTACCAATACCCTCTCCCCTGGTAGTAGCGGTGCTTCCCGAGCCGTCCGGTCGTATAGCCTTTTGTTCTTCGCTGCAGCCCGACTGATCTGATCCGAGACCTGCTCATAAGCCGACTGAAGGCGCTGGTGGTGCCTGGTCACCCAATCGGTCAGACTGCTCCCTTCTTCCGCCGCCATGGTCCCCAAGAGCAAATCAGTTGGAAGCCTCACATGCCTTCCAAACATCAGATAAGTTGGGGCATAGCCCGTAGTACTGTGTACGCTATTGTTGTATGCCTGAACTAATGCCGGAAGTCTGTCGGCCCAATGGCCCTGCTGGTCCTCCTCCAGGGTCCCCAGCAGGCTCAGCAGCGTCTGGTTAAACCTCTCGCACCCCCCGTTCCCTTGGGGGTGATAAGGGGTCGTATGGGTCTTCTTCCCTCCATACAGCTGGCACAGCTCGTGTATCACCCTGGACTCAAAATTAGGCCCCTGATCAGAATGGAGTACTTCGGGACACCCGAACGGCTGGATTACATACTTCCACAGGGCGTTGGCGGTGGTAATGGCAGTCTGATCTAGGGTCGGAACGGCCCAAGCGTACTTCGTGAACAGGTCCGTAACCACAAGGATATACTGGATCCGGTCCACCGGCCGACCCAGGGTCAGATAGTCCATAGCGACAATGTGCAAGGGTGCCTTGGCCTGAATTGGAACCAGGGGAGCCCGTACCTCTTTCCTGGTCTTAAACAATATACAGCGTGGACACTTCTGTAGATAGGCCCTCGTTGTGCCCTCCATTCCGGGCCAGTAGAAGTGTCGCCGTAATAAGGCTGTCGTCCTCTCCTGCCCTTGATGCCCCATCCTGGTGTGATAGGCTTCCAACAACGCTGGCCAGCGTCCCTCGGGGACCACCACCTGACAAACCCTGTCGCCCCACTTGGGATCTTGGAGGGCCCTGCAAATCACCCCTTCCTTCAAATAGAGTCTCTCTCTCTGGCCCAACAGTCCTCGCACTGTTCGGGTCTGAGCTCGGCATTGCGCACCGGCGGGCCATGCCTTCCGCCTCAGCCAAGTTCGGACCACCAGCAGATCCTCGTCCTCGCCCTGCCATACCCTCCAGCGCTGCGGGTCCCATCCCCAACAACCCGGGGGTTCTTCCAAGGGCTGGCCGGGTGCCTCCACAATCCCCACCATTAGTCCTTCGTCATGTCCTGCTTCCTGAGCCAATACCGGGCCCGATGATCCTTCCTCTGGCAGCCTAGATAGGACATCGGCGTTGGTATGTTCCCTCCCTGGCCGGTATTGGAGCTGGTAATCGAAGTTCGCCAGTTGTGCCACCCATCGCTGTTCTACCGCCCCCAGCTTGGCGGTCTGCAGATGTACGACCGGATTATTGTCCGTAACCACTTGCACCCTGGCTCCCCACAGGTAATCTTTAAATTTTTCACTCACCGCCCACTTCATTGCCAGCAGCTCGAGTTTAAAGGAACTGTAATTGGCGTCGTTTCTTTCGGTGGGGTGCAGGCTTCGGCTCGCATAAGCGATTACCCTCTCCTTTCCTTGTTGCTTCTGAGCCAGGACAGCTCCTAAGCCCAGGTTACTGGCATCTGTGTACAGGATGAAAGGCTGTGTGAAGTCGGCATAAGCCAAAATCGGGGCCTGTAATAACTCCTGTTTGAGCCTCTGAAAGGCCTCCTCACACGCCGGATCCCACTGGATCGATGGCGACCCTCGACCCCGAACTCGTCCCGTACCTCCCAGCAGCTGATTGATCGGCTTGGCGATTCTGTAGAAGTCTTTAATGAATCGCCTATAATATCCGACGAAGCCCAGGAAGGATCTAACCTGCCGTACCGTCTTAGGGGTGGCCCACCCCTGCACAGCCGCCACCTTCTCCGGATCGACAGAAATCCCTCCAGCACTCACAATGTGGCCCAAGAATTTTACCTCCTTTCGGAAAAACTGACATTTATCCGGCTGGAGTTTCAGCCCATACTTCTCCAGGGAGAGAAAGACCTGTTCCAGGTGTTGGAGATGGGACCCGAAATCCGGAGAATAGACGATCACGTCGTCGAGGTAGACAAGCGTGGTCTCCATTAGTTGGCCGCCCAGGCAACGCTGCATGAGCCGTTGGAAAGTGGCTGGGGCGTTGCAGAGGCCAAAGGGCATCCGGTCCCACTCATATAACCCAAAGGGGGTAGTGAACGCAGTCTTCTCCCTGTCCCGCTCATCCACCTGGACTTGCCAGTATCCGCTGGCCAGATCGAGTGTCGAATACCAAGCTGCTTGTGTAAGGCTGGTGAGAGAATCTTCTACTCGGGGCAGTGGGAAAGCATCCCTTTTGGTCACCTGGTTGAGCCGCCGGTAGTCCACACAGAACCTCCAAGAACCATTTTTCTTCCGTACCAGTACTATCGGCGCGGCCCAAGGACTGCTGCTCTCCCGGATAATTCCCTTATCCAACATCCCCCTCAGGAGGGTGCGAACCTCTGGGTACAGGGTCGGAGGCACGGGTCGATAACGCTCCCTACTGGGTGTGGCCTCTCCGGTCGGGATCTGGTGCTTAACTGCATCCGTACAGCCGTAGTCCTCGTCATGGGTAGAGAACAAATGTTGCCATTTCGTCAAGAAACATTGGAGTTGTTGGACTTGGTCCTCTTTCAATCCCTCTCCCCGTAACGACTCTCCTTCCAGATGTGTCGGCAGTCTTCCTCCAACCTCTTCCACGTGTCGACCCGTTTGTGCCAGGGCCACCTCTACCACTGTTGGACTTACTCGACAGAATTCCACTTCTCCCTGTTCTCGAATTTGATGGGGCTTCACCGAGGTAACTCGGGCTAGGCGTTGGTGGCGGTATAGGTGGATCGGGAAAGAATTTGTATTTCGGACTCTAACTGAGACTCGGCCTCTCCTTGCAGACGCCAACCCCCGAGCAACTTCCACCTTAGGGCCATCCGGGTAAGGCTCCACCAAAACCCACTCCTGGGGGCTATAAAGCCGAGAGGGCACCCTGGCCCAGACCACGGCTTCACTTCGAGCGGGAACGGACAAGGCATAACGGCAGGCCACTCTCCCAGTACTCTCCCGTTCGCCCTGCTGCTCAGCCAGGCAAACCCGGCGACAGTCGGCTCTCACCCGATCCCACTCCTGGCCATCTGATGACGAGGCAGCTCGCACTGGTCTGCCCCGGAACAGTTCCTCCCAACACTCAGAGATCACGTTCATGCCCAGTAGGGCCCGATGAGACCCCAGACAGCCATCTCGCACCACCACTACTCCCTTCTGGGGTACCACAACCCCGTGTATCTCCAGATCCATCACCAAATATCCCACGTATGGTATGTCAAGTCCATTTGCCCCACGCAGGGTCAACCAGGGGGCTTCGGCCGTCGACCGACCCTGGGCACCAAATAACTCATGAGTCAGGCTCTCCGCAAACAAGGTTACTTGCGACCCGGTGTCCAGGAGGCATTGTACTTCCCGGCCGTTGACCTGAATCGCCACAACCGGACAACGGCCCACCAGGTGTTCGTTGGGGAGTGTGGGAAGCTGAGGGTCTAACAAGGGGGTCCCGACCACTTGACCCACAGTGGCCGGACGCTCTAAAAACCCCCCTGCGATGCCCGTCTGGAGGAGCACTGACGGGAGTAATGACCCGGTTCTCCACAGTTATTGCAGAGAGGGCGACCCTGTTCATCCCACTGGAATCGAGGCCCCAAAGGCCGAAGTGGACGGCGTTCTGGGAGATGGCCCCCATCGGAGTACGCCCGCTCCCGTGGCGGAGGCAATGAACGGGAATGTTCCCGGCGAAGTTCTGCCACGAGGGACTTAGACAGTTCGGACAGTTGCTCACGTACGTCCTTCTTCAGCTCCTCCCGAAGGGCCTGTTTCCAGTCCGATATAGCAGGGGGCGGTGGAACACTAGTGGCGTTGGTGGCCAGACAACTGGGAGGGTCGATGCTCGCAGCATGGTCACGTTCAAGGGCTAAAGCTTCTCCACGCAGCTCTTCAAAAGTGAGGTCGGATTCTCGTCATAGTTGGACCCGCAGACTCTGACGCACAGGGCCTTCTCGTAATCCTAATAGAAACTGATCTCTCAACAGGACTTCCTCATCACCCAGACCGTGATCTTGTCTTCCTTTCAAACGGGAGAACTGTTCCCTCAACTGTAGTGTGAATGCACGGACATTTTGTCGAGGCCCTTGTCTACAATTGAAAAACTGCGTTCGCAGGACAGCTACCGGGGTGGTGTCTCCATATTGCCCCGTGAGAAATTCAAAGATTGCTTGGGCCGTCGTTCGATTTGCTTCCGGCGCTGCCTGTACCTCTCTTCTTGCTTCTCCTTCCAAGGAATTTAAAACAAACTGTACTTTCTGAGGGGCACTCAGACCTTGAAGTCCGGCTAAGTATTCGACCTGAGCTTTCCAACATGACAAACTCACTTCTGATCCGGGGCCTCCGTACTTCTGGGCCCACGGGGCTCCCATAAAAATCGGCATTGCCGGTTGCCGCACTACTGGCTCTTCTTCTTCAGCCATCTCACTCTGATCGCTCAACTCAAGGTGGTACCCTGCCGACTTACGCCAAATCTGTCACAGGTAAGTAGACAGTTTGAACTCTAGGGCTGCAGCAGACTCGAGTCAACAGGCTGACCGGAGCTTCTCTAGGACAGACAGTTAGAACAGACAGAGTCAGCTTCAACAGCAGTATATAGGCCTCACGGGTGTTGCCGGGGACAGGTGACTCCACACCATGCAAATGGGCCGGGGACTATAGCAGACTCAAAGGTGCAGGCCGAGCGGAGCTTCTCGTGTGTTGCAGGGGACAGATAACTTCACACCATGCAGATGGACCTGGGGCTATAGCAGATTCAAGTCGCAGGCCGAGCGGGGCTTCTCTAGAACAGACAGAATCAACTTCAACAGCAATATACAATTCTCACGTGTGATGCAGGGGACAGATGACTTCACACCATGCAGAATGGACTTGGGGTTGTAACAGGCTCAAGTCGCGGGCTGAGTGGAACTCCTCTAAAACAGAATCAACTTCAACAGCAGTATACAGTTCTCACGTGTGTTGCAGGGGACAGATGACTTCACACCATGCAGATAGACTTGGGATCGTAGCAGGCTCAAGTCGCGGGCTAAGCGGAACTCCTCTAAGACAAACAGAATCAACTTCAACAGCAATATACAATTCTCACGTGTGTTGCAGGGGACAGATAACTTCACGCCATGCAGAGAGGCTTGGGGTTGTAACAACTCAAAGTCGCAGGCTGAGCAGAACTTCTCCAAGACAGACAGAATCAACTTCGACAACAGTACACAGCTCTCACGTGTGTTGCAGGGGACAGATGACTTCACACCATGCAGAATGGGCTTGGGGTTGTAACAGGCTCAAGTCACGGGCTGAGCGGAACTCCTCTAAGACAAACAGAATCAACTTCAACAGCAATATACAGTTCTCACGTGTGTTGCAAGGGGGGCAAACCTTCTCACCATACAGGTGGGTTGACAGGCAAGTAGCGAACTTAAGTCAACAGGCTGGACAGAGCTTCTTCTAAGACAGTCAGAATCACTACTTCAAAACAGAGAGGTTAGTTTGACTCACAGATGCTGTTCCTTCTAGTCCTCAACAGATGGGGCCGATCAACATTATTAAGCTCCAGTTACGGACAGTAGACCAGCATGGCACGTGGGGAGTGCACGGCAAAAGAAAATAAATCTTCCACACACACACGGCAATTTCACTCCAAACATGCAACGTGAGGGGGGAAACGTCAATTTAAGCACTGCAATCCACTTCAATAAGTGCAGATAAGGCCAGCACTCACCCAGGGGTCTCCGTGCCACAAGCAACGAGCTCCAATGTTGGGAAAAAGATGTTTCAGGGTTTTCCTCCACAGACATAGACGGATTCACAACACCGTTCCAACACGGGGGAAGAGGGCAAGAGATCGAACATGAATCAGTATAATTCACTCAGTGACATTTAGATAGCACAATCAAAGCACTCCAATCCACCTCAAACTCAGTGTTGAAACATGCAGGTACGAGATACAATGGTCGATTACTTATCTCTCTCCCTTCCAGGCAAACGGTGTGTTTTCACAACTCTTCCACACTCCTCGAGTCCCCTCCAGCAACACTTCCCTTTGCACCCCGCAATTCTTCTCTGCAACACTCAAATAGAACGACTTCTCACGGGAGAGAACCACCCAACAGTCTCTCTTCGCTGGCTTTTTATATCCTTCTCAATGCCCACACAGCTTCGTCATGGCTCTAGATTAATTCCCCACACCTGATGTCGATTTCCTCATCCCGGTTGGCAAGGCAACAGATACACATTTACACGGGGGGTGGTGTTTCCTTGTTATTGTACCGGAGGGGACACAATTGCGGCGAACTTTAGTTCCACCCTCATTCGTCACACCGTGACACAAGCTTCGACTTTACCTGAATTGTAAAGTTACCAAACCGTAATGCCATATCTGATTATGCTCTCTATAACTGCTTGATAGAACAACCACGTAATTTTCTGGTCCACTCCATAAAGTCTAAGTCTACGTAAAAAGTACAGTCTTTGCTGCACACGAGAACAAATTGTATCCACATGAATCCCCCAACTAAGTGTATTATCCATATGGATACCAAGGTACTTGTAGGAACGTACTTGATTGATGTTTCATGTAAAAGCTCTTGTGTGTGATCACCTAGTGATCTAAGGTCAAAAATCATCTTCTTAGTCTTTTCTGTATTTAAAATAAGATGATTTAGATCACACCACTCTACAAACCTTGATACCGCTGAGAAATAAACTGACAAATCAGTATTCTCATACAAAAGACTATATGTATCGCTGTGTCATCCGAGAATTTCACTATAAAATTCTTATAATCAAAACTTGAACACTCGTTGGTATACAATGTAAAAAGTATAGGAGAACTGACACATCCCTGTGGAACACCTGTGCTGATATCTTTCAGCTCTGATAAAGTGTGATTGAATCTAACCTGTTGGGACCGATGTTAACAGCATCTTCTGAACTACGGCCCCGTATGCGAATTGTAATGGATCAAGTACAGAGTTAACTTCGGTCTTTAAAATGGACATCATACACTTCTCAACTTTTCATTACACAGGATGTCAAGGCTACTGGCCTAAAATCATTGTTTTCACTCCAACCTGTTTTTGTTTTTTGGTAATGGAACAATTATAGATTTTTTTCCATAGATCAGGTATAATATGCAGCATTGGTTGGAAAATGTTAGCAACATGTCCATCTCAGGTGGCTAATTTGTGCTTCCTTTGAGTCATTCATGTAAAAATCTGTTTATTTAATTGTTTTTTGGTAAAGTTGCAAGTCACTTATCCTAGTTGTCCTGGCATACAATGTTTTGCACAACTTCTAATTTCCTTAAATCCTTTTAACAGAGATGAAGAGATTGCATGTTAGCATGACCACAATAGATACATTCATGGGAAATACTCTAGGTTTAAATAAACCACAATTATCAATATACAACATACCCTCTAATACTCAGAGGTTGCTTTATTGCTGCATATAACTATATCAGTGACTTTTTGATTGAACTATGCTCATTGTAAGTGTTGTTGGGCTTCTTCTAATCTTATGTTCAATGTAACTCTGAGTGCTGTATAACAAGAGGATAAAAATGGACACTCATGTCCAGCTTGATGAGGATATAGTCAAAGCTTTGACAGGTAAACTGAGAAGACAACGGAATTCTAATGCATATCTATGCAAATTATAATACACATATTCAAACATGGATACAAAAATGTTAATCATTGGTTAATTTTATATAAATTATTTTTCCCTTTCACAGATTCTGTGATAAAGCAGTCTTCAAATACTTCAGGAACTGAACCACAAGCCCCCACTTGCGGAAAATGTGAGTTCTCCTTGAAGTGATCGTCCACTTGATGATGAAGATGTGACATTCGAACTCTTCTGTTTCTTTGGGTCATCCTTCTGTAGGCCTAAGTTTACAAATAATGCATTATTCACTTCTGCATATTGTTTTTCCGCAACTTTGTGATGCTTATTTTTTTAGTGATGTAATATTCATAGTGTACTTTTCAGTAATACAGGTATAACAGAAATGTTCTACAAAAAAATTATAAAAATAGCACTGCCGTAGCATTTTACTGCTCTTTCATGTATTATATTTTGTTCAAGAGATTATATATGCTGCTGTACTTCTTTAATGTTTATTTTGCAGTGTACTATACACAACAAGATAGTATATTAAAGTTTTCTTGATTTCAAAGTGTGTCTTAACATTTATATTAAATAATTTTTTCACTTTTAAATATAATATTTTGAATACTGAAAAAAACTCTAGTTTTAGACCAAAAACTATTTAGCATGCATTTGACATCTAAATGACATCTAGCCCGTTTTCATTTAAAACACACACAAAACATATAAAATAAATTTATGTGGTAGGATAAGCACAATATTATTTACAGCTGTATGTCACTTCCAAATACTTATGGACACCCCGACATGGATCAGAGAACTCAGAATTTGAAGCATTTAGTTGACAAGACTTCCTCCCATTGCACCTAAGATAGGGTAAAAAAAAAACAGCAACCAAAAATATGATGTATTATTATTATTAACATAGCTTGCCTTGTGTATCATTCTGATGTCTATTTGTTTCAAATTTAAATTCAAATAATTTTTATGTCTATATATTCATTTGTTAAGTAGCTATTTAAAACACAGGATAATGAATGACAAAATGTACAGGGTGGGCGATATGACCAGAATCTTATATCGCAATACAAGTAATTTTATTATTATAATAATTATATATAATTATTTTTGCTTTAAATAAGGTTTTTATGATGTCAACATTGAACACTGAAATGTTATAATTCTCAGTACCAATTTTGATATCACGAAAACATTAAAACTAGCCCCCAAAAAAATGAATTAAAAAAACTAGGAAGTTAACGAAGACAAGTAGTCTTCACTTGGTGGTGGAAAAAATTTTAGGATGGGAGAATTTTTTTTTTTTTCAAATCTTTTGCGTTCCCTCGCAAAACTTTTGCGTTCCCCCAAGAAACTTTGCGGGAAACTACAGGAAAAATCATCTTTTCACGAGATATTGAAGCCAAAAATTACCCTTAATTTTGTATTTATTGTCAACGCGTTGCAGCAGCTAGCACTGAGGGCTTACTAGCGCACTCATTGGCTGCCTACCACTGAGCCCCGCGTAACGTCACGCCCAATGAGGCTTCGCGCCCTCACGCGTAATACACTTTCTCTAAAAGAGCGCGAGGCATTTTACGTACAAATGCCTCGTACTTCCTGTGGCTCTTGCCGAGCCCCGCTCAGCGACGGAGACCGTCATGTCATCTGCGCTCTCTGCCTGGGCCGTGACCACGCAGACCTCGCCCTTTCCGCGGGCGGCTGCGTCCACTGCGAAGAACTGACCATGTCGACCCTGCTGGCTCGACTTGAGATGTTCGACGCTGAAGCTGCACCTCCGCCCGCCTCCGCCGGACCACGCTCCCAGAGGCTACCGGAGCCTTCCCCTTCTCCGCGCTCCCTCCCGAATGCACAGATGCCGGCTGCCGCCCTCACTGTCGACGCCTCGGGAGATGAAACGGACGAGGACGCCATTAACGACAGCTGTTCCCTCTTGGCTTCAGGAAGCGAGGATTGGTCTGGTTCCAACCCAGACCCCGCCCCTTCGCTCCAGGATTCCGGTGGGTCTCGGGCCAGCGTGGAGGCTGAGCTTATTCGCCTCCTCACTAAGGCAGTTGGTCAACTCGGCCTCGAGTTGTCCCCGCCCCAAGAGCACACGCCCAACAGGCTCGATGGGTGCTTTCTACCTGGCCGCCGCCAAGCGCCCGAGTCCAGATCGGCACCCTTCCTGCCAGAGCTCCACAACGAGCACACTAAATCGTGGAACGCTCAATTCTCCGCGAGATCTCCTCGACGCTCTCCCAAGTGAATGGCGCTAGTGAGAAAGGATACAAGTCCATTCCCCCCGTGGAAGAGGCGGTAGCAGCGCACCTCAGTCCGTCCCTCCGCTGGATGGCGCGCTAAGGCTGCCCTCCCGTCTAAAGCCTGCCGGGCTACTTCAGCTTTCATTGGCCGCGCCTTCACCGCCGCAGGACAAGCTGCCTCCGCCCTGCACTCGATGGCCGTGCTCCAGATCCTTCAGGCCGATCTCCTCCGTGAATGGGACGAGAAAGTCGCAATTCAGTCCATCGTGATGGATTTAAGAAGCGTGACGGACCTCTCTCTTCGCGCAACAAAATCCACAGCCCAGACCATTGGACGATGCATGGCCTCGCTCACCGTTACAGAGAGGCATCTCTGGCTGACACTCACGGAAAAGAGGGAAGCTGAGCGGGCTGTGTTTCTAAACGCCCCGCTCTCTCCGACCGGCCTCTTTGGCCCAGCCGTGAGTGGGATTGTGGACCGTTTCTCTGAGGTACAGAAGACCACTCAGGCCATGAAGCACTTCTTACCTCGATGCTCGAGCTCCGCCGCGGGCCGCTCTCAGAAGCAGCCGCCTGCCCGTAGCTTTACTCAGCAGTCTTCTCAGCCTCCCCCTCTGCAACGACGCCAAGGTGCTCGCCAGAGATCGCGCTCGTCAAGCCGCCACAGGCCGCCTCCCTCTCGGGGACCCCGGCCTAGGATTGCGCTGACACCTGAGCCAGCGAAGTCCTCCTAGCATCAAGGAGGAAAAGGTGGTCGAGTCCCTCTGCGGCCGGACCGCCATCAAAACATCTCGCTCTGTCAGTTCCCTTAGAAAAGGCGACTGCAGATGTGTATTTTGCAGCCAACAAGCGCGTCGCGCAACCCGCTCACCTGCACACTAACGCCGTTTTTACGGCGACCCAGAGAAATCTGGTTATCCGGCTCATGCCGATGGTGTTTTAAGTGTAGAAAATGTGCCCGCTTCCCAGTGTTCACCCCTACACATAAGCACGGTTCCCCCGGTGTCATTCACTCAAGCAGAGCCCACTCTCATGAAGCTGGCATATGCCGCTCGAGTGTTAAATGTAGGATATGTGCCCACAAAACAGTGCCCACACCTACTCACTGCCCGCTCTGTTACACCTCTATCCCAGGGAACAGAAAATATAAAGCCGACACACACCGGCTATGTCGTAAGACCTGTGGCTGCCCGCGAGCACTCACGCTTACTGATAAACACACCACGCCCAGCGCTACACACGCACCCCAGGTTTTTTCCCATGAAGCGTTCCCCGTCCAAGCTGACCGGGACGTTATGTAAACTGGCCAGCCACCGTTTGCAGCGCGCCGCTGTATACAAGCACCGAGAGTGCGCTCACAGCGCCAATACCTCAGACTCAGGTTCACGAGCCCACACTGTGCGGCGATCGGGACCGAGAGACCATTCTTCCCCTAGCTATGCACGCAGAAGCGTGGGAAGCTATTCCGGGAGTGTCAGAGTGGGTGCTAAATACAGTGAAGCAGGGCTATTCGGTGCAATTCGCTCGCTGCCCTCCACGCTTTCGAGCCCGGACCGAGATGAAAGTAGCACACCTACTTCGCGCAGAAATAGCAAAAAGCTGCTATGCAAAGGGGCTGTAGAACCAGTACCACCTTCTCAGAGCGAGTCAGGCTTCTACAGACGCTATTTCCTCATTCCAAAGAAGGATGGGGCTCTCAGACCCATCTTAGATCTGAGACATCTGAACAAAGCCCTCATGAGGCGACCGTTCAAAATGATTACGACCAGACAAATCCTCGCGCAAATTCGCCCGAGGGACTGGTTTATATCTCTCGATCTGAAAGACGCATATTTTCAGATCCAAATAATACCCTGTCACAGGCCATTCTTGAGATTCGCCTTCGATGGTTAGGTATATCAATACACCGTCCTCCCGTTTGGCCTGTCCCTAGCACCCCGTACATTTACGAAGTGCATGGACGCAGCCCTCGCTCCCCTCAGAAGTCAGGGCATGCGAATATTGAATTACTTGGACGATTGGCTGATTCTAGCGCAGTCAGAGATAGAATTAATATCTCACAGAACGCTGCTTCTCAGCCACATGGAGAGTTTGGGTCTCACGGTCAACTGGACCAAGAGCTCATTACTGCCCAGCCAGACGATCTCTTTTCTGGGGATAGATCTGGACTTTGTGTTATGACGGCCCGCCTGTCGACACAGCGCGCGCGCCGTGTTCGACACTTGGCCGCTTCATTCCGGACAGGCAGCCTTGTTCCCCTGAAAACTTTTCAGAGAATGCTAGGCTGCATGGCCTCAGCCGCAGCGGTGCTTCAGCTGGGTTTGCTACGTATGCGCCTGCTACAGCGCTGGCTGAGTGCACGAGTACCACACCGAGCTTGGGCTTTCGGCGTCTCAGCTCTGGAGCTCTGGATAGCGGCCGAGTGGTACCAGTCGGGGGTGATGATGGGAGCTATCTCGTACCGAAAGGTTATCTCGACAGATGCCTCCAACCTAGGTTGGGGCGCCCTTTTCGAGGGCAGTCCGGTCTTTGGCCAGTGGTCAGACCAGGAAAAGTGCCTTCAAATAAACTGTCTCGAGAACGCGCTGAGGCACTTCCACCTCGTGCTGGTCCGCACGGACAATATGTCAGTGGTAGCCTACGTGAACCGCCAGGGCGGTGTCAGATCCAGAAATCTCAATGCTCTGGCGGAACACCTCCTCGTTTGGGCTCAGCACTCCCTGCTCTCGCTGAGAGCCGCGCATGTGCCTGGACGCCTAAACGACGGTCCAGACAGACTGTCCTGGGACAATGTTCCCCCGGGAGAATGGTCTCTGCATCCTCAGACAGTCCAGCTGCTGTGGCGCCGTTTCGGCAAAGTGAAAGTTGACCTGTTTGCATCAAAAGACAACGCTCGTTGCCCATGATTCTTTTCAAAGAACGAGGATATGCTGGCCCAAGCGTGGCCCAGTTGCCCGCTGTACGCTTTTCCCCCAATCTCGCTGTTACCACAGGTAATCAGGGGAATCAGGGAGGCGGGCCATTCGGTGCTCCTCGTGGCCCCGCGATGGGAGAACCAAGCCTGGTTCCCAGAGCTGATGCAGCTGACGGATCTAGCCCCATGGCCAATCCCAGTGAGAAGGGATCTCCTCTCTCAAGCCGGCGGTTCGATTTGGCATCCTCATCCAGAGCACTGGTCTCTGCATGCATGGATAATCAACAGGTACCCGTTGTCCTGCCAGAAGGGGTGGTGAACACGATCACGCAGTCTAGAGCTCCCTCCACGAGAAGGCTCTACGCGTCGAAATGGTCTGTGTTTACTAGCTGGTGCGCGGGAAAAGACCTGGACCCACAAACCTGTGGGGTCTCTGAGGTACTTGTTTTCCTTCAAGAGCTGCTGGAAAAGGGCAGGTCCCCTTCCACGCTCAAAGTTTACGTTGCGGCCATTGCGGCGTTCGCAGAGTCGACGCGCGGCCAGGCAATAGGAAGGAACAAATTCGTCATCCGCTTCCTTAGAGGAGCCAGGAGGATGAATCCCCCGCGACCTCCGTCGGTTCCTATTTGGGATCTTTCTGTGGTCCTGGAGGCCATGAAAGCACATCCCTTTGAACCGTTACAGACCGTGGATCTGAAATACCTTTTGCTCAAAACCGCTTTTCTGATAGCCCTGTCATCAGTTAAGCACGTGGGTGACTTACACACGTTATCTGTTAACGCTGCATGTCTCGAGTTTGGGCCTAATGACTCTAAAGTAATCCTCAAGTCGAGACATGGTTATGTCCCCAAAGTACTCGGCACTCCTTTCAGAGTGCAGGTTATTACGTTATCGGCCCTGCCGGGCTCCGGTAGCGAAGTTGATGTTAACCTCCTCTGCCCTGTTAGAGTGCTAAGGATTTACATCACGCGCTCTGCCGCCTTCAGGCGCTCGGAGCAGCTCTTCATTTCGTTCGGTGGACGCACTAAAGGCCTCCCCACCTCGAAACAGAGTCTGTCCAGGTGTATTGTTGACGCTATCGCGGCTGCATATGCGTCTAAAGACCTGCAGTGCCCTTTGGGCGTAAAGAGAAATGTCAGAGAAGCTTGAGTTTGTTGCCCAGCCCTGTTTGTTTATTTCATACTGGGCATTTTTATCTGTAGATAGTTTTGTGATTTTTGGTTAGTCATAAACATCAGGTGTTTTGTGACTCAAGAAACCTCAAATGTCTTTTATATTATTCTTCAGTATAGAGCATTCCTGATTTTTTTTCTGCATGTTTTGATCATATTTTAGATGTAATTTGCATATTTCAATTCAACATAAGCTTTTTAGAATAAAGCAGCAGCAGCTTTGAAGAAAATGGAAACGAAACAAGAAAAGCAAAAGAAATGCTAAAGAAAACAGTTTTCTGACACACTGATGCAGCTCATGCTCAGAAATCAAACATTGCAGCATTATAGTTTTCATTGAGATCTCTGAGTGAAAAACTAGTTCTATTATGACAACTCTCTGAAGATTTTTAGCATGGTAATGGATTTGACAATGAAAGACCCAATGAAAAATTATGTAATGTGCAACTGTATTTTCTGCCCTCACCCGTGAAAGACTCTTTCATGGAATACTCTCTCCATTTTACATCTCCAGCCATCGTGACCGAGCCAGGAGTCAAGGGTCCTGAGAGTCAGGGTCTGGTCTCGTCTATCCAATGGAAGGACTTACCCAACTACTCACCTTGGAATCTTACCTGTCTTCAGTCTGACTTCATCTCATGCCATTACTTTGTCTGCACCGCTCACCAGTCAGCACCTGCAACAATCAGAGACCTGTGAATGCTAAAGCTAAGTGCAAACGTGCTACTTTGAATTCCATACCATACTCACCTGTTTACCACACTGCTTCATTGAACTTCCTGTGAATAAAGACACTGTTGTTTTACGTTACATCTGAGTCTTCTCCTTCTGTTATTGTGACACAGAGAGCATAATGACTTGTCCAATTTATGAAAAATCCACTTTAAGCTTTTAACTTTTGTCTTTTTTTTGTGTAATTCCAATGATTATGTATTTAGAAATACAAATAAAGATCAGTAATGACAATAACTTTTTTACTCGCAAACCCACAATTGAATGTCACTTCCGAGTACTGTAACATAGATCAGAGAAGCATCTATGACAAGACGTCATACTGGATACACATATAGGATAGAATCAGCTTCTTTTGAGCCACTTAATCAGAATCAGTTTGATAAATAATAGAATCTCTATGTGTAAGAAACATGGGGGAACAGAATCCGAAGACTAGCAATCCAGCTGTTGGAATCTGTTCCCCCACCCCCCTGTGTCACGTTTCAATTTGTATTTTAATTGCCTCCTGTTTTCCTTTTCTTTTCCTGCCACTCCTAAGTTGCCATGGACACCTTGATTAGGAATTTCAGTTCAGCAGTTAGTCCAATTATTTTGTTTGTTAGGCATTACTTAAGCCTGTCCTTCACTTTGATGCGCTGTTCAGTCACAGTTGTTTTACGTGTGTTTCCTTACCTGCCTGCGCTCTAATTAAACTTTTGTATGGAATATTATCTCCTGGACCTTCAGTTTGTTGTGCATACCACACACCGTAACAGATGACTGAACCTACAAAAATGAACTGGGCTGAAGACAAGCTCCTCACAATTCAGCAGAACGGACGGCCTTTGGAGCGGTATGTGGATGAGTTCCTGTATGTTTCCCATCTGGTGAGCTGGGGTGATACTACGATTAATGCCTGCTTTCGGATGGGACTTGATGATGAAAATATATTTTGATTCCTTTCTCCTTGCGATTGTTATAGGTCTGTAACGGACTTTATTAACTATGTCCTTGATTTAAATGGTTTGGATTTCTTGTTGATATTGCTAAAGAGGACAGTCAAAATCATCATTCAGTCCCTATCCGGAAGCATGTATGCGCTCCAGTTCACCCTAAAGGCCAATTTATACTTCTGCGTCGGGTGCGCGTAGAAGGTACGGCGTAGCATACGCATTGACGTGTACCATACGTCGTACCCTTCGCCGTACCCTGACGCGCACCTCCTCAAAAATGTAACTACGCGTCGCGGCGACGCGGACCGCAAGATCTGTGATTGGTCGGCTGGATAGCATCGCGTTTCCTCCCACGCATTTCCGGAATGATCTTCTGCACTGTGCACCGCCCGCCCGCCATTTTTAAATTCCGAAGATCAGTGAAGAGCCATAGAAATAGACCAAGTGACCGAGAGATTGCTTGAAGAAGTGCGGAAATACAGCCATCTGTTTGACTCCTTCAGTCGCCATTGCTCGTAGAAACCTAAACTCAAAATAGCCGCGAGGAATGTAAACACAGTGGAACTGGAACATTAAAACCCACCCGCGCCAACTAGCGTTTCGGCGGTGTAACTGCAGAGCAACACAGACATTCGCAGAAGTATAAATGCTCACGACGGCGTCGCCTACGTGCGTAGCCTACGACGTACACTACGGCGTACACTCGACGCAGAAGTATAAATTGGCCTTAAGTCAGCACTCTCCACATACCTCTCCAAGGGTTCCATGCCCTCCTTTCCACCCGTGCTTCCCTGAGCCGGAAGAAAGCACAGACCTAGGGGCAAAAGTGGCGGATCCTGCTGGAATCAGCTTCCCTTCTCCGGACCTCAGCCCCAGGTTTTACTCCAACCTTCAGCCCAGAGAAAGCTTCAGATCCCGAGATCAGCCCTGAGACTGCTCCAGTTCCCGAGTGTTGCCACTTAACAAAATAAATCAATTGACACTGAACCACATTTTAGATTAGCTTTATTTTTTTTCTCTATTAATTCAATCAATTGTTACAATTTTCTTTAAGATATTCAATGCTTTGAACTGAATAGTTAAACAAATAACAGGTGATAATTTAGTATCACTCAACCTCCATCACAGTTAACACTACTCAAATTAGGGTTAATTAGTTAACATTAGTTAATTAACTAACATGAACTAACAATTAGCAATACATTTGTTTCAGTATTTTTTAATCTTTGTTAATGTTAGTTAATAAAAATACAGCTGTTCATTGTTTGTTCAAGTAGTCAGTGCATTAACTAATGTAAACAAATACAACCTTTGATTTTAATAACATATTAGTAAATACTGAAATTAACAAGATTAATAAATGCTGAAGTATTCACAGGTTATTAATGTTTGTTACTCATGAATAAATGGTTTGCAGGTCTTCACTTTACATTAAGGTTCACATTCACCAGCATTCAGAGAACCTCTGACTCTTCTGGCAAAATTAAACAATGGCCTCAAAACCATTTTATCCGTGCTCAAAATCAAACAATGCTTTCAGATCATACACACAGCGAGTACATTTTATAAACTCTACAGATCATTCGTTAGACACAAAAAATGGAGAACATAGAATCCAAAGCATGCAGTCAGAAAAAAAACTAAGTAAACAGATTTTGCAATTCAATAAAAGTATAATGACAACTTACAATAGTGAGGTGAATAAATTGTATACTGTATGTACTGCAATTATAGTATTGTACTGAATATTGTATAGTATTGAATGCCATATACCCACCTTGCATACTGTGAAAATACAGTGACCCAACTGCTAAAGCCAAAAAGGTTACAGTAAAAAACTCCAAATGAAAAGCATGTACAGTACACTCAACAATTTTTTAATTTTTTTTTAGCAGTTGTGCAACTATAAAATCAAGGTCAGTGAGAGAAATCCATTCTGGTTCAGCATCATGTCTTCATGTTGGGTCCAGCCTGAGGAAAAAACCTAAAGCCAGATCCAGCCTACATTCTCCACACCTTGCTCTTTCTCATCCACATCCTCTTCTTCCTTGTTCACCATCTCTTACAAACTCTTCCTCCTCTCCCTCTTATAGCCTATTGTTTCCATCCATCATTGGTATCAACATTCTGATTCAGTGCAACATTTTGAGTCAATTTCTGCCACTCTGAACTGACTTGTATTATGTACAGTTGGTTTGGTCACATTAGAATTAAGTGTGAACAATTTTGAGTCATTGTGTGTAATCGATGACAACTGTGTTGTAGCCTAGTTGTTTAACTTTTGCCTGCTTGTGTTTAGCGTTTTGAAACATAAGTGCATCACAGTGTGAAATGTGTTTTAATGAGTGAGAATGTGTTTAGAGTTTTGCAAAAAGAGTGCATGAGATTTGCAAACAGTGTTCTCTTACGAGAGGTACTCTCGTACTGCGTAAATCTTACGCTAGGGGAAAATCTCTTTTCCGCGAGATACTGAAGCCAAAAAATTATCCTTAATTTTGAAATAATGTAAAACGCGTTGCGGCAGCATGCAGACACAGGCGAGACGGCTTGTGCGCCTATTGGCTGCCCTGCGGCAACTGCAGCAGCCTATCGATAAGGCCCACTCGTGACGTCAGCTCCAATGGGGGCGCTTCGCGCCCAATACGTCACGTCCCGCCAGAATGGGCGTGGTCTAGGGCTATAAACATAGCTTCGAGAGGCTAGCTCACTGATTTTTCATCTCTTCAGCGAAGCTCTCGCATCGCTGGATCCGGAGAGAAGCCGCGCCGTCTGAAAAAGCCTTTCAGCGGGACGAGTCGACACTCTGAAGCCGCTGGCCGCGCCGCCTTCAGTCGCCTTCCTGCTGCGCTATCCGGCGTTATATCCTTTCTCTGCTACTGTGTTTTGTGTATGTGTGTGTGCTCGCCGCCGCGACACACACTCTCATTGCACTAAAAGAGCCGGGCGTCTTTTTCAAGACGCCCCTTTCCTGAGGATCACGCAGCTCTCGCGCTCGCGCTCGCGCTCGCTGACGGCGACCGCCCTCACTGCGAGCCAGTTACTGCCTGGTGACTCTGAGGACTCACCTGGCATCCTTCTCCGAGACTGCTCCTCCGCCCCCCCCCCAACCCGCAAAGCTCGCCGGTGCGCCCGCTTGCCTTGCCTGCTTGGGGGATGATACCTGCTCTCCCTCTGTTCGAGCCGCGCAAACCGCGCCGTTCACAGGGGATGTCAGGAGCGGACGGTCACGGGGCTAGCTTTCTCTCTCCCTCTGTTCGAGCCGCGCAAACTGCGCCGTTCACAAGGGAGGCTGGAAGCGGACGATCGGGGTTAGTTTTTCTTTACGTTACAAGAAAGCTACCCTGCCCTTGCGCCCCATTCACGCGTCACTCACCGGCGAAAAGACAACTCAGTTCCCTGATTAGGCGACTGGAAATATCAATATTGCAGCAAACGAGCCTGTTGTAACACGCACGCTTGCAAGCAAACGCCGAAGAAAACATGTTGACGCTCTCTTATATGCTCATGCATCTATACACCTTTGTGTTCCCCCCCTGTGGCTCAGTGGCGGAATCTTAGGTTTTTCGTACGAGAGACCGGGGTTCGAATCCCGGTCTAACGGCAGATATCTTATGCCGCCAATGCTTCGCTCTGTCAGTTCCCTGAAAGGCGACTGCAGATGTGCATTTTGCAGCCAACGAGCGCGCTGTACAACCCGCTCGCCTGCACCCAAACACCGTTTCTATGGTTCCCGTGCGTCACTGGCGAAAGGAGAAAAGGGTGTTTTTAGCCCCGCTGCGGCCGGGCCGACCTCCACTCCTGACACATTTCTCATTCCCCTCTTAAGTTCAGGTGACTGGAAATGTCAATATTGCAGTGAGCGAGCCTGTTGTTTTGCACGCACGCCTGCAAACAAACGCCAGCATGTTGACGCTCTTTGATAATACTCGCGCTACTGAATGTCTATGTGTCTTCCTCTGTGGTCCAGTGGTAGATCGTCAGATTTTCACGCGAGAGACCCGCGATCGAATCCCGGGTCTACCGGCAAAACACACTTTTTGCCGTCAATTCTCGCTCTGGCAGTTCCCTGAAAAGGCGACTGCAGATGTGTATTTTGCAGCCAACGAGCGCGTGGTACAACCCGTTCGCCTGCACCCAAACTCTGTTTCTATGGTTTCCGCCTCTGAAGTTCAGACGACTGGAAATGTCAATATTGCAGTGAACAAGCCTGCTGTAATACACGCACGCCTGCAAACAAACGCCAGCATGTTGACGTTTTCTGTTTCTATGGCAACTTCTCGCTCGTTCAGTTCCAGTAAATGCGACTGTTCCAGTGTATTCTGCAGTAAACAAGTCGGCGAAATAGCCCGCTTGCCTGCACACAAACGCCGCTTTTACGGCTACCCAGATAAATCCCATAAGAGTGTATTTTCTGGTGTCCCGGCCACGGCCGATGGTGTTACGAATGTAGACGAAATTCCTACACACAAACACAGCCCGTCACACAGGGCTCGCGCACATGAAATCGACCCAGGTCGATTGCGCATTAAACGTGGTAAATGTGCCCAGTGCCCAGTGCCCACAAACACTACGTTCCGCATATCTCAAGGTTTCTGTAAAAACAAAACCAACGTGCATTCGCTCTGCTCAGGCGGACAATGCTCTCAGTGTTGTAAATGTGCCCGCTATCCCGCGCCCACATTCACACATAGACATGACAGGTCCTACGGGACTCGCCCAGCCCTCCCCTCTCGGTTGACCACCGCAAAGGAGTCGAGCGCGGGCGATCTGCCCGCTGTTATCAGCGCGCCCCCTGCCTCGAAGCGTGACGCTTATGTTACAGCACACCGAAGCCCCTCTGTCGCTGAGCGACCAGAGCGCGCTCCGCATTCAGCCCCTAGCCATTCGTGCAGATGCATGGGCAAGGCTACCCGGGGGTTTTGAAGTGGGTGCTAGACATTATAGAAAGAGGCTATTCGCTACAGTTTCGCCGACGCCCTCGCCGCTATGTGACGCGCGTCGAAGCTACGGTAAAAACAGAAGTAGCACCACCTACTTCGAGCCGAAATTTTGAAACTGTTGAGAAAAGGGGCCATAGAGCCTTTATCTCAAGCTCAGAGTGAAGGAGGGCTATACAGCAGATACTTCCTGGTACTGAAAAAAGACGGGGGTCTCAGACCCATACTAGATCTAAGGCAACTGAACAGAGTGCTTGCGAAGCAACAGTTCGGAATGCTCACGACCAGAAAAACCCTCACGCACATTCGCCGAGGAGATTGGTTTGTGTCAATAGATCTGAAAGACGCATATTTTCAAATACAAATAGCGTCACGTCACAGGCGACGTTTGAGATTCGCCTTCGAGGGCCAGGCATATCAGTGCTCAGTCCTACCGTTCGGCTTGTCTCTAGCCGCTCGCACCCCTCAGACTACAGGGCATGCGAGTATTGAACTACTTGGACGATTGGCTGATTCTAGCTCAATCTCACTCGGTGCTCATAGAGCACAGGACCATTTTGCTCGATCACCTCGAGAATCTGGGTCAATTGGGCGAAGAGTTCTCTGTCTCCCAGACAGATAATATCTTTTCTGGGCACAGAACTGGACTCGCTGTCTATGATAGCGCGACTGTCACCAGAGCGCGTACTAGACATTCAGCGCGCAGCGAGCTCTTTCCGCTGCGGCGCATCTGTCCCGCTCAAGAAATTTCAGAGGATGCTAGGTCTCATGGCCTCAGCATCATCAGTACTTCAGTTGGGCTTGCTTCGCATGCGCCCGCTACAGTTCTGGCTGAAAGCGCGAGTACCGCGCCGAGCGTGGGCTTCCGGTCTGCTTCGTCTCAAGGTCAATCAGAAATGCATCGCAGCTCTGAAACCTGGGAAAGCAAACGACTTGTACCAATCAGGTGTTAGCCTGGGGACTTCCTCGAGTGTGAAGGTAGTGTCTACGGACGCCTCCACCTTGGGATGGGGAGCACTGCTCAAGGGCAGACCGTTCTTCGGCCAATGGTCAGAACGGGAGAAGCTTCTACACATAAACTGCCTCGAAATGTTGGCAGTAGACAACGCACTGACGCGTTTTTGTCCCTAAATACGAGGACACCACGTCCTGGTCCGCTCGGACAACATGTCAGTGGTGTCCTACATAAATCGCCAGGGCGGCCTCAGGTCCCGAAACCTGCACAGGCTGACAGAACGCCTCCTGGTGTGGGCTCAGCGCAACCTGCTCTCGCCGAGAGCAGCGCATGTGCCAGGGCTCCTGAACGTAGGACCGGACAGACTGTCCAGAAACAATGTTCCGACAGGCGAATGGCCTCTACACCCACAGACAGTCCAGCTGCTGTGGAAGAAATTCGGCAGAGCGGAAGTAGACCTGTTCGCGTCTCAAGAAAACGCTCACTGTCTGGAATTTTTCTCCAAGAGCAGGGACGCGCTGGCTCACGTATGGCCCCGCCACCCGCTCTATGCCTTTCCTCCCGTCTTTCTCCTGCCTCAGGTGATAGAACGGATCAGAGAAGGATGCTCAGTGCTACTCGTAGCGCCGTTCTGGAAAAACCAACCCTGGTTCCCAGTTCTGATGCAGCTAGCAAGCACTGCCCCATGGCCAGTGCCAGTGAGGAGGGACCTCCTCTCTCAGGCCAAGGGCTCGTTTTGGCATCCGCGCCCAGAGCTGTGGTCCCTTCATGTTTGGGCCATCAACGGGTACCCGCTGACCTCCCCAAGCGGAGTGTTAAACACGATCACGCAGGCTAGAGCTCCGTCTATGCGACGTCTCTATTCCTCGAAATGGTCAGTGTTCTCCAGCTGGTGCACAGCTCGTGGCGTGTCGCCCCTAGACTGTGGGGTGACGGAGGTTCTCTCCTTCCTACAAGAGCTGTTGGACAAGGGCAGGACCCCTTCCACGCTCAAAGTGTATGTGGCGGCCATAGCAGCGTTCTCAAAAACAACGCTGGGTCAGTCAGTAGGAAGGAACGATTTAGTCATCGTCTTCCTTAGAGGAGCTAAGAGACTGAATCCTCCCAGGCCTCCCTCAGTCCCTGTATGGAACCTTTCGGAAGCCATGAAAGGTGACCCATTCGAGCCTTTACAGACGATTGATCTTAAACACCTGTCTTTCAAGACAGTGTTTCTTCTGGCTCTCGCTTCAGTGAAGCGCACAGGGGACTTACACGCGCTCTCAGTAAGCGCGACGTGTATGGAGTTTGGGCCTAATGACTCAAGAGTTATACTCAAACCTAAGCACGGTTATGTTCCAAAATCCCTCAACACACCGTTTAGGGCGCAGGTCATTCCCTGTCAGCCTTACCGGTCTCTGACGAGGAAGGAGACGCAAGCTTCCTTTGCCCAGTCAGAGCATTAAGAGCTTATGTGTCTCGCACGTCTGTTTTCAGACAGACAGAGCAGCTCTTTGTTTTCACTCTACGGACGTTCTAAGGGACTTGCCGTGTCGAAACAGAGCCTATCCAGTTGGATAGTTGATGCTATAGCGCTGGCTTATACCTCTAAGGGCTTACAGTGCCCATTTGGAGTCAGAGCACACTCCACGAGAGGCGTGGCCTCGTCGTGGGCTTGGTCTAGTGGGATTGCCTTGCAAGATATCTGTATGGCGGCAGGCTGGGCCTCCCCGTCTACATTTATAAGGTTTTATAACCTAGAGGTTCCCGCCTTGCAGGCTAAGCTGCTTTCGGTCTAAAATCGGTACTGTCTGCCCTGATGTGTTCGGGCCAGAATACTGAAACTGCTTGAGCAAATGCTCGCTGTTGGATCGCGCAGCTCTATGGGCAGTGTGTAAGACCCACTATATTCGTCAGTCCAGGCCGGGGGTCGCCCTGACTGTACGACACATCATCAGTATAACTGCTCCTTATAAGACGTTATAATATTACAGGAATGATGCTATTCTAGCCACTCTTTCCTGGGCTCTCTGTGAGTCCCTTATGATCATGTACTATATGAGCCCGGGCACTTGCCCTTGGGACTTTGGTGCTGGATCTTAGCATGCACGGCGTTTTACACTGTTTCCCCTAGCGTAAGATTTACGCAGTACGAGAGTACCTCTCGTAAGAGAACGTACTCGGTTACTAACGTAACCTCGGTTCTCTCTAGAGAGGAAACGAGTACTGCGTATCTTGCCGTGCCTGCACACGCTCTGGTTCGCTTCGGCGATGAAAAACCAGTGAGCTAGCCTCTCGAAGCTATGTTTATAGCCCTAGACCACGCCCATTCTGGCGGGACGTGACGTATTGGGCGCGAAGCGCCCCCATTGGAGCTGACGTCACGAGTGGGCCTTATCGATAGGCTGCTGCAGTTGCCGCAGGGCAGCCAATAGGCGCACAAGCCGTCTCGCCTGTGTCTGCATGCTGCCGCAACGCGTTTTACATTATTTCAAAATTAAGGATAATTTTTTGGCTTCAGTATCTCGCGGAAAAGAGATTTTCCCCTAGCGTAAGATTTACGCAGTACTCGTTTCCTCTCTAGAGAGAACCGAGGTTACGTTAGTAACCGAGTACGTTTTAACCTGAACCCTTTAATGTTTTACAGAAAGAGTGATCATTTATTCGATAAATATGTTTAGGCCAATGAGAATTTGGTTCAGAGAATGGGATTTAGTGTTTTAGCAGAAAAACTGTAATGGCGG
This sequence comes from Leuciscus leuciscus, assembly GCF_965113295.1. Classification (NCBI taxonomy): domain Eukaryota; kingdom Metazoa; phylum Chordata; class Actinopteri; order Cypriniformes; family Leuciscidae; genus Leuciscus; species Leuciscus leuciscus. The sequence continues at coordinate 11,588,877 of NC_138742.1, forward strand.
AACAGTCTTTTAAAGTGTTACCCAATCCAGCTGTCCAATGTCGAAACATGCGGAAACGGAATCTGATTGTGAAGCTGCCGTAATCCGTTCCCCCATCCCCATGAAGAGAAATGTTGTAGTGGCCTAAAATATGCTGTTTCGATCTTGTGTGTGCATGAAGCTTAAGTTTAATAAATATTAGAACCTCCCGCACCCCCCTGATGAGAAATGTTGAGGATTTTAGGTTAAATCATCTTATTTATTGGTTTTTATACACACAGTATATATTAGGCTATTATATTATGTTTACAGTATCTCGAAAAACGCATAGGCCTATCTGTTCACTCAAGAGGACTTCTACAGACATCATAATGGCTATGTTGCAAATATTCATGTCAAATTTAACACGCGGAAGCTTTGGTTTACTTTATGGCGCCAATTTTTTTTGCTGCATACCCCTCTGACACCGCCCGGGTAGTTGCCCCCCTTGCTATGTTTAGGCAACTGGCTGCTGAATACATCGGAGATCCATCGGTTGCACCTGGCTAGTTACCATGGTTACTAGTAAACATCAGGACGCTATGGCGGCACGGGGCGCAGGTAATTTTACCCATTACCAGATATCTTTTGCCAGCAGAAATGGAATTTACTAATTGTTTTTTTTTTTTTTACAACTTTCAAGCTCCACTGGTCGCGTTCGGCAGCTGCCAGAAACGTCTTATGTTCCCAACGCACTTTGCGCCTAATCGCATGGGCAATGAAATGCTCGCACTGCACGGCTCGACAGACTCCAAGAAACTAGGACCTGGATGTTACGACAACCACACGGTAACTTATGCATGAAAGCAGGGCAGTTAGTAACTTAAGTTAAAGCTGCAGTCCGTAACTTTTTTGTGTTCAAAATTTACAAAAAAATATATATAATGAGCGAGTACATCATGGAATTATCCTGAATCACTACGGTAAGTTACACCTATGATAAATATTTATATTCGGCTACGAACGTTACAGCTCCAAAAGTTACGAACTGCAGCGTTAAACAACATGTTAGCCTAACTTATCAGTTCACAGGTGGGCACTCTTATATATGACCTCCAACACAGACCTGAGAGTAAGAGGGGGTATGTGATAGGAGCCCGCACTGCACCACGCTTTCTGCCTCCATTTAAGGTACCTTAGGCCTATATTTTTTGCATTTCTAAGTAAAATCACAACCATTTTCTTATTTTTTATTAAAACAAAAAAAATGCATCGCCTGTTTTTATAGACAGCCACCCCTTCACCACAGAAATACCAGCAGGACTGGACGCAGTCTAAAGTGTGTCCTCCAGGAAAAACTCCCTTCAATAGTACCACTGTAAGATCCAGACCCTCAAATGCTGACTCCAGCCCTGGGTATGATCTTTTTTTAAATTTGACTATGAGTCTATCAAAAGCTGTCTGTTTTGGTAACCAAAGCAACTAAGGTTAATCTACAACAATAGTTTTCAACCTTTCTGGCTCCATCGTCCTCAACAATAATCAAAGCCCCCATGATTTTTCCAGTTGTTCCTGATTTACTGAAAAAATTATTAGGGATTAAGTAAAATATGCTAGAGATTGGAATAATGTATAATATAAAAATGGACACGGTTTTTATTTATTTTCATGCCTCTGCCCCCTTGAGAAGCACTAATCTAAAATGAATTTTCCCCCATATTTATTCTATTATTTATATACTGGGTTGAGGCAAAGCACATCTAAAGCATTAAATAAAGAGAGGTGGGGTCCAAAAATGAAAATTTTCTTTCTTTTTCTGTTTCTTTCTTGTTTTGCATTACAAACCATATTACCAATAACAATCAGTGAATGTTGAATTGAAAAATCAGCATGAATTTCAAAATGACCATCTTGAACTCCACAAGCATGTGAACCTGATGGTGATGTTCTCCGGCATTATTTGGGAATGATTCAAAGAGCATCTATGTGCTTCTGTATAAGCAAGAACATCCTAAAATGTTTAATTCCAGGTTTAAAGTAAATTAATCCCAGACTTTCTATGTATATCTCTTTTTTTTTTTAGTCCAGGGACATATGCTCACAATACCATCCCAAACAAAAGGGTGTCGTGGCCAATGAAATTCGGCTCTCCTGATTGGTCAAAAGTGCCGTTGCTGGAGAGAAGAGCACTGCGGACAGAGGTACAGATATGTCTGACACTCTTCTGCAAATTACAAATCAAAAAAGCAATAAAAGTATCTACACAACAGCCTGTTGAGCTTAATGTATTTTTCCTTGGCTGATATATTCTTTTCAGTTTTAACTTCATGTGTTTTGTCCATACAGCTCCTCCATGACAGAGAGTTTAGGAAACAGAGGAACAGGGTGGCATATCTGAGCTTGTTTTACTGATGACTCTAAAATACTACCACAAAAATGCAGTGTGATTCTCAATGTATACAAACATTAAAGTATTAAAGACAAGTTCTACTTGTTTCCCATTTCCATTATGTCCAGTTTGAAATCATATTTTTGAGGTGTCCTATATTTGACACAATCCAGGTACATTACTTAAAATGTAACTAATGTAGTAGTGTGTAAAGTAACAAGACACAGGACACATGTTTCTAATGGAGACGTTTACTTTATCCCCACGTTCTGGTTTAATTTTCAACTTGTCCTTTTGAAACAACAGCTTAAAATAAACAATAAAACACATGTATTACCATCATTCACAAATGAGTAACAAATACACACAAATCAAAAGAGGATGTCATGTTTCTGATGTGTGGAGAACTGTAAAAACTAAATGACATTTTAAGGGAAGGCTTATCAAAACAAACTGCCAAAGATCAATTGTAAGGGGTGTTACTCTTTAGGGAAGTTGCCTGTGTGAATTCCATCTAAAATTTGTGAGATGTACAGAACAGTCTGTCACAAGAATCCAACGTCAGTAACGTGATGGACGACTGTTTCCAAATTGCAGTTGTTGAAGACTCCTCCAAGTGTTAGCTGTTACTTCAAGGGGCACAATGTGATTAGCAAGTGCTAAGAAGTCATCATTCGTCATAACCTGCTGATGTAGAAGTAGCTGAGTCAAATCAGTTTTCACTTTTTCCTTCTCACTTTGGGCTTTTTGACTGGCCGTAGGTATGGGTTGTCAATCATGTTTTCCTCATTGGCCTTCCCTGTAGGCACAGAACCACCAGGTGGCAGCACTGCGTTCTCCTTATCTGCACCTGAGTCATCCTAGAAATGGAAAGAATATATTTTTTAAATGTATACTATTAGAATTAATGTTTTATTATTATTATTAATTTATTTATTATTTATGTGTGTGTATATATATATATATAAATAAATAAATCATGAATTTAATGTTACATAACATTATTAATTTAATGTAACATGTGTTACATTATTAATTTAATGTAACATTTATAACATTATAAATTAATAAGAATGTACTTATCTCTTCCAATAGTATGCATTATATGTATATAAATAAAATAAAAAATGTGTGTGTGTGTGTGTAAATAAGCACATTATTATTAATTTATTTTATTATTTATATGTATATAAAACATTACAATAAAAAATATCATAGAAAAGCAAACATTTCCTTACATAAATCAAACATTTTGACAAGGAAAAAAGCTTTAGGCTTGCCTGAATGATGTGACTGGGGTTGTTCTCTGTGTCTGTCTGGTCGTCCTGCTCGGATGAATCCGTCTCTTCCAGGGTCTGTAGCTCTAGTTCAGAGGGCAGCAGGGCGCTCAAGTAAGGGATGGAGCTCGGCCTTGCAGCGATCACTGACAGATGGATAAACAGATGAATAAACATTCACTAGGAAGGCAAATGGTCAGTCAAAGTGAAATGGGAAACTAGTGATATATGGGACAGAAAAACTCACAAGGAAATGCACTGATGTCATCCTTAAAAAGGCTTTGAGTCTCTCCGGTCTTGGCCATGAAGCGTGTGAGAGCACGCTCCACATCTCTCCTTTGTGATGCCGCCTTCTCTCTCACCACCTGGTAATCTGACACAGGCTCTCGAAAGGTCTAAAACACACAAAAATGAGATATGCTGAATGTATGTGCTTAATGTTAGCGGTTGTTAAGCTGAGTTAAGTTTCACAATAACAGGGCAACAGGTAATCAATAAGAGGACTTACTGGTGTTTTGATGTATGTATGAGGATCTGGGAACTCTGGGAAGTGGCTGGGGATGTGTGGTGGATGAGTGCGCTTATGTCCAGCCATGAGGGCTTTTGGGACCACAGGAGCATTTGTTACTGGAGCTGTTCAAAGCAGAAGTGTTGTACATTTAAAAAGGAACAGTTAAAGCAGATCATATACGATAAATGGATATATTAGTGAAAAACGGTGCACATACGTGCAGTTATGACCATCCTTTGTGATCTTTTGGCATACACTGGAAGAGTATCCACATTAAAACCTGCAAATGTGACAAAGTGAACCTCTGATGAAAAAGTTTTAACCACAAAGAGAAGTACAGAGCCCCTTAAGGGACTTTCAAGAGAAATAAATGTAAAAAAAAAGAAGACTTTTTACAGTAATACAGACATTTTTTGCATGCTCACACACAGTACAACTTCCGTTTTATGTATACTATGACCTATTTCCTTTGTGCATCACTGCCATTTTACTATGAAGAAAAGGAGAGTACTGATGTGCATGAATTAATAAAGATCTATTTGCAAAACATTTGTCTTTCGTTAGGGCAGTATATCTCTAATATCACAGCCTTATGTCCACTTATCCTCTGTGACGCCTGAGAAACTGCTGTGAAATGGGCTGATGCCACAATACGGCTGTGTGTATTGTCCTACTTGCCAAGTTCAAGGGTCCATTAAAAAAAGACAGATACAGTAAAAGTGCTCAAACTGGCTTTCGTTACGGCAGATGTCAAATTCCCCAGCGCATGTGAAAAGTTTCTTGTGCGCACGCAAAAGTCTGTAAATTTTTTATTTTTGCAAAGGTCCCTTTAGGGGCTCTGTAAAGAAGTGAAATCATTTATACTTTAACTATATATCAATGAAAGGAGAACCAACCCATTTCGACCAAAGTGATGACCACATCAGAGAGTGTCGGGGTGCTTCTAGCTGTGTGCTCACAGTTTGCCTTCGCACAACGTCCAACCTCAGTGATATCTATCACAAGACAATAAGACTCTTAATAAGGAAAACCACATAAAATAAACTTCTGTTCATTTTGAATTTGAAATAAAAATTCTAACTCAAGACTAATAGTATAATTATGAAATAAACAATAATACAAAAAACTTAAATGTAATACATACACACACTATATATATATATATATATATAAAATTTGTATCATGCTATTTACAATATACTAAAAATAAGATAATTAAAATGATACAATGGAATTAGCAGGGTATGTTTTGTTAGTAACAGAAATTCCAGGAACTCAAAGTGTTTCTTACATTCCTGGATAATATTTATCTAAAGCTGGGTTCACACTGTACGATTTATAATAGTACTTAATGACTGTTGCTTGTCATTGTACGGACATGATCCCTGCTAAAAGCCATGTCACACTGTAGGATCTGTTATCATTAATGTTAGACTGGTGACTAGCAAACAGACAGAATTTCTATCATTCATTTTGCGTTAATTAAAAAGCAAGACTTGTGTGTGCAGCAAGTGGTGATTTGCTGTTGTCTCACTTATTGCCTCAATAGGTTCTGCGCTCCAATCAGTTTTTGAATAGGCGGTTGTCGTAGGAGAAGCCACACTGCAGGACTGCGCCTCAAAACTTCTGACACTGCCAGAATTTTGTCTGAGGTCAAATTTGATTCCAATGGTTATTAATCAGCTGCTTTAATGCTCACTGCTCTGTGTGTGCACAAATTCCGAGTGAGGGACACCATACCTGGATAAACGTCACGTCACTTTTACTTTACAGTGTGAACCCGGCTTTACATCCCTGGGTGGTCTGACACATTTGACAAGCCTCACAGGTGACCTGCTTAAGATAAATGAAGGACTCACAGCTCTGCATCATCTCAGTGAGTGTCTCCACCGCAGCTTTCTCTGCGCTCTCAAAGCCACACTCCGTCAGCAGAGAGCTGACCACCACCTGCAGTGTGCGTCTCCGAGCCAGCTGATAGTTCTCTGTAGGACTTGAGCTGGTCTTACTGCTCCCAGAGCGCTGCAATTATTAAAACAGAGTATTAAAGATTATAAAATTATTGTTTGGCCGTCTCAAAATCAAGTGTTGGTTCCTGCCATTTATGGTTCTATTCAAAAAGTTGAAACCAGCCTTAGATGTTTTGCTGGTTATCCAGCCTGGTCAAACTGTGAGACAAGTTCAACATTTTAGGGACAGTGGTAGCTTTTTGGGTGTGTGTCTGTATTCCAACAGCATTTCTGGGCATGTGATGCAAGACCACTAAGTTTTAGACTTTATGCTAACAGACACTGAACTGTTATTAGATAGCTCAGCAAATGTATTGACCACATATCGTTTCTATTTATGCATACATTTTTTATTTTTTATTTTAAGTGCTTGCATATGAAACTGTCTACTTTTAAATATAGGAAACATTTGCCCTTAAAAAATGCCTTATATTCAAACAGAATCATAAAGTTATTGTTGTTTGGCTAAGCTAACAGGCTACAAGCAAGAGAAATGAAAGGAGATATTTACGCTTCCGGAGTTTAAAGATCCGCTCCCCATCATTACAGGGTCTGCCATTTTTTTTTTTACTCTAGTGGTTTTCCCTCTGGTGTTTAATATTCGCAAATAAACTCATTGTGCGTTCTGCGTTTACTAAAGACTGTATTTGTTTTTTTGTTTTTTTATATTGAGTGAAAATGGCAACCCTATCAGAATTTCCAACAGGGCCACCGGAAGGTTGTTGTTTTCGGTGTGTTTCCAAAGTAAAAGTCAACTAATAAACTTGCAGACGTATAGAGTAAAAATATATAGATATATATATATATAGATAGATAGATAGATTTGTGTGTTGTCTTTGAAGTCATCTATATGCTATTGAACTCCTAAACGTTGAAAAATTTACTTTTAGTAGATATGCATATTTCCAATTGCTTTAAAATACAGAACAGTTTGTTTGGATGCATGGACTTTGACTTGACCAACACAATATATGGGACGCGTTTCTCCAACATTCATTTAAAAAAGCATGATCCTAAAACTAATCTTAAACATTCTAAAATGTTAACTGTTAAATGATAAGGGAGAAAGCTTTGTTTGCTCATTTATTTTATTTGTTTGAACAGAAGAGGGCATTTTAGCCACACGTGAACTCCATTTTGTAAAGCAAAAACCAAGCCAAGGATTAGAATCACTTTCTTACAGAAGACGCCTCATCTTGTTGAATAAAAAGGAAAACAATCAAATCATCCTTCAGTATAGAACATCTACTTTAAAATCTCATAAATTATTTAATAGGCCTACAATATTTTTTAGTTATCATTAAGACCGGCATTAAAATATTTTTTTACCAATCTTAACATTTACATAATTTTATAGGCTATTACTTAGTGAAATTATTTGATTTGAAATTATTTAGAAATCATGATATTGTGATTATACTTCATTATAATTTTATCTATAGTTTTTAACAGTAGGAAATTAAAACATATGTGCATATATGTTTGTTCAAATGTAAAGCTTTGCTGGAACAATATGTATTGTGAAAAAATGCTTGAATTGCAAATTTTTCTTTACAGGTTACACAGCAAAAGTGGCACAGAATAGCTTCTGTGGCATTAGGTGTCTCTATACAGACTGTTTAATGCTGCTCAGGTGGCATAAATGCATTTACACAGTAATTTTAACAGTATACCTTTATTCTAAGGGCTATGGTGGGTCATAGCTGACACATTTTAGTCTGGATTTAATGTGGTATTATGTCTTTACACAGAATTTTGAGCAGGCACAGTGCAGCCTTAATTCAGCAGTGTAAAAAATGGCTTTACTGTACTCTAATTGCAGTGTTGGGGAACTTGCACTTTGAAACCCATTTTCAGAAGTTTGCATTTCCAGGCTCCCAAAACGGCGTTGTCGTGTAAATGAACGGCCAAAACGCACAAAACTTTTTCCGTTTTTAGTTAAAAAAACAGTGACATGCAAACAGCCCTTAAACTGAGCAAGCATTTACTCATCTCACTTACTCAAAAACAGAATATTACCCAAACCTGCAATAATTAAATATGTTAAATAATATAAATACAAGCTACTTTTGCCTATGTATTTAATCTTATTTTATTAATTAATGTATTTGCTGCTGACCTTTGATGATCAAATTCAACCATAATAATAAGCAAAAATTACTTTAGATAAACATCACATTTGTGTTACAAGTTCAAGTAAAAGTGTTGAACTTTCTTCTCCTGCCTCCAATTCTTCTGCAATCCAGAATGGTAATTGCAATTAGTTACTTTTTAGAAAGTAACGCAATATTGTAATGCATTAGTACGGAAGCGTATTGCATTCACTTGAGAAAAAAAAATCTACTCTGTTTTTCTGAATTAACGAGTTAATTATCTCAGAATTACTAGATAATTTTTCATAAAAATTTTTTTTATTCTGTTTTCTGAATTAACGAGTTAATTATCTCAGAATTACGAGATAATTTTTCATGAATAAAAAGTTTTTGCTCTGTTTTTCTGAATTAATGACTTAATTATCTCAGAATTATGAGATAATTTTTCATATTTTTTTTATTTTTTATTCTGTTTTTCTGAATTAACGAGTTAATTATCTCAGAATTACGAGATAATTTTTCATGAATAAAAGTTTTTACTCTGTTTTTCTGAATTATTCAGTTAATTATCTCAGAATTCTGAGATAATTAAGTCATTAATTCAGAAAAACAGAGCAATTTTTTTAAATGAAAAATTATCTCAGAATTCTGAGATAATTAAGTCATTAATTCAGAAAAACAGAGCAAATATTTGTATTTAAAGAAAAAATTATCTCATAATTTTGAGATAAGTAAGTCATTAATTCAGAAAAACAGAGCAAAAACTTTTTATTCATGAAAAATTATCTCGTAATTCTGAGATAATTAACTCATTAATTCAGAAAAACAGAGTAGATTTTTTTTCCCTCAAATGAATGCAATACGCTTCCGTACTTTAGCCTACTCTTAAAAGTAACTTTTTCTAACACTGTCTAATAGTTGGTAGAAAAATGTTTAATTCAACACAGTGAATATTTTCTAGTATTCCTACAACATCAAGCTTTCATGCACAGGATAAAAAGGATTTTTATAAATGAAATATATAACTAACTTTATATTTTTTAATATACTTTATATATTATAGAGGGGTCCCTTGCGTGGGTTAGCTCACGGGCATTTATTTTGAAAGTTGGTGCAGCAAGCGGCCATCACGCTGGTGTCGCTATTTCCAACTGCCTCACCAGCTAAAGACGCACTCATCACGTCTATAATCGCAACACAAGATTGTAGTCTTGGTTTCCCAGCCTCGATTCTTTACTGATGAGGGACTTTCGGCCCGACTGACACAGGGAGATGGGGGTACTCAATATTTCAGACCAGGTGAGGGATATTAAAACTCCACGAGTGGCATAAATCAAGCACATTGTTGTTCGCTTTCTGCGCTTTTATGCAGAGCCTGATATGTTAGCTAGCTTCCCGACGATGGATTATCCTATTTCCCCTATAGTTCTTGCATCAAAACGTGGGTTTTTTGTTATACATTTTGGTAAAAACATCACGGGTTCACCGTATAATGAGGGTAGGACTACCATAGAGGGGTTATAAATGAAAAATATCCCTTCTATCACGCCCAGACGTTAGCCAGCTAACGTTAGCCTAATGAGCTGGGTGTCAGCCAGCCGCATAGGAAAACATCTATTGTGTGTTTATGTTTTTAAAACGCACATGTTTATTACCCTATTTAACAAATACTAAGCTATTTAGGAAATGTCTTTATATAACAACATTGTACGCATATATATATATCCCATCTACGTAGATACAATAGCGATGTGTGTTGATTTGCTGCAGCTTGTTAATGATATTCAGTGTGATAATCATTTGATTGTAATTATACAACTATACACCTCACAATTGGCACTCAAAGTTATGCACTCAGAAGTATTTAAAAACAAAGGGTGTACATTTCTTGTCATAATTCATAGCAGTTTTGTAATATCCACCTTTTTTCCTCCTCCAGCCGCCTCTGGTCCAGGCCATATTTAACAGAAATGCAGATGAAGTGAAGTTATTTTTGCACAAGAAAGATGAAGTCAATGCACTGGTATGTTCTGAATGGCATATATTAGTGTGGGCATGAATTATGTGCATCATCTGCTTGTGTGATGGCATCAAATATTAGTAAGAATGGACAGATTTTCTGAATGACTGCACATATGGGCTGTGTGGGCCTGTAAAAATCACCAGTGTGGAAAAGAAAGTTTAAAAAAAAATCTGCTACCTTTTTTCCCCCTCCATTCTCGTGTCAGGACCAAGAGCGCCGCACACCTCTTCATGCTGCTGCCTGGCTGGGGGACGTTAATATAATGGAGCTTCTCATCAATGCAGGTATGAAGTTATACAGCACTGCTGCCACCACATGTAGTATGTTTTTATTGGTAAAATGGATAGTTCTGGTCTCTCATTCTGATTGGTCAGAATCCAAGCCTTGCTCAAATGCATGAAATAGTAACAGTTATGGCCCATTTGCCTAAATTCAGTCTATATCAAGGTTTCCTTAATAGGGGTTTGGGAGTTGATGAAAAGCTAATAATGAATTACAGGCCCCGATATACTCACCGGTGAAGTTCTTTTTCGCTGTGAATGTTAAAATAGTGGGTGCATTTTTTTTTTATTACTCGCTTTTGTGTTTTGCCTCCCTCCGCCATTCGACGCTAGCGAGACCATGCGCATATGTGACGAATTGCAGCCTTTGTGAATTCACCATACTACTATGCTAAAGTATGGTTTTTAAATGGTATTAATAATCTGTGCAGCCTTAGAAAAAAGTAATAATGTGGTTGATGAATTCTCGTCCGTGGAATGTGCCATTTCTGGTTACTTGACACAGGTAAATTGCAATCTACTACTGTAATTACAAATTACAGTATAAAACATACTGTAAATTACAGTATAAAACATGGAAAAACAGTCACTTTCATTTAGAACTACGACTTCAATTTCTCCTATATAGCAGCTCTCCAGTATGTTCTCATCTGTGTGCAGCTTATAATATTGTGTTCTATAATAAGTATAATAAAGTAAATGCTGCTTCATGTAAACTTTGCAAATGTTGTGACATTAACGTGTATTTGGGATCTCAATATATGTAAATTATAACTTTCTGTTAGCAGTAGCAAAAGGGAGACATTTGCAACATTAGCGTGAATTTGTGACCTGTTTGGAAACAATCATTATTTTTGCCTTTTCATTGGCTGATGGAAATTACACACTTTCATTTACTAAGGGTTTTAATAAAAATGTGTCCATGTTTTTATTATTGTGTAAATTGTCACAGTGCAATGTGCACAATGCCCTTTATCCATGAATGGAATTTACAATGTAGAAAGATGTTACTTAATTGCTAGTATTTGTCTTTTTTTAACTGCATAGGTGCGAATGTCAATGCAAAGGACCATGTGTGGCTAACACCATTGCACAGAGCAGCTGCTTCCAGAAACGAGGTAAGCAGCACGTGTGATTTACGCTATGTTCAGACTGCTAGCAAAAATCTAGTTTTATCCAGCAAAAAAACACCACATGAAGTCAGATTTTTTTTCTTCCACATTTGGATGTGGTTTGAAATGCAAATCAGGCAGACTGTTTCAGGACAGTCTGCCTGAAACGACCTGATTTAAGACTAAATCTGATCTGCCTGCAGTCTGAACTAGGTAAGTCACGATACCAAAATTCCAGTAGTCTGTACCAATACCATTAAAATTTTACGATTCTCTATCAATTTGGGTACCACAGCAAAATCTGTTGGAACTATTTTTCTAATTTAACTATTATTATATTAAATATTAAATTACATTCTATAATTTATGATGGTAATCATAAGAAAATAATACATATTAACATTGAAGGCTACATGGTGTTTAAAAGTAAACATTGTTTATAAAAAGATCAAAAATGAGCAACCTATGCACACATTAATGTTATTATTAGTAGTAGTATTATTACTACATTGAGTCGAAGCTAAATCTACTGTCCAACAGTAGCCTAATATAATTATTTCTGTCAATTTCTTCGAACCTTTATTTTGACAGTTTGCTGTGAAGACCTTTGAGTTTCTGTGTGTCTGTGTATGAAATAGGGATAGTTTTTCTCAAATGAAACGGTAAAATGCTCATGAAGTCAGGGCTCCAGACTAACTTTTTTTACTAGGAGCGCTGGAGCCCCTGACTGAACATTTTAGGAGCGCAAGCAGAACATTTAGGGGCCACCTTAAATCAGCTTGCAATGCAATTATTCAAATTTTCCCCAAAATAACTGTAATACTGACAAATTATTTAATAATAAATAGACTTAACGTACAGATATTACAATGTGCAGTTTTATTTTAAGTTCACAGGCTCCAGACTAACATCTGAGGGCAGCAGCACCGAGTTCTACAAAAACATATCTGGTAGCACTGGGGCTGACAATAAAGCACTAAGCTTAATTTAGGGTGTAGATGAAGGTAACTTTAATTATTATCATTCATAATGTCTTAATATTAATTAAAAAGCAGACCGAGTGAAAAAATGTTTTATATTATGGAGTGAAAATAGCCAATAAGCATCCTACTGTTTACAATGGTAATTTATTTATTTTATTATTTTTAAATAAGTGTTTAAATAAGAGTTTAAATAAGACAATTTTTGAAGGATGAACAAAAAATTCATCCTTCATTGTTCATGAAGGATGAACAAAAAATGTGTTGGTCATCACATAAAAAATAACATTTATATATGATAGTTTTGAAGTGCTGGAAAAAGATGAGTAGTACTTGTAAGCGTTTGACTATTTCTGTCACATTATGGTTACAGTTACTACATTAAATCCATGGTGAATGTTGCTGATTCAACAGAAGTGTTTCTCCTGGTTTCCACGTCAGCGCTGTTTGATCTGATATCTATGGTTTAGAACAGAGAACTCTGCACCGAATCGGAATGTTTCTCACTGGATCTCGCAGCTATGATATTATTAATTCTGAGGCGAATTCAATGGATTTCTTCACTGGATCTCCAGAGTCTGGATCTCCTAGTAACAGTGTCTCGTGATCGAGATCGGCCCGCGACTGGCAAGTTCGGAGCGCTGCGCTGTCTATTGTTGGTCCGAACTAATAAACAGTCCGTGAAGCATAAAGGAGTAGCGCATTTTCGTTCCGCTTTCATTTTGTTTGGATTCGCTGCTCTGCAACGTTGTGGTCGCGCCAGCGCAACCTAAATAAATATTTGGTCGCACCGGCAGGAAAAATGGTCGCACTCTGGAGCCCTGAAGTGACTCAGAGCGGCTGTGGAGATGAAGTTCATGCATTCATGTCCTCATATCGTGAGGCAGCAGAGACTGAAGACCCTGCGAGCGTCACGTGTGCTTCAGAGTGTGTGTGTGCTAAATGAAACCGCACGTCTGTGCCATTCATGATTAATATTTAAAAAGTCTTTTTGCAGTTTAATATTCACAGAAACTAGTATATATTGTCTACAGTGCTCCTAGTAAAAACGTTTGACAAGTCATCTTTATTTATATAGCGCTTCTTACAATACACATTTTTTTCAAAGCAGCTTTACAGTGATAACAGGAAAATAATGCAACAGTTTGTTTCGGCTGTACACCAGATCTGGAGCCCTGCGCTTAGATAAACACAGATGCAACAGAAAATAGTTGCCTATTAGTGGGTACCGAATATACTCTGTACTACAGAAATTCTGGTACCGTCATGTTTTAAAAATTTCAGTACCGACTTGTGTACTGAAGGTACTTGAAGGTACAAAAGCACCGGTACGGTGCTTTTGACAACCCTAGTCTGAACATAGCCTTACATGCCTGAGTGGAGGCTTAGTCTGAGTAACCGCTTACTCATGCCATTGTTTAGCATTCGAGCAATTTAATATAATTCATGCATTGTTTTGTTTTGTTTTTTTTACCCAGAGGGCTGTGGGGCTGCTGCTGAGGAAGGGAGCTGACGTGACCGTACGGGATAAGTTCTGGCAGACACCACTGCACATTGCGGCAGCCAACCGAGCCACGCGTTGTGTCGAGGCCCTGCTGCCCCATGTGACCAGCATGAATATGGCCGATCGTACGGGCAGATCGCCCCTGCATCATGCTGCTCAGAGTGGTTTCCAGGAGGTAGGGTGGAATTAGTCATCTAATGCACTGCATTAAAAGACAGGGTGGGCCATCAATCCTCAACATCTTTATTACAGCACTCCACAAGGCTGTGAAAGTGCAAATTGCTATTTGAGCAAATACAGATACTTCAGTTTTGACATGTCTTTTTGTAGTTGTTTTAGGTAACCTTTGCTGCGTTTAGTCTGTGGTCCTCATTTGGAAATGTTTATATAGTTGTCACAATACCAAATTTCACTAGTAGTTGCCAGTAAATGTTTTACAATTTAGGCCTGTCACGATTATTAAGCTCCTGATTGCGTTTATTTAAGATAATGGCAAATGTTGTGCACAGTCACAATAATTGAAATATTTTATATACATTTTTGCTGCCTAACATGATGCATGATGTTAAAACCACATCATATAGCTGTATATTACTGCCATATGGACATTCATTTAACACCTTTTATCTCTGGCTGATAACATAATACTTCCTGAACATTTAAACAAGCATTTTCTGTAAAGCTGCTTTGAAACAATATGTATTGTGAAAAGTGCCATACAGATGCCATACTTTTGGTACATTTGGTACTCAATACTGCAAAAACTGGAATCATTACAATAAATAAAAAATATATATAAATCAACATGGTACTGAAGTACTAGTACTTTTTACGTCCCTAGTGCCAGTTTGGTTTTAAATCGAGGCCTGTATTATGATAAAATTGTGACTGATTTAAAAAAAAAAAATTCTAATGGGTGCCTCTAATGCCCAGATGGTTTTGATTAAACAGATACAATGTTACTTTGTGCTTTTGCTGCCAACTAGATGGTTAAATTGCTGCTAAACAAGGGAGCCAATCTGAGTGCCAGTGACAAGAAGGACAGGCAACCCATTCATTGGGCAGCTTACCTTGGTAAGTCCATATTTGGATCTCCTTGAAGTGTTTTACTTGTTTTCTGTAGCTAAATAGTAATTTTCCTTGTGTTAGATTGTGTTTCATCATATTTTGCTAGTGGTGATTCTAGTAAAACTAACCTGTTTGTTTCTCTCAGGACATCTGGAGGTGGTTAAGCTGCTGGTGTCTCAGGGCTCAGATAAGAGCTGTAAGGATAAGCGGGGATACACCCCTCTCCATGCTGCTGCTGCCAGTGGCCACGTCGATGTGGTCAAGTACCTGTTACGCAATGGAGCCGAGGTCAGCACTCACAATTGTTACTTTACTTTTCTCAGAATTGCAAGTTTATATCTCGCATTCTAACCTTATATCTTGTGATTGTGAGTTTATATCTCGCAATTCTGAGAAATAAAGTCAGAATTGTGAGATAAAAAGTCGAATTATCTTTTGTGTTTTTTTTATATTATTTTAATTACATTTTTTTTATTCTGTGGCTGAAACAAGCTACCATGAATATCATAAATATTTTGGCAGGTAGCCAAATTACTTTTCAATAAAAAAAAAAAAGGGTCAGTATGAATTAGTTATGTCCAGTGTTGGGGAAAGTTACTTTTAAAAGTAATGCATTACAATATTGTTACTGCGTGACTTATTGCCTTACATTTTTGGAAAGCAACCTGTTGCAATGCTTTTGTGTTACTTTTTGCCGGCTGGGATTGCTTGTTTTTTTGTTGTTGTTAACAAAAAACCAAGTGTTATATTCTTGGCACATGTAAATGCCCTTTCACACCAAAAGTGAAATGAATAAAACTCAGGCTGAAAGAAATGCATATTCACACCTGTACAGTAAAAGGCGCAGCTCAAACAAACCTTTCAGCTGTGCTGCCTTTCTGGATTGCAGAGGAAAGTCGTTTTTGCTTATTATTATGGTTGAATTGGATCATCGAAGGGCAGCAGCAAAGACATTGGTTAATAAAGTGAGATTAAATACATAAAGTAAGTTTGTATTATTTAACATATTGTTGCAGGTTTGCATGTTACTCCCTTTACTTGTAATGTTTTACCCCAGCACTGGTTAATACACAGTCACGATTTGCTTGGTGGTTGCAAAAATCTGTATAGTGCAGGATGAGTCATTCATATTTTTTTTTTCTATGTTCCCGGAAGAGAAAGATGGTTGATCCATGGTTTACAGAATATTTTATGCCATGGTGTCTGTTCCTCAGATTGATGAGCCTAATGCCTTTGGAAACACTGCTCTCCATGTGGCCTGCTACACGGGTCAGGAGGCCGTAGCCAATGAGCTGGTGAACCGTGGGGCAAACGTCAACCAGCCCAACCACCGTGGCTACACGCCCCTTCACCTGGCTGCCGTGTCCACTAATGGGGCTCTTTGCCTGGAACTGCTGGTCAACAACGGTGCTGATGTCAACATGCAGGTCTGGATAGGGAATGGGATTATTTTATTAAGACCACCCTGTTATTGGATGATCTAAATTTTGCCTTTTTTTTTTACACTTTAACAGGGTTTTTAAGCAAGACAGTGTGTTTTTATTTTATTTTTTTAAAGTCAGATATTTATTTTTTTCTCTGCAGAGTAAAGAAGGGAAAAGCCCTTTGCACATGGCAGCCATTCATGGACGTTTCACTCGCTCTCAGATCCTCATTCAGAATGGTAAGTTCTCTTTCCTTCTTTCCTTTTCCACTTGATTTCGAATTCCTTTTTGTAATATTTAACCCCGTAATTTCTCTTGTTGTCTCCTCAGGTGGGGAAATAGATTGTGTGGACAGATATGGCAATACACCTCTTCATGTTGCTGCTAAGTACGGCCACGAGCTGCTTATCAGCACCTTGATGACAAACGGTGCTGACACAGCCAGGTAAAGAATCATGCGTTTGTTAAATGTTTGTTTGGGTCTTTTTTGTAGTGATTGGGGTAAGATCATCTCCTAAATGTTGACAACTGTGCATAATGTCTCTATCATATACAATCTTAAGCAAATTGTCTGGCTGAAGATCATGAATTACTTAAACATTTATGCAAAATGGTATATGAGAGGCTAAAGCAGTGTTATTTTAGTAAAATGTATATACTATTATAGTATTCTATTAATGTTTTAAATTAGCTTTAATTTTTAGATTTTCAGTTTATTTTAGTTTTTCAGTATTAGTGTTACAAATCACCACAAAATGTTGAGAATTGTACCACTACATTTAGATATTCGTATTGCACTTTTCTCTTGCTTATGAAAATGTGAATATTATGCAGCAAAATAAGACATTGCAATGGAATTGTGCATTAATAAATAGTTTTTCTGGCCTTATGTTATAGGTGCTTTATGGTTTTATATGCATCTCGTTTCTCCTTGTCTTTCTAACAATTGAGTTAAAAGTGGCATAGCTTAACCCACTCTATATATACACAAGAGACAAGGAATTTGCATTTACAAAGAAACTTGATTCTAATCTCTTGTTAGTTTGCATGTAATCTGCTTCTGTGTCCTGTGTAGTGAAATACTTAGCTTATTTGTCCTCTTTCTACAGACAAGGGATTCATGGGATGTTTCCTCTACACTTAGCTGTGCTCTACGGGTCCTCTGACTGTTGTCGTAAGCTACTCTCCTCAGGTATGCACACTTACTCCTAACAAATGACAGTAAAGGCCAAAGGAAAATGATTTTGTCCCTTAGTCTGTATTATACATGTCCTTGTGCCTTACACAAATGCACCGATTGTAACAAAATTGTACTAAATGATTGTCATGTTATGTACAAATGGATTTACACAGTGATTCAAGTAAAACAATGATGATGCCATGGTACTTTTGTGTGTGTTTTGATTTGTGATGGAAGATTTTTCTTAATTTTCTTCCATTAACTGCTTTTCACAAGACTGATGCACGTCCAGCTAAAATGAAAGTGTATTCCCCTAACTATCATTGCAGTGACTGTGTGCGTGTCTCTTTTGCAGGTCAGCTCTACAGCATTGTGTTGTCAATGAGTAAAGAACACGTGCTCTCGGCCGGATTTGACATCAACACCCCAGACAATTTTGGGAGGACCTGTCTACACGCTGCTGCCTCTGGAGGGTGAGACTGCAGCTCTACTTAGAATGGGCTATTTAAAAAGCCACTGGCCCACTTTTTCAGGTTTCAGGTGGCCTCATTAACAGTGTTTTATGCACACAAATGCCAACCAAGGTCATTTTGCAGATGTCACTCAACAGCCACCATCTAAAAGTAATTGAAAAGATGTGTAAAAGATTTATTTATGCATGCCTATCCTTTATTTTCTTTACTCAGAAATATTGAATGTCTCAACCTGCTCTTAAGCAGTGGAGCTGACATGAACAAGAAGGACAAGTTCGGAAGGTACACATCTTTTCTATAAAATGGGATGCTTGTAATTGGTCATGGACACATCTGAAGTGTGCCTCATGAAAAGAATCCTCATGCCAACTTATTTGCCAAGTATAATTTCTTATTTTAACTTCGGATTTTGGCTTGAAATATGATGTGGATATCTTTTTATGAGATTCACCTGTATGTTAAGTGTTAGAATGTCTGTGTCTCTCCTTCAGGACTCCTTTGCACTATGCGGCTGCTAACGGGAGGTATCAGTGTGTGGTCGTTCTGGTTGGAGCGGGGGCGGAGGTCAACGAGCGCGACCGCTCTGGCTGTACACCTCTACACTACTCGGCTGCATCGACTGCGTTCTGCAGGTGATAATGCGTTTACACACATCTATTAAATATAATAGTTGACGGTGTACACAGCAGTTCTAATGTCTGGTGTCTTTCTCAGAACGGATCGACCCCATGCCAGCACCCATCAGAACCAAGAAGATGGGGAGAAGGAATCCTTCCTGTAAGTCCACAAATATTTCTTTCCTGAATTTGACACTCACAATTTTTTATTATTATTATTGTTTTGTGTTTATTTGCCTCATCTTTGCACCTATTACCTGGTTGAAAAAAAGTATTGTGGTTTCCACACAAATATTAAGCAGCACAACTGTTTTTCCAAATCAGCATATTAAAATGATTTCTGTAGGATCATGTGACACTGAAGACTGGAGTATTGATGCTAAAAAAAATCAGCTTTGCCATCACAAAAATAAATTGCATTTTAAAATAGAAAAGTTATTTTAAATTGCAAAAATATTTCAATAAATAAATTAAGCCTTGGTGAGCAAGCATAAGAGACAACTTAAAAAACATTTTTTGAAAAATTTAAAACGCCAAACTTTTGAACTGTATTGTGTAAGTATGAGACGTTGTTTTGGGTTATTACTGCTTATTTCAGTCTTTAAATCCCATACATTTTGATGCTTTTAGGTGTGTGGAGCATTTGTTGGATAATGGTGCTGATCCATCTCTGTGCAACACTAAAGGATACAGTGCAGTGCATTATGCTTCGGCCCACGGCAACAAACAAAACCTGGAGCTGGTGAGATTGACCTTTCACTCTAGCATTGTTCACGGATTTTTAGCATTTTTTTTATTTATTTTTATGAAAGTTTAACACTTGATATATGCTATATCACTTTTTGTTCTTTATTCTGTAGCTTTTGGAGATGTGCTTCAACTCACTTGGAGACAATGAAAGCAATGGCTCCGTCAGCCCACTACACTTGGCGGTACGAACGAAACAACAGCTATTTATTCAGGACATAGAAATCAGCAGATATTCTGTAATTCTGCCGAACTCTGCCCCCTGTTGGTGCAATGTATATATTGATTATTCTTATCAGGTGGAGTCTGGTCACTGGGAATGTGTCACGGTGTTAATTGAGTCTGGAGCGTGTGTGGATGCGTGTGACCCGGTGGGGCGCTCTGTGCTGTATGTGGCCTCTCAAAGAGGGCATGCCCGCTGCGTAGAACTCCTGCTCGGCCAATCAGCATCTTGCCTGCTCACGGAAAACTGCAGCAAATGGGGCCCTCTTCATGTTGCAGGTACAGAATATCTGTATGTGTGAATTAGCTTGTGAAACTTATCATTGTGTGGGAGTTTGACACATCCCTGTGTTTGTTTGTTGACAGCTGCCAACGGCCACTCAGAATGTCTGCGGATGCTGCTCTGTAGTGAGGGAGGAGCTGATCTTGTTAATGTTACAGACGCGGAGGGACAGTACGTATGAGCTCATGGCTCATTTATGGTTTCTTTAAAAAAATATATATATTTCTCATTTTTAATCGCAGCATTCAGTATTGATATACAAGAAAACAGATGACAAGAAGTAATGCATCTTGCATAATGCAATTAATAATGGCCCAAATATGCAACAATTTGGAATGAGCTCATTATAGATTTTTTTTTAATACTATTTAGTTTGTATTATAATATTAATATAATTGTATTTATATTTTTAAAATGTATATTGTTTTATATTAATACAGCTAAAAATATTATTGAAATTAATTAATTATTATTAAAAATATATATTATAACTTCTTGAAATGAAGGCTTGAGCCTGTTTTGAACCACATTGCAATTAAATATTCATTATTATTGCATAATATTCTACTAATATTCCAAATAATAATAAATATGATCTGTTACTATACTAAAAACTACAAATCAAAAAGAGATATTTAAGCATTTGTAAGATTTTAGTTAAGTACTATTCATCTCACACCCTGTGCGATGTTTATTTACTGAAATCATACTTGTTCATACCATATACATTTCAGAGATGTAAACAAAAAAAGACAAATTATCAATTCCAGTTGATTGTATGTAATTTGTAAAAAAACAAAACAATAAATAACGACAAACACAAAACCTGCACTTTCGAATAAACGAAAACAAAACAAGCAATGCATAGCACTTCATTTTGAATAAGAGATCCTCATTTACAAATTGTAAATAAAATCTTAAACGTTCCCAAACAATGCTGAAAAAGGATCAAAACTGTATTACATCTTATTTGCATTTCCAGCTTAAAGTTGTTGATCTCACTGTTTCCCTGTCTTCATAGAACTCCACTAATGCTGGCAGTGCTGGGTGGACACACTGACTGCGTGCATCTGCTGCTGGAGAGAGGAGCTTGCCCTGATATGAGAGACAGGAGAGGAAGAACAGCCTTACACAGAGGGGTGAGATCCTGAAAACATTACTAAAGTTTGCAATGCGTCGTAGTCCTCATGATGTGAGGGGTTTCTAATCAGGACTGTTTTTGTAGGCGGTGATGGGTCGGGAGGACTGTATAACCGCCCTGCTGTCCCACAATGTCTCAGTCCTCAGCAGAGATTTTCAGGGGCGGACCGCGGTGCATCTGGCTGCCTCTTGCGGCCATGCTGACATTCTCTCCAATCTTCTTTCTGCTGCTGACCACTCCCATCCCCACGACCCAATCACAGACCGCCACGGCTACACACCCGCACACTGGGCAGCCTATCACGGTAAGAGATCAAACCTTAGGAGCCCCTTAACATTACTAAAGCTATATTTGGTTAATTAAGTGACGTGTTATTTGTGAAGCAGGTCATGAAGACTGTTTGGACGTTTTACTTGAACTTAAACCATGTAGTATCCAGGAGGGAAACCCCTTCACCCCACTGCACTGTGCTCTGTGAGTATTGAAGTATTTCTCTTTTTAGTTTCAAAGGTGGTGTACTTATTTTCAATGTTGTAATAATTCATGGAAAGACTGGTAAAAGTCAGGGAATTCTTTTTCTTTCTTTTTTTCAAAAAGTCATGTTATAAATAATTCTAGTTATTCACTATTTTTAATCCTTTCATTTTTTGCTTATTTTCTTATATTTGCAGTTTAGACTCATATTGCTTAAGATTTAACTTAGTCAGCAATAGCAATAATGGTTTGGTAACAGTTTTTTTGGCCCAGTACTACCCCAGTGTACACTACCGTTTCCAATAAATGCTGTTGTTGTTGTTTTTTTTTACTTTCTATTCATTAACGAATCCTGGAGATATGCATCATGGTTTCCACAAAAATATCGTTTCATGAGCAGCAAATAATTTAAGGCATGCTTTTTTTAATCGCCATGCTGCATGTTCTTGTCATCCCATTGCAGCATTAATGGCCATAGTGGTTCTGCAGAGCTGCTGTTGGAATCCAGTGTTTGTAATTTGCTGGTAAACATCAGGGATGCCAAAGGAAGGTTAGTGCAAGTACATGTTTAAATACAGCTGCTGTGTAGTAGCTGTCAAATAGTTACAAATTGAAAACCATTTCATAAATTGTACTAGCGAAATGACTGTTCTGACCTCTTGCTCCCAGGACCCCGCTTCACGCGGCCGCAGTTGCTGAGGACGTGGCTGGGCTGCAGCTGGTTCTGCGGCACGGAGCTGACATCAACGCCGTGGACCACTCAGGGCGTTCTGCACTGATGGTGGCCGCCGATAATGGCCAAAGCGGTGCCGTAGGTAAGAGTTTCACCATGTGTCATATGAGTAATCCAAGACTGAAACCCTCAGACATTGTAAAACATGACTCCATAGTTTTAACAGATGTATTCATTGTTGTATGCAGCCCTGCTGCTGCACAGAGCCAAAGCTGACCTGTCCCTCCTGGATGTGAACAAGAACACTGCCCTGCACCTGGCCTGCAGCAAGGTAACAGACATAGCTAGGGCCCTAGGAAATTAAGGAAATTAATTCCGTTTTAATGGTTAAATTAAATTTTTAGCAATCAAAAAGCATGTCACATGCATTGAAATCATGAAACTTATACAATTTAACAACTTAAGTTTAACAAAAAAAAAAATATCTTTTTTAAAAAATTTTTCCTAATTATGTTTTATCTTTCACAAATTAATTTTTTGTGTTTTGTTTTTACAAATGGGTTGTTTAAAATGTAATAATCAAAAAGCATGTCTAATAAATTGAATTAATTGTAATGTATTGTTACAATAGTAGGGATCTATGAAATGTATTTTTAATTTTTTTAAATGTTCTAAATTTTTTACATGACTTTTTTTATTTTTTTTATTCTTAGTTGTCTGTTTTAAATTAATTTGATAAATGTAATTTTTGAAAATGTAATCAAATGAAATGATTTACTGTTAAAGTTAAAATTAAAACATGGAAGAAAAATCTATATTCCTTAAATACATTTTTTATATTTTTAAAAACTTGTTTAGACTTGTCGAATGTGCGTATTGCTAACATTGTGAATATTACTGTGTTTAAAGGCTCATGAAATGTGTGCCATGCTGATCTTGAAGGAAATCCACAACCCTATCCTCATAAACGCAACCAACAGTATGCTTCAGATGTGAGTATCTTTGTCACAATTTGCAAATACAACTGTAAGTTAAAGGTTGTGCATGGCTCTGTATCATTATCAGCTCTTTGTTTGAGCATCCTGACGCAGCAAATGGGCTTTGTTTACCTTTGTGACATATTACACACCACCTTGTCCCAATGTGATTTAAACTTGGCATACCTTTTAACATTGTAACTTTAATTTGATCTATATTTCAGGCCCCTCCACATTGCCGCCAGGAATGGCTTGGCCACCGTGGTTCAGGCCTTGCTGAATCGTGGAGCCACAGTGCTGGCAGTGGATGAGGAAGGTAAGACAGTATAGAACAGGAAAATTAATATTTTGTGATTTTGGTTAAAAATTGTTAGTTGCTCACAGCAGTAAATGACTACGTGGATGGGACAAATGTTAATACTGTTGAAGTTTGAAGTCTAGTAACAAATTTTACACATTGATTTTAGTTCTGAACCTCGCAAATCTGTTGGTTATCACCAGTTTAGGTTGGCCAGATTAAAGGGATAGTTCATCCAAAAATGAAAATTGTCATTATTTACTCACCCTCAAGTTGTTCCAAACCTGTATGAGTTTCTTTCTTCTTCCAAATGTCTCTGTTTTTGTGATGTCACAGGTCATACGCCAGCCCTGGCTTGCGCATCCAATAAAGCTGTTGCTGACTGCCTAGCTCTCATTCTGTCAACCATGAAGCCTTCCTCCTCCACACCTTCCTCATCCTCACCTTCTTCTCCCAGCCTCAACCTGCTCAAGCACTGTGGCATCACCGCCGCCTGCCCCCCCCTGCCCAATGGAGGCCTTCACCATGGTTACGGCAAAGATCGCCATGGTGCTACCATCGGCTTGGATGGCTGCTTGACCGAGTGAGGCGTTCTTACTTGTTAAAAAAAAAAAAAAACCCACGTGGTCGCTTGTTTTGGTCCTCTCTACACACCTAGATACACCTATATGCAATTACAGCCACACATCCCTCCTGTGCCAGTATCAGAGCTTTTCTTCACGTCTCAGTAGAGAGCGAACACGAGAGGACAAATTTAGCTATTTATTTCTATTTATTTTCCCCCACTTTTCCCTTTCCTCCCACCCCCTGACTCCCATCTTAGATGCTGTCCATTCAAAATGAGTCTAATAAGTCTAAAATCTGAATCTAAGCCATCTATTCGAACCAGTATCCATCACTGGCGAGTCAGTCCTTTATTTCTTCATTGCAGTCGATTTGACTCGGTTTGTTAGAATTATGCAGCTGTGTGTCTCCATGGTAACAGTGATAATGGATGGGTTTCCATATCATGCCTCCTATTTGCGTGACGCTGTGGCCTTGCATAGGAATTTACAGCCTGCCCTGAGGAACAATTTAAACGGGTTACACTAGATTTGCATGAATTTGCGGGACCATGTATTTGATAGTGGTCTTGTGTGTATGTTTGTGTGCGTGCGTGTTTGCGCTGTGTGTGAGACATCCACTTTTGCGCAACAGTCCTAGTTTTTCATCCCATACTTGATTCTTACTTTTTGAGGTTTTTATGTGAGGTGCAATCTGATTTAGCACAGATCAGGAAAAAACAAACAACCTAACAGAATCATTTTGACAGAAGGGAAACCATGCTACCTTAAGCCAAAAGACCAATGACCTCCTGGTAGAGGGGTCTGATATAATATAATGCTTGTTTACTGTTAGAGAGAAAAGGGATAGTGTTTGGATGGGTAAATTCATATTAGGTTTACAGTAAAGGTAATAGGTAGTCCAGATCACTGTTTGCAGGTGGGCAGAAGAAAGAGGAGTTTAAAGTGTCATTATTTGGGGCGTTTAAAACATTATAAAGATACTACACTAAGGAAGTATAGAAAGCACAAATGTCATTACAGATGCAAACGTCATACACAGTACTTGCTCCTTGGGACCTTCTGTTTTATTTATTTTGGTTTGTTTTGGGTTGGGTTGGCAGGGCCTCGTAAAATATCTTCAATAAATCTACTGCTTTATTCGTTTATTGTTATAATATTAAGTGTGGAGTTGCTTTCATAGTGCCTACTGAATTAATTTTTTACTATTTAGTGTCCAATTAGTTAAACACACCATATGCACTCCCCAAAGTTGTTGAGATGGTGCTTTGACTAGTGAAACATGAGTTGAGTATTTCACTATAATCCGTTATGAAATGATTAGCTAAATAGATGGATGTTTGATTCATGTATCAGAACCCACTTGGGGGAGTGTACATGTCACAAAACGAAGTGTTGAGGCTGATTGGACCTTTTTACATTTGTTTATGGTGTTGGGGAGCAGTCATGGGTATGACCAAAGTTGCGTGATTTCTAAATAGCATTTTATTAGGCACTTGCAGATATCCCAAAAAAAAAAAAGCATTATCTTTAGCATAAACCTTGTTTTCTTTTCAATAATATTCACCCCTGCTCTATATAAAATGCTTCCTTATTGCCAAAGGTAGATTAATTAATAAAGTTAAGATTGTGCTTCCTTTTAGGTTTTTTGCACCTAAACTCAAAATAACAACATGTGAATGAGTGTTTTTGAAACATCCCTTTTTTTTTGTGCACCACAAACAGGCAATATATGCTCAGTCAGTAATGAGACAATCAGTTGAAAGGGCTTTTAATTTTGCCATGGATTTCTTTTTTTCTTAAACGAACAAAAGCATTGTTTTTTTTTTTGTTTTTTTTTTTACAATTAGGAAGATCTATTCCCCGTAATTCTAGACATCTACGAACTAATGCATACTTCAGGCATGAAATGTGGACTTGTTCTCAATTATACCAATACTATTATTTTCACTACAGTATATCAGGATTTTAGTGATGTAGATATAGTAGTATTATAACTGATATTTTATTGATGAATGAAGGTGCGTAGAAAAATGAAACCGTAACGTTAGATGTTTAAAGGCTGTGTGGAGAGCATATTTATACTGATTTATGAAATGACCTCTTCGTCATTGTAATGACAATTTTTGGCTGCTTAAACAAGATTCTCCACTCTACGCTAGCCTGATATGAAGCACTTGCTTGTTCAGTTACAAAAAAGGTTGGAAAAATACGCTTTTGCATCTATCACAAGCTGTAAATGGGCAAATATCTGACCTCTACTTGCATGCGTGCAAATCAGATTAGTCAAGTTATATCAGTGTTTTGCCTGGGAAATATCTCTAAACTTGACTGAGAGGAAGTTCCTTTGTGGGAGTTTAATTCAAGCTTATTTACCTGTACTTGATCTTGACTTTATCACGTACACTAACTTTTGCTGGGGTTTGGTGGAGGGGGAAGTAGTGCGTGTATAGACAGCACAGGGTACGATAATGAAGTGCAAGTTGATTATGAGCTTGGAAGTTTTTTGCACTGCCAGTTATTCTGCTTATAGTTGTCGAAAAAACTAATTATTATTTATAAATTTAGTCTAGCTAGCCATTCCACACTTAGTTGAGTTTGAAAAACAAGTGCCCGTGGAGCCTGTGATTAGTGATGCATTTCATTTGGTGCAAGAAAAAGTGCTGCTTTCGGTTTGTATCTTGGAGCAAATTTTTTTTTTAGAGGTGATCTTTGTCTATTTATTAGCGATAATAATTCTTATCCAGCCAAAACAAACTAAAATGTACTTGTTTTAATTCCTCAAATTTCTAATTGTCTTATTGGCATTGCACTAAAAAATTTTTAATTGTTTCGTCGAATGTATGCCGTGATAAAAGCAGCTTGCTTCGATGTTGGTGAAAATCTTGTATGCAGTAGTTGGCGATTAAATAATTAGCTTGACGACAGGAACTTTGGAACTGAACCCTTTCAGAACTTTTAATAGATTGAGTTGGTGCATCTGGTGTTCTGTGTTCGAACAATAAGGGAACCAGTCACAAAGTGGCAAGACTTTTTTTTTAGGGTAGAGGATAACTTATAAAGGGGAGTTTCCTCCCTAAAATCATTTAGTGCCATAACTGTTCTTTTTCATTTTGACACATTTGTAAAATGTGAATGAATGATTCCTTGGGTTCAGTTTTTGAGTGTGCATCAAGACCATTACCAAAAAAAAAAGAAAAAAAGAAGTCAAAGCTAACATAAGCTACTGTGCCCATTTTTATATATTGTAAAATGCCAGTACATTCACAATCAGACTGTCTCAAAATGCCTGTATATTCTTAACTGAGCTATACTGATGGGCTGGTTAACTCTTAGTGGAGCTCCGCTTTCATGGCTAAGCCATAACTTAACATTTGCCCTTATTAATTGAATAGCTGGAGTTGAGTCATTCAGTCAACGGCTCCTTTAAAAACTATTTTCTAAATCTTCCATTGTAATTAATCAAACCCACGAACCATTGATAACTTGAGGTTTATGTCTACGCAGTGGAATTATGAAACGCCTTAATTTCATTATTAACTGAAGGGCAAATTTGAAATTTACCAAAATGACACATTTACTTCGCTTTTCTTGTTTTCTTCTGGATCAACAAAATGTGCAGTTTAAGGAGCTTTTTGTGTTCAGTTTTTTTTACGCAACTTTGCTATGAAGGGCCAGCTTTCATTGCCTGTTGACCAAGCTATAATGGTTTCAGTTACTTGCAGGCAGTTGTAAACTAGAGTTGTCTAATAATTGTAACCATTTTGTTGGAAAGCAGATTAATTGTAGCTAACTCAGTGTCCTTATTGTATGGTCCATCCTTGCATATTTGTACCGATATCATTTGTTTTTCTCGCTAAGGTATTAATGGCTGATAGAATGTCTGATTTACCTCAGCGGACCTCAGCGTCCCTACTACTTGAAGACACATCCATTTAAGGCAATACTCAAAACACCTGTTTCATTTAACCTTTGTCTATCTCCCAACTTTTTGCCTTAAGAGGAAATGGTATAGTTCAGCAGTCGCAGCACTTGAGAGATTTTTGTCATTAACCTGGGATCTCATTTCGATGAGATTCATAAGAAGCACAGTTTTACAGGTTGTTTTGCTGAAAGATGTACCATATTGGCTTCTGGCCTAAAAATAATCATTTTCATGGACTTTATTAGGAGTTTTTGCACTAGAATATAGAGAGAAAAAAAATGTAGTGTGTTTTTGTTTAACACGTATGCGTATTTAGCTGTAAAAAAAAATTAGATTTTTAATATTTGACCATGAAACTAGAAACTCTTTGAGAAAAAAAAAAAAAAATCATGATTTAGTTCTCCTAAGTACTGATTTTCACACTTGAATGTGACTTATAAAAACATCATAATGAAAGTCTGCAGGGAAAAAAAAATCCGTATTGGAACGACTTTGGAACTACATCTAAAATAAGTAAATATAATCCATTGGTAAATTCTTTTTACAAAACAGGTCAGATTTTGTCCCCAGTTTTTTGATTGAAACATTTAAGTTGTAAAACTTGTGTATTGTTATAAATGCAAATATTTCTAACAAGGTAAATAACAGAAGCACAAGATGTGCAAGATGTAATTCCTCGCGTGTGGTCAGTATTGCCTTGACGTGGCAATCTTACCTCATCAACTAGCAGTCCTTAAAATCTATCGTGCTATAAATACTGGTACATGTAATTTGGGTGGGCTTTTTAGCTACGCATGATAAGGTCACGCTCCAAGGCCTTGAAATGGGGAAACATTGGAGTTTTCAAGGGGTGCTCTTGAACTTAAATGATGTCCTTCACCCTGGCTTAGTGTTACTTCATGTTTCTACTTTATAAGCGCTAATAGTTCAAATTGTAAATCTGCAAGCGAATGATCTAGTCAGAAAAAAGCTGCTTTTTGTTGTTCTCGCCAGCAGCTTGTTTTCATAAGGCTATTTAGAAGACCATCGGAGCCTGACTGAATGGCTGATCTGACAGGGCACATAGGGATCCCTTTAAAATACATTTTCATATTTAAAAAAAAAAAAAAAAAAAACCTATGCAGGAATATTTTCTTTTTATCTCACAGAGTTGCATAGTGCCACCAGAGATAGCCCAAGAGCTTCACTGACCGATCACGGACCTTCAGAAGTTCATCTGTAAATCTAACACCGACCTCACTTGCTTGTTGGCTTCGGTTGAGAAAATGACTGCTTTGCGTGGCATGCTGCTATTTCTTTGGAGTCTGCAAGCATCTTCATCATCTCTTTAAAGTACTACACTTTGTGACGAGTGTGTGGGATTGTGCCTTTTGTTATCAAGTACATGCCACAGGGTATGGTCTTCCATTAAACACCTTTAGTGAGCCTTATGAATGAACAACTGTTGTAAGTTTCAGAAATAGCCACCATCCACGAGGTTGCGTTTTTGAGCCATCAAAACCTGCGATCAAAATTTGTCACAACACCGCAAATGAATAAATAACCTTTGTAAATTTAATTCAACCATAATTGATCGGTTCTAGCTAGTGACCTGTTCAAACTCTATGGAAAAAAAAACGTGTTTAGTTTTACAAAGTGTGAACTCTTAGTGAAGTAGACGTGTGCCGTGTCGTTTTTGTGTGGTAATGCATTGGAGATTAGTTGTAACCCAGTGTCTTGTAGAATGTTGGCATGACTCCTTTTCTCTATGTTGTATTGACGTCAAAGTATCCACCTGAAATGGACTGAAGTGCAATAACTTTTTTGTGCGCCATAGTATCCTTAATGGAGGAAAATGCCCTCTTACATAATCCATCATGTTTTGTTTTTTTCTTCCTTTAAGCAGGGTATTTAATTTCACTTATTTATGTTTTTTTTGGATTGTATAAATTTGAACTCCTTCCTGCTTTGCCTTCGTAAGTGGCACTTTCTTGTGGAATGTACAATGGACTTGGTGGAAACTGTGATAGGTGTCAAAGCCTTATCGATACTTCTTGCTTACTGGAAAGATGGCATTTCTGTTTGTTCATCAGTTGATAGGTCAGAGAGTGCCGTTTTCCATGAACCTTCTTCTGCGCCACTTAAAGTCAGTGTCTGCTTTTTGTGGCATGTTAAGCATTTGTGTATGTTTGTGGTGGTGGGGGGGGGGGGGGGGTGTTTAGACCTGTTCATTTACCTCTGATCAATTGATACCAAAAGCAAAGTGCATTGCCAGGAATTACAGTTCTTTTTTGGATTAGAGATTGTGATAGCTGTATTTGGAAATGGTATCTTGAATGTTGTTGTCGTTGTTGTTGTTGTCGTCACCAGTGAAATATGCAGGTTTTTATTTCTCCCCACACAACATTTGAACTTTGGGCCATATGTTCTGCGGTACCAAAGAACGTTTCATTGCTGATCTTTGAATCAGGGTTTTTTTTTTCTGACATCAAGATCCCAATATTTGTTGTTTCATGCCTTTGTAAATTTGTGACAAATTAAAAAAAGAAACATGGAACTTGTACCATAATAAAACATTCCTTTGAATTTCATTGAACAAAACAGAGATACCATTGACAATTAATACCAGAAGTCATATAATATTAATCTTAAAATTAACTTAAGTTGTAACTTAACTTTAAGCTCTTTCATTTTGGCCTCAAGCAATCAATGACTTCATATTTGATATCACAGGGAGCACACTGAATAAAGTAATCTAGTATTTCACAACATAGGACCAATGTATGTCTCTGTAGAGATGGCCACTTGATTTCATTCAAGAACAAGCAATACATGTATCAAGAGACAATTGTATATTTCTAAAGATTTGTTGGCTCTGGCTGCTTTTGGCCTGGCTATGTAATCTGTGGCACCTTAGGTTAACACCCTCTTCTTGTAACTGAAACAAACATAAGAGATTTCAGTGCTGAGAGAGCCTTATTTCAGTCAAACTGAATGTGAATTGGATGTGTGCAGGATTTGGCCATTTCAAAGCGACTGGCTTTAATCGAGCGGACCTCCTGCGTTCCGTGTTTGAATCCAGTTTCACTAAGACCTGCCGTCTTTAAGACTTTCCAAAAGATTGCTGTTTCAAGAAAAGCAAAAATACTACACAGTGGCTACGTTTCCATCGCCAAAATGCTGAACCTAAAGGCTGGGATAGATGAAAGGCTCATTTATTTCTGATAAAACAGGGTTACTGTCAAGCTCCGCTTGAACATGCCAAGTATTCGACTCTGTGATGTGACGGAAACACATTACGACGTGAAGGAAATGTGACCCTGACTTTAAAAAAAGCCACCAAACTGCACTATTTACTTGAGAATTGAAACCCAAGCTGCTCTCTGCTAATTGTTTAGACGATGGAAACGTGGTCACGGTCGTGTAGGGCAGCACCCGGTGTGTATGTGTTGTGCGTGCGAGTTCGACAAACAGGGGTCATATCAACCCTGTATACCTCATCGACATATCTGCAAATATTCTTATCCTGTCTTTAAGTTAAACGTGTAGGAGATACCATCACCAGCAGAAGCCTGGGACCATTGCAGGGTCTATGACATCACACCAATTCCATATCAAACAATAAGATCACGACTTGCTTGCCGCTTCAAGTCTGACCCATACCCGCAGTGTCACAAACACAATGGTTTAGAATTAGCGAAACGTGAGGCATTTTAAGTAGCATTATCCTACCTCTGTGTTACAGCTTGATGCATCTAAATCTCCACCAGTTGTTGACAAATGGAAATATATATGTATATGGAACAGATATAACTTATAACCAACAATCGGTGATATAAGACAACAATTAGTGTACTCGACTGTGTGTCTGTCTGTGTGTAACATGACATTTGTAAGTGTATACACGAGTACCACTGGAATGTGAAGCCAGACTGTATTATGATTTTTCTTTTCTTTTTTGTGTGTGTGTATTTTTTCTTCAAATTGAACTTTCTCCCCATTATATTTCAAATGATGTCAAATGTGTCTTGCCTCTATCGCTTCTTTTGTGTTTTTTTGCTTTTTTTGACAAAACGGAGAAAAATATCAGCCTATACTAGCTGGCATTTACATTTGTGCTCATTTATTTCCCCTCCGTTTTTTCACTTTCTCTCACTTCTAAATGTTCACTGTGAGCGCTCTGAACTCAAGTTTACAGCTCTTCATGGTATGTACGTGTATTTGGTCGAGTTCAGTAGAGTGCGTGGATGGTTGTATGACTTTGGTACTGAAGCAACAACTCAATTTTCTACTGGTGGTGGGGGTTTGAAAGGGGGTTGGTTGGTTTGAGTTATGCACATTCATTCTGTACTAAAATATGGGGTATGTAGAATTCCCTAGCCTTACGCCCTTCCAAAAAACACTACGCCGGTCACTGGCTAATTCGCATTAGCTATCCACCACCCTGCCAACTTTGTACCTCTGTACATATCCATTTTGGACCTGGGGGCACGGGGCGAATTCGGTGGATTCTACCTGAATCTGTCAGGACGGTCACGTGACCCCCTTCCTAGACTTGAGGAAGGAGAACCTTCTCCCTTTCAACCCCACAAAAAGACCTCAAGCCATTCATTTCCTTATGTGACAATGCAATCCTGAAAGCACTTTGCCTTGTTAATTCATAGTATGAGCTTGTGAATGGTTACTTGTTACTAACAGATGTGAAACTCTGTACATGTATTTAAGTAAGAAAGAACATAATCATTTTTAATTTGAGCTTATTAAAAATGAATTGGTCTCTCTGACTTTAAAGACAAAAAAAAAAAAAAATCCCATATGTTTTTGTTAGTCAGGTTCATGAACTGCTGCAGCCAGTAGGTCTTGTCATTCAGTATCGTGGCTTAGAATTGGTAATGTTGAAATAAAATGCTATTGCTACATACAAGTTGTTGTTGTTGTGTGTCTTCTGTTTCCATTAACACTACACAATGTTAGCATGTTGTAACAGCATATTTGATTAAATATTACTGTACATGTTTGTGATGGGATGTATTTAAATTCGTAACTCACATTAGAATCTTATTAAATCTTATAGAATCTTATTACATCTTATTAAAGATGTATTTGCATTGTATAGGCATTTTAATTTGGAATTTTTAAACTGCTTTGGTTCAAATTAAGGTCAATCCCTTTTCCCTTCTCTTTAGCAAATCATATGAACGTCAAGAGGAGCTATATTTTTCATTAAACACTTTTATTGCAAAACTGTTTTTAATTTGCAATGATAGCTGGAAATTATTCTAATATAAAAATTATGAAATTTAAAATTGAAAGAACGCTAAATTCTTAAACACCCTTTTGCTGGAAACCATTACATTATGCTTATTGTAAATTTGTAGATTATCAGTTTAACAACAACCATGTTCAATACATTAAAAAAAAACAATATTTAAGGTTGCATAGGCATAGAAATATTTATATGATAAATGAAAGTAAGATGTATTGATGACTATTTGCCTCATAGGACAAGTTACAGTTACATCAACTGGCAGAATCTCTTTAATCACGTCATTCAGTAAGACGTATTTCCCACATAAATTTCAGAAAAAAAAAAAAACATTTTAGTGAGCTTCAGTTTAAAATATGTTGACCGATGATGCCTCTGTATGAGATCCTCCCACTGTTCCTCTTTTTACAGCGATCCATTATCCAGTGCACTTTCTTCAGAATATCCACATCTACACAGTAGTTCATAATGGGATGAGGTATGTACACAATACTGCTGGTTTGGATGGAAATTCTCACACTGGTGTGATATCCTGAGGATGACGTTGCATATGAATATTCTTTAGTTTATATCCTTAGTCTTCTCCCAGACTAATGGCAATATGATCCTCAAAAAGGGCGATGCAAAGCATGATGGCGCCCCCTATCAGCAGGCCCAGACTCTGCAGGAGGAAGCGCTTCAGAGGGCTCAGAGATCCAGCATCTCCATGGAGCATTTCCGGCATCTAGGGAAACAGCGGCATATAAAGATACTGTATTCATTATGACCGTTATGGAGATGCAGTGGAGTCTTTAACATCAACTACAATTGTAAAGTTGTAAATAAAACAACAGTGTGTTCTACAAGAAAATACTATGTCAGCATGATAACACAAAAAGGTTCCATTTGTTACCATGAAATAACAATGAAAAATATTTCTAAAGCATTTATTAATCTTCGATGTTAATTAAAACATTTACAAATACATTGAGCCTATTATAATCAAAAGTTGTATCTGTTAGCCTGCCTATATATTAATATTATATTATTTAATGGATCTGAGCTAACAAACTAACAATGAACAGTTGAACTTTTATTAGCTATAACATTAACAAAGATGAATAAATGTTAATAAATGTTTTGCTCATTGTTACTTGCATTAACTAATGGAACCATATTGTAAAGTGTAACTACTTCAAATTTCATGTTAAATTCGGTGTGTTGCATGCCATTTTTTTATACTTAATTGTGAAATTACTAGCAATTTGTGAGTGAAATTGTTTTAAAGGAAATCCTACACAATTTTTTTTTTCATTGTAGTTAACAGCAGCGACTTCATGACATAGGCATTCTGAATTATATCAGCTTTTCGAATAAAATAAAAATTAATAAGTCTTAAATGAACATTTAATGTTTACCATATCAGCAAGAGCAACATAAAGGAAGACCCCAGCGGTGACGGTGAGAATCCAAGGTGAGTGCGTCGCCCACTGGTTTCCCAGCGCCGTCCCTGTAAAAACACCAAGAAAGCCCAGCAGAGCCGAGACTGCGCTGAACACAGCCAGTCTGCGTACAGGCCATCCTGCGGCCAACAGAACCGCCAAATCACCTGCAGACAACAGCAAACATATATATATGCAATACTGATGATTCATAATGACCATTTATATGCTACTAGAAACGACTCAATCATGTACCCAGCTCATGCGGAAGCTCATGGCAGAACACAGCGATCGTAGTGCTGAGTCCACCGGTCAGACTCTGAGAAAATGCAACACCTAGAGGACAAAAAGGAAAAATTAAGATTAAATACATTCAAAAATACTTTTATACCTAAATTAA
The DNA here is from genome assembly GCF_965113295.1 of Leuciscus leuciscus. Lineage (NCBI taxonomy): Eukaryota > Metazoa > Chordata > Actinopteri > Cypriniformes > Leuciscidae > Leuciscus > Leuciscus leuciscus. The sequence continues at coordinate 11,624,142 of NC_138742.1, forward strand.
AGGTCAGTGTTTCTCAGCCTGTTTTGTTACAGAGCAAACATTTTACATTGCACACCAATACACGGTAATATATAATTAACTTTTTGCAAATATCTTCTTCTAATGAGAGTGTAATTAATGAAACATTAATTTTAATATTATTATTTAGTAGTTAGTACACCTTTAATGAGTGATCGTTTTATCTACCAATGGCTAGTCCATCTGTAAGGTTATGTATTCCATCTCCCATGACCACCATCCATGCCATGCTTCTGATGCCTGTTTTCCCTGGTCCAGGCTGCCAATGAGAATGCCCATGCCCTGAGCTCTCATTCTGATTGGCTAATGAGGTACCTATAACAGAGTATGGATGCATTTATAAGTTGCGTAATAATTTTTTCTTTTCTGGTTCACTCTTTCTCACGTGTTAAAAGTTACCTTAAAGTTAAAAGTTAAAATACCTTGCAGGGCGTCAAGCTCCCTTCCAGACTCTACATTGTGCCTCCTTTTCTTTAGAATCTGTTAAAAGAAGGGAACATTTTGTAATGATAAATGACAACTACTCCACATCTCTTTCCTCAAAACAAAGTGTTTTTAAGTCAGCAGGTCATAATGAAAGTCCAAAAAATATGTTTCCCACTGGATGAAGCTCACCTTGAAATGTTGCTTAATTCCCAGAAGACTCTCAAAGACAAATAGAAGGTAAAGTCCTCCCAGCACACTCAGACCCTTGAAAACAGCATCCTGATGTTCAGTGTGTTGACTGAAGATGGCCTGAAATCACAAACACCCAACATCTATAGCACTTGAATAAGACATTTAACTTTATTTGTTTTTAAATATTTTAAATATTTAAATATATATATATATATATAAATATTATATATATATTATAATAGATCATTTTATTGTATCCCAGCTGACAGGGAACATTCTCAGAACTTCAGCTAACGTTCTTGCACGGTTCTTTCAAAGTTGTGAACAAATGTCTTCCAGTAACGTTAATAGAATGTTCCTTCAACGTTATCTGGTCTTTAATAACGTTCTGAAAACATTAGCACAAAAACGTTATTTATACATCTGAAATGTTCTGAAATGTTTTAGATCATCTGACATTTGTTAAATGTTACTGCTTGTTTCAGATTGTTCAGAGAACATTCAAAAGTAACACAAAGGAAGATATTTTGAAGAATGTAAGAATTAATTACTTTTTTTTTTCCTACTATGGAAGTCAATGGTCATCAACTGTCTGGTTACCGACATTCTTCAAAATATCTTCTTTTGTGTTCAGCAGAAGAAGAAAATGTATACAGATTTGGAACAACTTGTGGGTGAGTAAATGATGACAGAATTTTCATTTTTGGGTGAACTTAACCCTTTAAGCTTAGTCCCAGACTAAAATGCATGTTTTAACTCTTTTAACTGAAAGCAACTTACACTGACATATTAAAAAATGTCAGTGTCATTGTTTTGTCTCAAGATGCACACCAGAAATGTTTTTTTTTTCTCTGAGGCATGTTTATAAAAGCTACTTATCCTAATTGAACTAAGGCCTAATCCTGGCATAATCTAAGCCCTGTGTGTGAAACCATGGGGGTTTTAAACATTCAGAGAACATTTAAAACAATGTTTTTATTAGAACATTAGCAAAACGCTCTTATAACATATTTTTGTTAGCTGGGATATTTGAAGAATTACAGAATAATTATGTGACTTTTAATTTGCATTGTGTTACTTACATGGGGCAGGAGGTGGAGGAGGGCATCTCCGCAGAGCGTTCCCACTGCCATCCCAGCCATCGGGCAGAGGAATATTTGAAGGATAGAAGGTTGAAGCAGGGGTGCCAGTCCCAGGGCAACCAGAGAGGGCAAACTGATGACAAAGAGTGCCAAGGAGGCCCAACCTAGAGCTGAGATCAAATTATTGTTTAATCCTCACTATCATGAAAACAAACACAAATTTATTCTGATATCACAGTTTACACACACACAAACACACCTCTGAGGAAACCCTCACTGGTTTTGCTTCCCTGTGACTGGTCCTCTGCGTGTCGCAGACACACTCCGGTGTCAATCTGGTACAGGAGGGCAGGGCACAGGAAGGTGAAGTGAGCAGGAGTGATATGGGACGCTTGGCCCAGGCCAAAGTTCCACAAGAGCTGGGTAACGTTTAGACACTGCGATAAGGTAATAAGAAATGTGAGATAAGAATCAGATTCAACATTATTACATGGCTCTCTGGAATACTCGATTCTGATTGGTCAATTTTCCTTATCCGCTGTTGTCCATTTTAATGGTGCATATAAAAGTGTTCTTCAGAGTAAAACTTACATTACTTCCATTTCTCACACTTTCTCTTGTTTTATATACTGAAGTCAGAACTGATTTCAGTGTTAATATTTCTGTAATATTATTGCAGTGGTCGTCATGTCAGTATAAGGTTGATTGTAAAGAACTATTCCTTTCCTTATGGGACACATTAAGATAATATTAGAAACTCAAATTCCTATTTGAAAGATCAGATAATGACTACCTGACTACCTATCTCGTAATGGAAACCCATTTCTGGCACTACAGAAAATAAATATGCTTTGGTAAATGATAATTATGATAAAAAAGTTGAAATTATGAGATAAAAACTAATGTCTGTTATGAAATCATAAAATATGAGATTATAAAGTCAAAATTATCAGATAAAAAGTCAAAATTTTGTATTTTCAACTTTTTATGTATATATATGACATTTTAGCTCATAATTTCAACATTTTATATCATAATTTCACAATTTTTGTGTCATAATTATTACAGTGCTAACTCATAATGTCGACATTTTATTATAAGTTTGACTTTTTATTTTATAATTATGGTTTTCATGTCATAATTTAAACTTTTTGTCAATTATGGCTTTTTATCTCATAATTATTACATTTTAACTCGGAATTTCAATATTTTGTCATTTCAAATTTTGTCAATTATTTTTTGTCATAATTGTAACTTTTTACTCACAATTATGACCTAATATGTCATAATCTTTACTTTTTTATCTCGTAATTATGACTTAGTATCTCATAATTTTGACTATTAATGTCATAATTATGATTTAACAAAGCATGATTTTTTTTATGTGGCAGAAATGGGCTTCCATACTCATATATATGTATTTACATATGCCAGATACAGATATTTTCTGCTGTCATGCTGGTGGTTCAAGAAGGCTTCTTTAGAAGGCTTTGAGTTTAACCAGTATGATTTGATCAACCAGCATCACCAGAAAATGTAAACATGACCATGATGGTCAACTATCTTTACCAGTTGAGTTTTACTGATATACAGTATGGCTTTTCTGGCCCACCAGCTAGACCAGCATTAAACCAGCACTATCCAGTTAAAACAAATCTTTTCAGCAGGGCACGTGATTATTATCTCTCTCCAAAATAGTCTGTGTACCTAACACAGACCGGGAGAGGCAAATGGATTAAATTTCACTGTCTGCACACCTCAAGATATCAACAGACCTTTGGTCATGTGATAGTGAAGAGGATTCATTTTGTAGACTTTGTCCATTTGTAACACCCTAACAGGAAGTTCAGGAGAAAATACTCACATTCCCATGAAGGTGTTTCTCTGTAGGATGGTCGGCCAGTGGTAACACACTTTCTTCCACTTTGTGTCTTAGGCCAGGGTTTGGAGAATAGTCAGAGTGACCCCATTCTGCAGGAGATCCACTGAGCCCTGATTTATTGTGAGGTCTAGGACTGAAAGTTTTAATGGATTAGTCTTTGGCACCAACCAGAATCTGTGGGTGTAGAGAAGATAATGCAATAAAGCTTTAGCCATCTTACCTTTCTTTGAGTGGAGGTGAGTTTGTGGTCTTTGGATGATGATGGTCATCATGTGAATGCTTCACTCCACCATGTTGGATCTCAAGGACACTGACTTCCCCCAGACCTAAACTGCCTAGCAACTTCTGCAGACCCTCATAGGTTAAAGTCCCATTGTCCCCATACTGAAGGAACAGGCGTTGCAAGTAGTAGCCCTTGAGAGAATATTAAATCTGAATTACTATTTTGTCAACAGACATCATTTTCAAGGTCCACACATGTTAATATTTTTATGATAGTGCATTGGGGTCATAAACTTAGTCTGCAACTATATCTCCAATCCATGAATTTCAACACAGGTGCTGAAACTACAACAGTTAAATTTGAGTGATTGCATCAGAGTCATTGTTGATAAGATTTTTGTGCTCAGTGTTAAAATCACTTGATTTCTTTATGTTTTAAAAAATCCCACAAGGAATGTGATAGATCTACTTTACCAGGTTTGTAGGAACCAGTAAATCACAAAATCCACTGTGGATTATCAAAGACAAGCATCTGCTACTTAAACTTTAGTTTAAAAAAAAAAATCCTCTAAACATACCTGCTCTTCAAAAGCTTCCACTAATTGTTCCTGTGTAGATTTGACTTGTGTGCTCTCATTCAACTTTTTGACCTTGTCAACCAGGGCATGTGTTGCCAGTGTGAGGAATGGTGGGATCATCACAGAAATCATACAGTGGTAGAGCAGAAGCTTCAAGCTCAGAGTCGTCCTTGGGGAAAATGCAAATAAATATTAATAATTTGATCATGTGGGCCTCAGCAATCAATATAAGTTTTAATTAAGCATAATTCAATAGATATTGCTGAATCAATATTCAATAGGCATTGCTGAATCAATTAGAAGAGTCAAGTCACATTCATTTATAAAGCGCTTTTTACAATACAGATTGTTTCAAAGCAGCATGCTCGAATTTCCTAAGACACCAAAGTCTGGAATTAAAAGTCAGGTATTTCTAGCAATTATGCTATCATTTTTATTTTTATTTTTTAGAAATTTAGGAGAAATGTAAGAAACATTCAGAGCTAGGAGAGAGCAACATTTGAGCAATTTCCCTCTGTGTAGGCCTATTTGTGTAGAATTTCCATTCTTGTTACTATAATTCAAAAAATGTTTAAGAATAAATAGCCTACTTTAGAAGATTCTTAAATCAAAAGCTTTCAGGAAGCACATTGTAATTCATTTACCACGCAGTCTTTAAAGTTATATGTAGCCTAAGTATAATATGCATATATATATAATGTAAATTTAGAATTTATGCTTTAACGGATCAACTCTTTACCAGACTATCTGTCCACCCATGATTTTCTGCAGTCTCTTAAGCGCGTTACATGATCTCCTGTATCCTCTCCGTATCCCAATGTTTAAGCATGAGGTATGGCGCACTGTTTTTATGAATCTGAGGTTAATGTTTCACCAGCGGCCAGCTTTGAATCTGTCGGAGGAGATCACAAGACGCGAAGGCATTGATCAACTTGGTTTACCTCATGACTGTCTGTGATGTAAATTCAACACATTCTCACTCCCATCACGTCAAATGTTGTTGAAGTAGACCTGTTCAAATAACTTCCATGTCATCTGTATTTTCATTCTTATATATACCTTATAATGCTTTTAGATTAGTAAGCATGCAGTATGTTTAAGGGTAGATCTGGTATAATTGCTCCTCCACACACACTCTGTCCTGTAGGCGCAGCAGCAGATTCAGACTTCATCCGCTCGGCTCAGGAAGAGAAATCAGCCATCTCTCAGATCACTACAAATATCAGTCTCTGCATCCAGAAATCACATTAAAAGCTTTGGAGGAATATCGCGATCTACGGGAACAGGTATTACAGTCCTGCTGAGAGATTTTAAACGCTTTATTCATGTCGACTTGTACAATTACCGTATAGTAGCACAAACTAAAGGCAAATGCAGTCACGAAACATGAACACAACAAGACAAGACGTTAATTGACCAGACGGTGTTTAAATGACATTTACATGGGTTTTGCTGACGGCTAGAAATCGTAATGTGACATTTAATAACGTGTGGTGTAATGTTTTTAGACCAAAGCTGCTCTTTCGGCATGCGTCAGCTAGTTGGATTTCATGCTAGTTAGCCACGCTAGCTCCTTAGCATGAGCGGATGCGTTCAATGTAATTTTACAGTGAATAAAATACATTTTGAGCCATTCGTTCCTTGCTGTGCCAAGAAAAACGTGAACACGGCAAATACGTCATATGGTTGTGTGGATTATGTTGGTTGTTTTTGTACATCAGCCTTAGCAAGCCGGCTAATGCTAAGCGCCTCATTTAGTCGCTCAAACACATCAGCAAACGTGTGTTTCAGGTTGGCAGACATGAAGCCTTTTTCATCGCCAGGAGGTTTAATAGCTATACATTTGTTTACAGGTGTGCTGTCATGTCTGGTTCATTACTGTTTGTATGTTAGCAGGAGTGCAGTTAGCCTGTCTGTCTGAATCCAGCATGATATATTAATGTTCAAGACTGTCTGTTATGTTCAGATGCAGTTATGATCTATATGCATATCGTTTAAATGGCTACATCTGTCCATTTAACATTAACCCCTCACGGAGTAGGCTACCCTTATTTTTTTCTTGGTGTCTTTGCAGGTCTCTCTCTCTCTCTCTCTCTCTCTCTCTCTCTCTCTCTCTCTCTCTCTCTCTCTATGTGTGTATGTATATATAGCCTAATGTAATAATACTTGTTTTGTGAAAAGCGCGCTACAAATAAATGTGAATTGAATGGAATTTAATTGAATGGTCCTTTAGTGATGGCAGTGTAGGACCCTCTTGATGGCATCCAAAGGTCTCCCACTTAAATGTACTGGTTTGTCAGATCTGTCATCTGCTAAGTGGTACAAAATATGAGGCAGTTTACACTTGTTTAATGGAACAAAATGTTTTTGGCACTCGTAAACGCGTGCCAGAACAGCTCTGTGCTTCCAGATGCACATTTGGTAATCATGCATCCGTGCATGATCGACTAGATCTTTATTGAATGAAAGCGAGGGATGCCATCGCTGAAATGGGGGTTTAGGGGAGAACGTTCTGAACCACCCACGCTCTCCCCCTCCATCTGCTTAGACAAGCTAAAATTAGGTCACCACCAGCCTACTGGGACAAAACACCACCCCTCCCTGAACTGTTATGAATCGAAAGAGATGCTGTGACTACCCTTCTTCGCTTTGGATTGGTTTTTAACAAATTAGAAAAATGTATCTGTGTAGTAACCCCAGCACTTTCCTTCTTCTGTTTTATGTCTTATCAGATTTAAAGGAAAATTAGTGCTGATAAAAGTGTTTTTAGCGCTGTTACATCATACATGTTTAATCTTTGCAGACCACATCTGCTTTGTTTCAGTAGGCTGTGGAAAAGTGATGGATGTCTAAAAACAAAAGATTTTGTGATTTGCATTGTGAAAATTCACGCTATAATTCGAGGGTGTAATGGATGGTAACCAGGGTGTTGCTGTGTTTTTGCCACTGCCTGGGTGTTCTGGGTGGTTGCTTGCCACTATTCCAGCCATAAGCCTCTATGATGATTTGGTCCCTATATATGGCTCAATGTAAGACTATGGGATTTTTTCGCATGCCAGGCTAAATGCTGATTGTATGAACCACATTTGAGTCATTGTTTCTTAATCACCCAAATATATATTGCAAAGTGAACACATTTCATCACACATCCAACCCTGTGATAGGTTGTGCACATGTGTCTTGTTGTACCATTACGTCATCAGCCCTTTTAAATGAGCTGACTCTTAATTCGATTGCGATGCATCAAGGCTTTAATGGTTTTGGATTTTCACTCAAGAGACAAAGTGGAAGGAAAAAGCACCTCGATAAGCTTAAATGACGACGTCTATTGGATACAAAACCTCTTGAAATAGGGAATGGACTAATTGATGATGGTAAATATGCCAAACTTGTCTGAAGCTTCCAGGAAGTGTTTCACACAGGCTTTTTGAGTCTTAATAAATCGCAGTGTATTGATTGCATCGTAATGTATGTCTTGTTTTCACTTTCTCTTTCTTAAGGGGGATGGTCGGTCTTGCATCGTAAGGAAAGTCGCCTTGCCCTCCTGACACATGAGGACCACTCATTGTACAGGGATCATGAGGGCTGTGCTTTAGTGAGGTATGAATGGCCTTTTCTTTATAATGGCGAATAATCACTTGGACTCCATTAATGCTTCTTTGCACTTTCTAATTGCTCGGATCATGAATATTTCATAGAAGTTAATGCATTTTAGTTAATATCTTTTGTACTCAGGGTGTACACAAGGTCTGCTTTCTGTGAGTTCTAGGACAGGTAATTCTATATATGGATTTTAATAACTTTCTTTGGAGTTTAGTTTGGCTAATAACCACTCACTTGATCGAAATGTCGGTCTTACTGACATGTAAAATGACTTACAGTTTGTTTTGTTTTTATTTGTAGTCTAGGAGTGAGTTTATCCAAAATGGTTGATGCCAGTAGTAATTTGGCTCTGGAAACACTCAAATATATTAAAAATATGGCACTGCAGTCTCCGTAAATATAAATGATTTGCAGAAATGTATTGATTGTTTTTAATAGAATTTCAGTTTGTTCTCGAGTATTATTTCAAAAACAGATACTCTGCTTGTGAATATCTACTTCTGTTTTATGTTTAATCTACTTTTGTTCTATATTTTACTTGCTACTAAGTGAAAAGTATCACATGGCAATCAGGGCTATTTAATGTTAAATACACGGCTACATGAAGCGATTTGGTGCCATAAGATTTTGTTGTGGAAAAATAGAAACCAACAAATTGACAAAATGCCCTGACGCTTGTTGCAGCTGGTTAGGACTAAAACTGAATTTACATGTAACGCCGGTTTCACACTGCATGCATTAGCAGAGCGTAAGCAGCGCAGGAGCAGCGCGTATGGTGAGCAGGAGCAGGACACGCGCGTGTTGCTTTCACACTGGCAGCGTTTGTCACGCGCGGCTGAACCGCGGCGTGTGTACAGACAGAGTTCTCTATAATGGATAAGTTGGCATTGCTTTATTTCGTTTTCAAATACATTTAAGAGAAAAGACTTGTCAAGAAGCTTATTTTATAAAAAATTTCATTTATATATCTTTTGGTTCATCTTTGTTTTTATTGTTCTGGCAACAAGTTTGTTTTTGGACATTTGTTTTCTTTTTAAATTGCTGTTGGTCATTTGATTGACTGTTTAAAACACAATAGATATCATCAATGCACTTTTTGGATAAAACCGGTGTATTTTGACCATGATCAATGCATTGTCACTTTAATTCAGCGTAAGCGGCGCAGCAAAAATAGACTCGGCGCCGAAACCCCCGCTGCACTGCTGTTCACGCGACGCTCCTGCTTGACGCTCACGCGCTGCTCCTGCTCCCGGTGTGAATGCACTCATTGATTAAAATGGACGCCGAAAAAAAATACACGCTGTTCACGTGCCGCTGACGCTTGCGGTGCGAAACCGGCGTAAGTGATGGCTTTTTTTGTGGTCTTTTTTTATCATGTCACATAGGGCTGGGTATCTATTCAGATGTTACGATTCGATTTTGATTCGCAAGCTCTCAATTCGATTCGATTTTGATTCTAAAATTAGATTTCGATTCGACTCAATGAATATAATACAAATCCTATATTTATAAAAAAAGAAAAGTGAACATAAGTTTTCAAGTGGTTAATTAATAAAAAGAAATTAAGAGATACAAACCTGTATATTAAACTCTTTTTTTATTTTAGGTACACTTGGATACATCAAAACAGAACCCAACTCTATATTTCAAATGCATACAATGAATAGACAGGATTTTGATGCAAGATGAAAAATTGATGCTGAAAATTGGACTGAAAAGTCAGAACAGTCGCATGCCTTGATCAAACAGGTTAACAATCCTCACATAAACCCATATAAAAAACATTTCAGCATATAATGTTTATCTGTGCTCTTCCTGTCTAACAGCTAGGACATATACAGAAATTGAATAAAGTTATCAAACAATCTGCGCTGCATTAATTATAAATTATATATAGACTAATCAAAGTTACAAAAGTTCTTTAGTCAAGAGCAGTGAGTTTTTCTCTGTTCCCTTTGTTCTTTGATTAACTTTAACGACAGAGATAATTAGTGGCTACTGTGTACTGTCGCTTTAAGACCAGCCGCTGCTGACAGAGACGTGGATCTGACACGCGCCTCATTCTCTCACGAGTCACAACTCTTCACGTTCATCATAAAGGCCAATTTATACTTCTGCGTCGAGTGTACGTCGTAGGGTACGCACGTAAGCGACGCCGTCGTGAGCATTTATACTTCTGCGAATGTCTGTGTTGCTCTGCAGTTACACCGCCGAAACGCTAGTTGGCGCGGGTGGGTTTTAATGTTCCAGTTCCACTGTGTTTACATTCCTCGCGGCTGTTTTGAGTTTAGGTTTCTACGAGCAATGGCAACTGAAGGAGTCATACAGATGGCTGTATTTCCGCACTTCTTCCAGCAATCTCTCGGTCACTTGGTCTATTTCCATGGCTCTTCACTGATCTTCGGAATTTAAAAATGGCGGGCGGCCGGTAGACATGTGCCGGTATTCGGTAATGCGATAAATCGCGGTAATGAATATGCACGATATTGTTATCGCGGGCACTTCAAAATACCGTGAAAAATAATAGATCCGAATTTAGATTTTTAGAACGCGCATTATAGCTTATTTTCCATCAACCGCTTAAACAAGCACTGCCTATGCTGCGCGAAACACGTGCGCACTCTGATGTAAACAATCGCCACGTGTATAAGCATGCGGCCGGTGCGCACTTCTAGTCTAATGTAAACAGTCCTCACATGGAGAAGCAGCATGGCGGAAGGAGGAACGCCGCCGCCTACAGTCTATGGCCGCCGCCGATCTATCCGGATCCATCCCGCTTCTAACAGAGCTGCCAACTCGACGCATTCAGCGCGAGACTCTTCACACGCTCACGCCACACATCCGTTTTCTCACGCAGAGAAAAATCGCGGAGCAAAGAGGACACGAAGACCGTCAAACAAGACAGAGCAGGTTACTTTTGATATGAAACAGGAGAACAATTGTGTCACAGAACGTTACATTTAAACTATTTAATGACCAGCAGCATGTTAGATGACTAAAACATCGAGGAGTATTTTGCTGAATATGTGCACTGCACTTTTTTACATATTTATTATATTTTTACTTGTGTCATTACATAATTGTTATTATAATGAAAACCACATTATATTTGATTTAATTAGTTATTTGTAACCTTTAATAATACCAGCTGATAGGGCTCTATATGGTTACATAGCATTATGTGAGATATTTTTTTTCATGAGAAAAAAATAACATGTGGGCTATCTACTGTAGCCTTCCTAATATTAATCCAAAATAAGTCAATATTGAATCAAGATTTAAATCAAATCCCAAGTATTGAATTGAAATCGTTAAATTTGTGTTAAGCAATACAAACAGTAGGCTAGCCTACCAGTCATTGTACCATGTAATCATTGTAACATGATGTTGTCACTAAACTTAATAAAATTCAGTTTAGTTACCAAATGTTTTGACAATCACAATTACACCTTGTGATGCAAGTTTTATTTAATTTTTTACACCCCCCCCCCCAAATCCATCTGTTTCTCATGTGCAATTAAAATATCGTGATAATACCGTATACCGTGATAAAAGATCACTCAATTAATCGCAGCATGAAAATGTGATACCGGCACATGCCTAGCGGCCGGTGCAGAGTGCAGAAGATCATTCCGGAAATGCGTAGGAGGAAACGCGATGCTATCCAGCCGACCAATCACAGATCTTGCGGTCCGCGTCGCCGCGACGCGTAGTTACATTTTTGAGGAGGTGCGCGTCAGGGTACGGCGAAGGGTACGACGTATGGTACACGTACCTTCTACGCGAACCCGACGCAGAAGTATAAATTGGCCTTAAGACTGCTCTTATGTTATGAAGATACTTGACAAAAATACATTTTGGCATAATTGTGTGTGTTATTGTTCGTTCAAGCGCGAAAGAGAACTCTATTCTGGGCTGTCTTGTGCGCATGCACGATATCAGCGCGAGTCTTTCTGTGCGTCACAGTCAGGACATTCACAGGAGGCAGCGAGCTCTTTTTTTGTCTTGTCGCGCATGAATGGTTTAAAAACATTTGCATGAATAAGAGCGGGATCATGTTACACTAGCCAAAGGATGACAACAATTAACAGATGCTGCATTAATTGCGTTAAAAGCCCAAATTTGTTTGTTTCATATAAAATCGCAGCATTTTGCGTCAAATAATTGCGTAGGCGATTGCGATATGATTAAACGTGCAGCACAAGTTGAGGTTATTTTATGATTTAGATAAAACTTACATAAAATCTCACAGCATTAGCTATAAAATGGAGTTTGCAAGCCTATGAACAGTGGAGGAAAACTAATACTGGCTTTTGGGTAATAGATAAATAAAGATGGAAAAAAAATCTATTCGTGGCGTATGAGAATCGATTTTGAATCGACCACATTTTAAAAAACGATTAATCGAAAAAAATTTTTTTTGGGGCCCAGCCCTAATGTCACACCTGTTTAGGACATAGTTACATCGAACTGATTAATGATTGCTTTCCATTTTGTTGTTTCCCCAAAATGAAGTCAGAAAGGAGGTGAAATTTCCATCCACACAATATTAATCTTAATGCAATCTCTAGGCCACTCAAAATGTTTTCCCATTATGTTGCTTTACTGAGTTCGCCGCCACACTTCACAGTGGACCCATATTCCTTGACAGCGCATTAGTAATCTCATACCAGCATACACACAAACACACAGCCATTGCATTTTTCACTTGAGAGAGCTGTGTAGTCCTAGTGGAAAAAGAAGAAAAAGGTCACCTTTGAACAGGAAATGCGATCATGTTACTTCTGTATTGTAGCAGGACATTGAGTGCCTCCGTCTTCAGCTCAAAATGCCATGATCATTAAACCTCTATCAGTTTACTTTTAGTGCTTCTAAGGAGTTTTGTGATAGTTGTTCCAAAACCTAAATTTTTAAGCATTGTTATGCTTCTGGCATTAAGACTGTTTCAGAAGCAAAAGCGGTGCCTTGTTTTAGGCAAATTTTAAAGGCTGCATCGCTAGGATCCCTAAGAGAACACATCTTTTGTTATTGTTTTGATCTAAGCCGTTCGCTGTAATCCTGAATAAAAGCTTCAGTTTAGTACATTGGTTTAAATAATTTTTAGGCCTGCTTCCACAGTTCTTCTGCTCCTGTGTTAGATTCGGTTTTCACTTAAAAATGGCCAACAATGGCTGCAAGTTTTCAGTTTCATTTTGTTGTACATCCAGGGCTTCTCATGCTCTTCTGTCTCAGAGGCAATTGGCAAGCGTACTGGCCGAGCTCTCACCACACGCTCTTCCTGCTGGTTTTATTTCAGATATCAAAGGGTTCCGGTAATGTGCCATGGGGTACGACGTCACCAGGTTCCAAGGAGAGGTGGACGAGGATCTGTTGTGTCCCATCTGCAGCGGGGTGCTAGAGGAGCCGGTGCAGGTCGATATTTATTTTCATTCAACCGCAACATCTCAGAACACCTTGAAATGAGCCTCTGTCACGGCATTATGAGTTTGTGGTTATCAGATATCACTGCTCTGAGACCATTGTGTGGATGTTTCACAAGGGTCCAACATTTTCTTTATAAAACCTGCCTATGGCAAGGGAATTAAGGGAAATTACAAGCTATATTTCTTTCACCAAAAAAAAAGTATTATGTACACACACACATAGTGTTTTATTAATAAAATTGCTAATAAAAAATACTAACATTTATTATTTGTAGATAACCTTTTTTTCCCTTGCGTATTAGTAAAAAGCTTATTTTAACATGAAACAACTAGACAGTAAAAGGTCTGAAAAATGCACATCAGTTAGCCAGAAAAGTCAGTGCATATTGAGTTCAAGTTACTTCCTGATCAGTTTTTCTGTTCTCTCAGGCCCCTCACTGTGAGCATGCCTTCTGTAATGCCTGCATCACACAGTGGTTTGCACAGCAGCAGATCTGCCCCGTGGACCGCACTGTCGTGACCCTTGCCCACCTTCGACCCGTCCCCCGCATCATGCGTAACATGCTTTCCAAGCTGCAGATGTCCTGTGATAACGCCGGCTTCGGCTGCACGGCCACTCTTCGGCTTGACCAGCTGCAGTCACACCTCAAGGACTGCGAGCACAACCCCAAACGACCTGTCACGTGTGAGGAAGGTTGTGGGTACGTAGTTTCAACAACCATCTTCACCATCTACTTCTCTCTTAGTAATTCATAGCAGTCTTTGGAGGGAGAATGCAGGCCTCCAGACTAACATTTGAGAGCTGTTGCCACTAAGTTCTACAGATAGTGGTGCCATCAGAAAATCTCTTCAATTTAAAAAAATCTCTGTTTGCGCCAATCATTTTGTGCCTGACTGCTTCACAAATCATACATTTGGGAGTCTGCTCAAGCTTTCGCATCCATATTTTCACCTTTATTGCAATACAGTACATAACACAAATGTAAAAGCATGTCATAAAAGCAATATGACAAGAAGTTATAACTGTAATTAAACTAAACTATACCTGTTCTATGTTCATTAAGCATATAATCTCTGGCTCTGTAGGCATCTTACAACAGTTCCCACAGAAGCACCTGTACAGCGATTTATAGATTATCATGACGGAATGCTAATCGACGACTTGAAGATGGTTGACTCCACATCAACTACATAAATTCGTCAATTAATCATTCAAAAATGTCCTTTTGCATTATAAATGTTGTTTAAGGCTGAACACCAATGCTGACAGTTTCTGACATTTTCAGTGTGTGAGATTGAACTGTTTTGTTGTTGCCGGTCGCCGGAGCATGAGCTCTTGAAGCTCCGCCCTCCTCTTGAAAGAGGGCCGGGAGCACCAGCTCATTTGCATTTAAAGGGACACAAAAAAACATTGCGTTTTTGCTCACCCCCCAAAAGTGGGAATTTTAGCAAGCTATAAAAAGTTATCTCTGGGGTATTTTGAGCTAAAACTTGACATACACACTCTGGGGCCGTCAGAGACTTATTTTACATCTTGTTAAAAGTGGCATAATCAGTCCCCTTTAATAGTTTTCAATGTCAACATGCGCTACACTGATGCGTTTGACTCTTGCACAATGGCTAGCTGCTTTTTCAGCTCTTCGTCTTGCAAGAAACTTCGTCTGTGTGAATGCCCCTCAATTGTTCCATTTTGCTCAAATCTGCGTTGTTTACTCAAATCTGCTTTGTTTACTCTTTAGGCTAGAAATGCCCAAAGATGAGATGCCAAATCACAACTGTATTAAGCATCTACGCAGTGTGGTGCAGCAACAGCAGACCAAGATTGCAGATCTGGAGAAGACTGCCGCTGAGCATAAGCACCAACTTGCAGAACAGGTCAGACCTGTGAATGTCACGGTGGATTCAAAACTTCCCATAATTTCTCGGATTCTATGATCTGTATTTTTAATCTGCCCATGATTTCTTTTTTTCAGAAACGTGACATCCAGCTCCTGAAAGCTTACATGCGAGCAATACGCAGCGCTAACCCTAACCTACAGAACCTGGAGGAGAGCATAGAGTACAATGAGATCCTGGAGTGAGTGATCCGTTCTTCTTCTGCCTTTGTTTATGCCAATATAAATTCAAACTAGACTGTTTAAACTATTTATGAATAAGAAAATAAATGTTTCCTCATTTTAAACTTGCATTAAAAAAAATTGGGGTTAGCATGTCTTTTGTTCACCAAGGCTGCATTGATTTGATTAGAAAAACAGTAAAAAGAGTAATATTGTGAAATATTACAATTATTAGTGTTTTCTATTGTAATATATTACAAAATGTTAATTATTTCTGTGACGCAAAGCTGAATTTTAAGCAGCCCTTACTCCAGTCACATGATCCTTCAGAAATCATTTGACATTTTTTACTATCATCAATGGTGAAAACCGTTATGCTGCTTATTATTTTTAGAAACTAATAATTTCTTCACATGTCCTTGACTAGAAAGTTAAAAAGAATTATCTTTATTTAATATAGAAAAATTTTGTCCTTGCTTAATAAAACTATACATTTATTTCAAAAAAAATCTTACTGACCCCAAACCTTTAAATGGTAGTGTTAAATATTTGTGTTTGTATCTAATATATTTATCAAAAGAATATGAAAAACTAAAAATCTAAAGGCACAGTATGTACATTTTGCTGCTAGAGGTTGCTTATTCAAAACAATAACAAGGGCGTAGCTTGATGACGCCGTGAATGAGCGTGGAATCATGGGAGTTGTCGTCTTCACCTCCACAGCCAATGGAAAGCAATCAGACGGGACTCAGGCAGAAATCATATTCATGGATGAGCTAATGTATTAAAGTTTTATTAACGTTACTGTGGTATGAAGCAGGGCGGGCCGAGAACCTGGGACATTTTCAAATAAAAATTGTAGGGTATCGCAGCGCTGTTTTACTCTGTCAAAAACAATCATACTAAAAATACATTTGTGTGTTGAAAGTTATGTTATAATGTTACTCTGTGCATTCATTTGGTGCCTGGTATGAGACGCCCACTGCAGTCAGCTAGATCGATATTTGAATATCATATTAATAAAAGATGTAATGGTAAATGGCATGCAAATAAAACTCTTTCTGATTATGCTATGTTAGCCACTTGACAAAGTAGTGCTGTCTATGAGGCATGGTACAAACATGTGTTCAAACTCATGGTAAATCTAGAAAACAAGAGATTCAAACAATTGGACTGACCCGATAAAGGTATCCAAACAGTTGCTAACCTGTCTAATATAGCACATAATATATTAAAGCATCTTTGGTGTTTCTACGGAATTAAAACCAGAACTCGAGGGTAAGGCTGATATTACGTCATTGACAGGCAACGCAGTGACACGGGACGTCACACTGGTGATTTCTCTGGATTTAAACCTTATTGGAAACATTTGGGATAATGTTAGTACACAAGTCAAAAATAAATATAATATTGTTCTAGTGGATATATTCATCCAAATCTCTTACATATTGTGCCTTTAAATATAAAGCCATAATCATAGTTGTTTGTATTGTGCTACTATGTAAATAATGAGCGGGTAAATTACTCATGAATACGAATAAATTCCTGTTGAGCAAGTTATAATGCTAATACCATAATTGACAATCAGATGACTGTCAAACTAACCACACTCGTTTGGCCACAGATGGGTGAACTCTCTGCAGCCCGCTCGCGTGACCCGCTGGGGAGGAATGATCTCCACACCCGACGCCGTCCTTCAGGCCGTCATCAAACGGTCTCTCATAGACAGTGGATGTCCTTTGTCGATCGTCAATGACCTCATCGAGAACGCCCACGAGCGCAACTGGCCCCAAGGCTTGGCTACGCTGGAGACACGGCAGATGAACCGCCGATATTACGAAAACTATGTGGCCAAGCGTATTCCGGGTAAGCAGGCCGTGGTGGTGATGGCCTGTGAGAACCAGCACATGGGTGAAGATATGATTCTGGAGCCAGGTTTGGTTATGATCTTCGCTCATGGTGTGGAGGAGATCTTATAGTCTGTACATAGGTGGGTGCAAACGATGAAAAGCAGGAAGGGGTTTACAAAAACTGAATTACCACCCCCACCCCCCCACCCCAATCTAAAAGATTCTTAATTCATCCCACTAAAAATATCAAGACCTCTTCGGCAGTCTTTACCTCAAATTTTCTGGAAGGACGAAGGCAGAGAAAGCTCTCCACTCGTTTGACGATCTCCAGCATTCCTATATTCTCTTTGCCTTAAAAGGACATTTTTCAAAAAGTGGACCCTAATGACAAATACCAACTTGAAACATTATCAGGGATGATGGTACACACATGTTTTAACATTAACATTGAAATCGAAAGGATTTGAAGTGATGTCTAATTTCCCCTTTAACATTTATTTCTCTTGAGAGCAAATACATGTCAATCACAGCTTTCAACAGTGTAAAAGACCTGTTAAGATTCTTGTAAATTCAGATGATTAAGAAATATAGACAAATATGCTATCTGTTCTTGTTCTAATAGAGTAGTAGACATTTTTTGCTGTCTTCATCTCAGTTTGCTATTTACAGTAGTGTGTTTTAGCTACCATGGATCTCAATGTTAGGTTTTGTTTTGTTTTGTTTTTAAGAGAGCTATGATTAAAGTATGCTAGATAAAGAGCTCTCTTCTCGGTGTTTGCACTCTGTGGCGATTGGAAAAACAAGATGTCATGAATCTCGTTTTGTGAAGATGTTTGTCCTTCTTCAGAGGAAAGAGTGAAGAAGGATTTGTATGATGTAAATCAGCAGCCGGTTTGATACCTTTTATTCCACACCGCTTTTTGAGTTTTTATGTGCAACCAGAAACTCTAAATTTTCAAATAATTTTTTCCAGAAACAATATTTTTATGCTTTTTATTATTTTCTACTGGCATCACTGGTTATCTCGCTATTAATAATCAGAACCAGATTTTTTTTTTTCTTGGTTGACCTCAAAGGTCTCTTCTAGGTGATTTAGCGAAACCATAAATGACGGATGAAATGTATATGAAGTATACAAACATTTTGAAAAATGACCAACCTACAGCTGATGTAAAACCATTATGTCTGCAGATGCTTAACCATATCTGGAGTGTACATCCGAACCGTTTTTTTATCCATCATTTGCCACAGCACCTCTTGACGAATTGTAAAGAATAAAGAGATGGGACGGTGGTATATCTGTGTATATTGTGCAATTGGTTTAAGAATTTATTTTGCATATTTTACGTACCTTCATTGTACATAGTTGATTTAATCAGTTTAATTTGTGTTGTCTTTGCAACCAAAGTGTTTTGTTGTGTTGAATGCACATCGTGCTTGCTTTTTTTTGTTGTTGTTATTGCGCGAACACCGAAAATGTAAGTTCAGCGATTCTGAAATGTATCTTTGAGGCTATTGTGTGTCATCTGCTTCAGTGTTACATAGACCTGAATGCTCAGTGCGTTGTTTACAATAGCTTTTTTGCAAATGTAGTTTAATAAGAGCTGAAAACTAAGGACCCAGAATGTTTTAACTGCAATATTCAGCCGGGTCTATGTGAATTAGAGAGAAATGTATGTGAACTGCCTTATCACACTTCATTCGACACTTTACTGCATGATTGCTGTATAATGTGTCACATGGCTTCTCACAATCGCACCCTGAAGCTGGAGAAATTAAACATGACCCAGTGAATTTCACTTCATGGATCTGATCACCTTATGCTAGAAAGTTTCATTCATTAAATAAAGGTTCACTTCTTCTTGTGCTCAGTTTAATGAGGCCGATTCATCATCTCTTATTGGACACGCAAGACTTTCTTGACTCTCAGGATTTATCATCTGACGTCAGGGATGAAACGTTCAAAGAGCTCATGTTTCCCGCTGCAGCATTGTCCGTGGATGTGGCAGTCTTCTGTTTGTTTTTGTCTTTCATTCTTGCTTTTGTGCTGTGGGTTACTGAAAGAATATGAATAAATATCATTGATTTTGCAATATGACACTAGTGTCTTTGTCATTATTATTATTAACTTGGTAGCAGGAACTTCTTGTTGGTTGTGTTGTAATCAGTGGTTTTAAAAATGGCCAATGCAATGCTAATCAGCGTAGAGACCTTACTTCCTCTTGTTTTTGCTGTTTTTTCTCTCTTCTACCACACAATGTCACTAAAGTGCAATTTTACTGTCACATTTTAACAGTCTGAAGGGATTTTCAAATATTTCTGTTTCCATATGACAATTTTCAGCTAACTTTGCCATTATCACTGTTTAGTGACTACATGGTAACTTCTATCTGCTGATCTCCATCTATTTAATGGCTTGAACCCAAACAGCGCACACAGGAATAATCCTCCTGTTGTTGGTATTTTCTTTGACCAGGCCATAGCCACTAATGCAGCAAGTCATTTTAATCCAGCCCATTATAGCGCCCGTGAGGAACGGAATGTCACATTGTTTTCCCAGCAGCTCTCTTGACCAGTTTCTGCTCGACTCAAACTGCATTGGCTGGTCTCATATTTCGTAAATAAAATTATCTTATGGTTTTGATATTGCAAATACCTACCATCCATCCATCCTGTCATGAGCAATCACAAAAGCCTGACCAGTTAAACAATTTTGTTTCATGTCTCCCTAATAAATTAAATGGTTCTTAATCCTTTTCAAAAAGTAAGGATTTGATTGGAGCTTTTACAATCTGGTACCACAAATTCCTGTATCAGTTAATCAAGCATTTGGCAATCAAATATATTACAGCTTAATTGTATGACAACTGTTAAAGCAGTTGCACTAAGTACTGATATAAATACAATCACTCAGATGCCAAACCTAACACTGAAGATAATGGCATTTAACGATGACAGTTTTAATAGTTTAAATGTCACACCACCCTGTTGATTGTCGATGTGTAACCACAAATGTAACACGTTTCTGTTGATTAATCACTCATGCATAGGCCTATACTATCTATCTATCTGTCTATCTATCTATCTATCTATCTATCTATCTATCTATCTATCTATCTATCTATCTATCTATCTATCTATCTATCTCTGTCCGTCTGTCTGTCTATCTATCTATCTATCTATCTATCTCTGTCCGTCTGTCTGTCTATCTATCTATCTATCTATCTATCTATCTATCTATCTATCTCTGTCCGTCTGTCTGTCTATCTATCTATCTATCTATCTCTGTCTGTCCGTCCATCCATCCATCCATCCATCCATCCATCCATCCATCCATCCATCCATCCATCCATCCATCCATCCATCCATCCATCCATCCATCTATCTATCTATCTATCTATCTTTCTATCTCTGTCCGTCTGTCCATCTATCCATCCATCCATGATCCATCGATCCATCTATCTATCTATCTATCTATCTATCTATCTATCTATCTCTGTCCGTCTATCTATCTATCTATCTATCTATCTATCTATCTATCTATCTATCTATCTGTCCGTCTATCTATCTATCTATCTATCTATCTATCTATCTATCGTTCTATCTATCTATCGTTCTATCTATCTATCTATCGTTCTATCTATCTATCTATCTATCTATCTCTGTCCGTCTATCTATCTATCTATCTATCTATCTATCTATCTATCTATCTATCTATCTATCTCTGTCCGTCTATCTATCTATCTATCTATCTATCTATCTATCTATCTATCTATCTATCTATCTATCTATCTATCTATCTATCTATCTATCTATCTATCGTTAGTGCTCTCGATGAGAAGCACAGAGTTCCACACACACACATCTGAGCTAAAGTGCATCGCTCAGCTCAGACACAGTGCGGGCGGTGCTGTGACTTTATGGGAGTGTCACTCACAGTTAGGCGTGTTCACTTTACTGTCAGTTCTCAGCTAAACGCTTTCTCACAGACGAGGCTAGTTCTGCCTCCTTCGCCACTTATGTACTAATTTTGTACGCTCTGAAGCAGTGTTTGAGTGCATCTGAGTGATTTTGTCCTTGGCGTCTGTTTTAAAAACAAGACAGAATCACTAACCGGGTGCTGCAGACCTCAAGACATTAAGGTAACGCAAATGTTTATTTATTGTTATGGTGATACGAGCGAGTTTTAGAGAGTTGACGACCTTTAAAACAGTAGCAGGGATTTTATACTGTGCTGCATGTAACGTTAGGTTTTATGCATTATTTCTAACGGCAGCGACTCAAAACCTCTGACTGTCCATACGGAGTGTTTATATGCGACTTCGATCGATTGTATCGATGCCCAGAATGTTGTCTTGCTATTGATGGGAATTGTAAGGAATTTAATGATTCTTTTGATTCGTTTTAACTTGTTCGGTTCCTTAACGGTTCCATTTAAGAATGCCATACTTTTAATAGCCTTTACTTTGACGAATACATATCTTTTTTTAAATCGACTGCACTCAACGGTTAGCAGGTGATGAATTAATTTCAGGTTTCAACAAAGAATTAGCATAACAATAATATATGTGTGTGTGTCTGTGCGTGTGCGTGCGTGCGTGTACAAAAATAAACAATTTTCTTGCTTGAGGTATTTACACAGACTTTTTTTTTTTTTTTTTTTTTTGAGGCCACACAAATGCAGTCCAATAATTGGCTCTATAATAAATACAAATACTAAACGATGTGGTATCATATTTCAATTCTTGTTTTTATACAATAAACTCATCACATGTATCTCAAATAATTGTCATATGAACAACGTACCAGTCAGTATCCTAACTCATCAGCCTTAAGTAGGCTACAACATTAAAGACAATAAAAGATTTTTGTTTTCGAGTCGTGAGTGATGACGAAATGATTAAACTTGCGGTTAAGTAAATGAGTCAGATAAATTCGGTAATCGATTCATACGTGTTTTTGATTCACAAAAAGAACCGGCTCATAATTTCCACTCGTTCAAGAATCATTCTACATTGCTTGCGTTGTATCTTTATGATTCTTTCAAAGAACCGACTCGTATGAGTAATTTGGTTGGGAATCGGACTACACTGCTGTGTGTTTCGGACTGTAAATTCATTAGTAGTAGCCTATTGCATGCCTTACGTATAAATGTATGTTAACTGATCCGAACGTCTTGAAAATAATTCTGTTTAGGTATTTTAGTGATCTAAATAGAAACAGCTCACTAGATTTTGAGACGAAGCCCATAGCTGTGCGATTCTCAGTCATTCATGTCATGCACAGATCAGTCTATTTTCAATTCAATTGTAGCCTAGTTAACCGCATTTTGGTGGTTTCGAAGTTGTTGGCTTCATCTGGTTGTTTTGTCAGATGTTTTGTTATTCTCTTTCACTGAACTATAGACTGTGGAGTCATAGCCTACTTTTATATTAAGTTAAGTGTTACTGTTATGTGCTTGGAAACGTAAAATACACTAAAAAGAAGGAAAAGTCCTAGATACTGTGTTTTTTGAAAGTTTTTTTTATGGTTTAAAAATACAAATATATGGTTACACAACATAGCCTACTTCAAAGAATATAGGCTACCATATTGATCTTAACTGGGTTTAGGTGGTCTCATAATCTGACCAACCGAGAAGTCCCCCAAACCCATTTTAAAACCATCAAAACCACCATAACTTGGTTCAATATGTTTTATTCAGCAATGACTTTTTGTGCTTCTTATCATGATGTTTTTTAACACATTTATCTGAACTGGTTAAGCAACTGTTGCATTCTCTGGAGTTTTCCCCTGAATTGTTTATTTTACCATTATCTTTTGACTAGGTTTGATGAATATCTAAATGTCTGCAATATTCACGCTGCCTTAATAATACAGATTTTATCTAAATGTTTATTTCAACCGTCTTCTATTTAAAGGTTTAACTGCACTGATGTCATTAAGTTCATCTTATTTCATCATCATAAGAGATTTCAACTCTTCCAGTTAGACAGACATATTGTTTTTTTTAACAGACTGGAAGAATTTTGTCACATATCCAATTTTAGCTGACCGGGCTATATGAGTCACGACTGTTGAAGAGAAAGGGTTTTGAAGGTCTTTTTCTTCTCCCCTGCATTTACACCTTTTTGCCAAATTGCTTACAAAGTCAGTCATTCTTGTTTTTCCACTCTTGTTTCTGCTGTCGTGACC
The DNA here is from genome assembly GCF_965113295.1 of Leuciscus leuciscus. Classification (NCBI taxonomy): domain Eukaryota; kingdom Metazoa; phylum Chordata; class Actinopteri; order Cypriniformes; family Leuciscidae; genus Leuciscus; species Leuciscus leuciscus. The sequence continues at coordinate 11,647,670 of NC_138742.1, forward strand.
AAAACGTATCCATCTCAGTGCAACATGATTATATTTTAGTTTGCGGTTTTGTATCTCTGACTCATTTGAAACCCTATACTAAATTTGTGGATGTCCCTAAAGAAATTAAAAGTTCTAATTTAGCCCCACATTCTCTCTGGAGCTCTTGGCTTAGTTTACCTGATAATGGTAACTCATTCTCTGAGGAATCTATAGCCTTATGGGCTTGACTAGAAAATCACAGGGTTGGTTTACTGTCTTCCCAGCAATCTCCTGCTTTTATAACTCATGAGCCAAGTAGTGAAAAACTGGATTCAGGAGTAGCTTGTCTTTCCTAAACCCCAATCATAATCTAACTGCATTTATGCAACAGGGACAGATGAAGGTCTAGCTTTGTAAATGGAATGTGGGTCAATATTCATTTCACCACAGATTTCCTCACTTTCACCTGGGGAATGGTAAGTACGTATTAATCTCTAAAAGGTGGGTGAACAAAACCCGGAAATTGCTGCTCCAAAGAGCTTGTATTCCCATATTTCCATTCAGTGGTCAGTAAAACACCACCATCTTCTCTAGCTTGAGTAGTTGAAAGCCAGAGTGGTTTCAGACCAAGAGTTTCAAGACTGCAGACAAAGAAATTATGAGGAAATAAAAAATGTAACCAAATTACATCTCACTTATACAACGTACACTCAGCGGTCTAACAGCGCTCGTCAGTGTCAGAATGATTGAGATGACCAATCAAATCAATGAAGGCAGGCCTTACTGTTCACAGAAGACGAGTGAGAATTCCAATGCAACACTTAGCATTGAAAGAGTGCATGGTTAGATACATACAAGTAGCTAAACATTTAATATTTGACGACTGTTTTACGGTAGAAAGGTTCAGTAACTGACAGTAATATCCAGTGATGCAAACTACTCCGTTTTGAAATGAAAATATGCTTATATTTACCTGATTCATGTAAGTAATAACTGAATTTTATTTTTTGCATGTTTTTTTATTTATTTTATTTTTTACATATTACACATACGAATAAGAGAGAATGTGTGTATATTTAAAATAAATAAATACATTTAATTGAAATTGATCTTCATAACTACTATAGACCTGGAATTTTTACCGTTCTTATTTCTTTTTCGTTATTTCCTTAAATCCCTTTTAATCCTTAATTTTTTTTGATTCCTTTAAATAAAAAGACCAATAACTCAATAATACTCAATAAAAATGTTGGCACATTTTTAATGTTTAAGAATGAAGCAATTGGGACATCCATAAATATTTGCATTGGAAGTTTACAGTTGTACTTTAAAGTAAAATTATATTATTTTATTTTTTACAGTAAAATTATAAATTAAAATAGTGATGTGTATGTGTGTGTATATATATATATATATATATATATATATATATATATACACATATATATATATATAGTTAATTTAATATTTTTCTATATTATTAAATATTTATTATTATTATTTATTGTCATATTGATATATAATTACATGATTTTTATTACACGCATATGATACAAAAGCACAGCAAACATGTAGTTCAGTAAATCAATACATTTTTCTCCCAAAACGTGTCTGGAGCCCTGAGTATGTCCATTGTACATTGAAACCTTTTGGAGATAATTGTTTTCTAGTGGTTGTTTTCATTGTGAAGTGTTCAATTGTAGTTTAGGCTGTACAAATGAAATAATGATCTGCATAAGTGATAAAAAGGTCCTCTCATTATTTTTGAGAACACTTGAGTCTGTGGTTTCTCATTCCCTCTCTCGTGCATCATGGTAATACAGTCTAAATGTTCAATCGCTTCACTCGTGACTTCAACTCTTGATATTGCTCTGTGTAGGAAAGAGAGTAGCGCAACAGTTGCTGCATGTCTGATAGTGTGCTCTCCGAGTGGGTGGAAGTACGTTTCTAACATGCGTCTCCACTAGCGTGTTGCACAGGCTTTTCTGGAGGAGGGCGGCGTGCACGGCTGCTGTGCAAGCTCAGACGTGCCTGCGGCTTGGCAGTTGCTTTGAGAGGGTTTCCTGCGCACCGCTGAGGCCCCTTTTGCTTTTTACCAAAAACTCGTCCTGCCAGAACTTAAATAGTCAGTGATGCTTTTTTTTCCATTGAAATGCAAGAAAAAAAGAAGCTGAGGGAGGCGAGCACAGCAGCCGTTCTCTGGTGAGGTGTGACTCGCGCTCCTTTACAGTTTGTGGCCTGTGTTTTATGGCACGTCTTTGAAATTGGCCTGTCATTTGTTTTGCAAGCCGTTTCAGAGTGTTTGAGCAAAAAATGATCTTGAGTCGATTATATCCACTTTTCCAGTTTCACAGTCCTGTATGACATGGATATGACATAAATGCACGTTGCAGAGCACCAAATGGTGCACATTTATAGACAAAAATCATCCCCTTTTGATGAGGTGAACGATTCACACTTACATCAGCTGGTGTGGAATGCAAAGCAGTCTGTTTGAAGGCTGTGTGCTCCGAGCAGCTCGCGTAGGTGGAGCAGACCAGCAGGGGAAGACCCGCGAATGCTGGCCGGGTTTCCTCCCCCTCATCCGTCTCTCCCCTCCTCCCTTCCTCATTCTAGTCCTGTCAGTCACCCCTGGCAACAGTCTGAGGCAGCACAGCTGATGGGGAAACTCTTTCCATTTGGCAATCCTTCTGACCAGATGCACATTGTGTTTCCTTGGAAAAGCTGAAATGACTTGATTTGATTTGACTTAATCTAATAAAGTGCAGCTCATAACCAGCAAAAAGAACATTTCCCATTAGAACCAGAAGGGTAACCCATAGGAAAGAAAAAATGACAATTATCATTTTTGTCACAACCGATAGTGAAATCAATTATTCTTATTTTTAATTGTCTGATGATTACCAATATGCAGAACCAATGCTTCTATTTCTATTGTATTATTTCTATTATTTTTTCTATTTTTATATATTATTTCTATTTTAATAATTTCTAAATAATTAAAGTGCAAGGATAAAAATTTATTATGAATATAACAATAATAATTTCAACAACAATAATATTTATTTTAAGCCAAATATTTAGGGGGCATTTACACGGCAGTCTTCAACTTAAACAGAACACTTTTAATGTGTTTTGCGCGTTCATTTGCGCGACAACTGCGTTTTGAGGGCCTGAAAATGCAAACTTTTGAAAACGGGTTTCAGTGTAAGTGCAAGTTTTTGAAAACGAGACCATTATCATCTCCATGTAAACTAAAAAAATGCGAATTTGTGAAAACGCAACGGTGATGCTATGTGCATGCGTTTTACGCATAGACAGTATATAAACTGGACACAGCGACCCCATTGGATTCAACGGAGACAAGTGAAGTCAATTAGAAGCACTTACTTCCTGATGGTCGAGCGTACTGCGCAGACTCAAACTGAGCTTGATGACGTAGATGTGACGTGAGCAACCCGTCTGTCTTCTAGTAGCTGTGCCAAGAGAAATCTAAATCATTCCCTTCCAAATCTTGCAGAGACGGAGAGCGTGAGTAGGAGGTATCCATGAGCTAGGAGCAGGAGCAACTTTTGCTAAGTATTCTGATTAATTACTTTGTCATTTTGCCTCCACGTCCCCGCGATTGCCCGTGAGCTTCTCCTCCTGTCCATACGGTAATTCTCTACTGTGCGACAGAGAGTCGCGTGGTTATGACGCAATCTTTAGCCTATTTTTACAAAAACTGCTTCTACGGGGCCATACCGTAAGATACAAGGTAATGGAGCCTTTTATACATTTTCGTGTTTCTTTAGAAATAAATAATGGACAAATGGAGTCTTTAAACGCCTCAGATGTAAAGTTATTCGCTGTCAAAGTGACGCCAAAATGAATGGGAGTCAATGGGATGCTAACAGCAGGTGATGGTCCGCTAGCCAATGGCGGCGCCCGGGGAAACTTCAAAATAATATGAAACCCTGCCCCCCTGGTTTTACGTGTTCAGTCTGTGGGTGCATATAGTTTCTTTGCAAAGTGACATCGCCAACTACTGGCCTGGCATGAATAATACAACGTTTTTAGTCGTTTTCACTGATCCGTTTGAATGGGGATCGTTTTGACAACGTTGTCGGCTGTACACAAAAAATTCAAATAATTTTTTTTTTCCAGTTTTTAGTTCAATGTCGTGTAAATGTACCCTAAATGTTTGCCAACTTTTCACTTGAATATGTTGTTGTGGGTGCATATGAATGTCTAAAGAATAGAGCCCAATTTATCGGTAGATTGAATATTTATGTGTGAATATTGGATTGAGTGTGAATTATCTCTAAATACAAATGAAATCTCCTTATTATCAAAGTATCTACTAGTGTCTTATATTTATAATTTCTAAAATCGCATTCATTTTAAAACTATACTGTATTGTCTCCTTTATTTTATTTCTAGGAAAGGGAATAAAGACAACTCAGATCATCTCAGATCATTTGAGTTATGAAAGAGCAACCTTTGAGCAATAAAATGAGAGGAAGGGGAATATATGGACTTCACTTGACAAAAGGAGACAGCTTGTACAAACAGCACAAAGCTTTAAAAAACTATTGTTCCTAAATATAGTTTTAAAAGACATTGTTAAGGCAAATAACGTGAACAGCTAATAATAGATCTCTAGAACAGGCGTGTAAGCTCAGCACGTGAGAATCACACACCGCCCTTCTGTCTAGTCTATATTGTGTTCTAAGTCCAGCTTTTCTGGTAAAGTGGGTTGGAATTGCAACTTAATAGGCGAGATAGTGAGAGGGGTTGGGCGATTTACTGTTGTAATTTAACTTGTTGGCCTTATGCAACAGTCATTTACATTTTTGCATGTTTTCTCTTTAAACGTGTTGACTTGTTAACAGAGTTTTGCATTGCTGTTGAACAACATTCTTATAATTCTTGTGAGCTCGTATTTGTAGTACATAGAATATTTGAACACTTAAAAATGTGTCACACAATGCAGGACTATTTAAGTGCACTGCAAGAAAATCTGAAATGTGATTAAAACAACGGGGATTTTTTTTTTTTTTTTATAGCATTAATTTCCCTTATTTCATTTTAACTTAAAATATTGATGTTTGACTAAAAACAATTGTCAGCTACCTAGTTATAAATACAGGAAGAGATAAGCTTGCCACAATGCACAATACAAGGGAATCTCTCTGCAACACGAAACTAACTACTACAAACACCCACTACTTCCTTAATGCTATTGACATTTCTGTAATGCTACTGACATTTTTACCTGCATAGTTTTGAATGGCATAGAGATCAAGATCTAAAGAGACACATGACTGTCATGCACTTGTGGGGGCTGCCACATATAATATTAGAGTTGTAAAAAAAGCTTCAAAGATATTTATTTTGTGATAAGGAGCAGCTGACTGTACATTATCCAGTGTATTACGCTGCTAATTACCCAATAACGATATAAACAGACATACTGATTTGAGTTTTGATTTGGTTCTCTGGGACAAAGACTGATATTAGCTGACATTATGCAAAAAAATTACAAATTAAATCCATTTAATTTGAGATCCATTTAATCAATAATGGTATTGGTAACCCTCATCTATAATGAAAAAAAACAAAACAAAATTTTCCACCTCAGCAAATGGACACATTGGCATGAATGAATGTGCATCTGTATTGTATAAATGACTGGAAACTGTTTCTGAATATATGAAAACAATTTACGGTTCAAAAGAGTGATGTCATTGTTTATGTCTTGTTTTTGTGGGTGGTCTCAAAGACAGTGTACTTTACCGAGCCACAAGGATCCCAATAGCCCGGTGTTTTAATGGACTAAGTGTTTGGTGAAGCAGAGATTTGTCTCCCTCCATAAAACCGAGCTATGCATGCAAATAAGTGATGAGAAAGGCCAGAATCAAATTACCACGCTTCTGTGCTCAACCCAAACAATTAGAGATGGAGAGAGAGAGAGAGAGAGAGAGAGAGAGAGAGAGAGAGAGAGAGAGAGGGAGAGAGAGAATCCAAGACCTGCAGCCATCAGCTTCAGTCAACTGACTGTTAAAACTGGTGTGAAACAAGACCATCAGAAAATATCAAACATGACCATCCTGTTTGTGTTACGCATACTGTCCTTTGGTTGAATATCATGAAAAACTATTTTCATCATATTTCAACCTAAACTCATAATACTAAAAATATATGAAATTATATTTCTTATAAAGCAAATAAAGCATATTTTTGGTTCCAATAACAGTTTTTTGCATTGTGACATTATGTTCATGACAATTAAGCCCATTTAAATCCCCTTCTCCCAATTGTTTGTAGCCTATAAGAAAAAATCTCATTCTCGTAAATGCAATGTGGGGGAATTAGTTGCACCTTAACAATAAGGTTCCATTTGTTAACATGAACTAATAATGACAAATACTTTTAAAGCATTTATTAGTATGTTAATTTCAACATTGATTAAATGATTAAAATCTGAGCTAACATGACTAACAATGTTGTATTTTAATCAACTAAGGTTAACAAAGATTAATAAATACTTAAACAAATGTATTGCTTATTGTTAGTTAATATTAGTTAAGACGTTAACTAATGGAAAAATAATTATTATATATTATTTACCTTACAAAGCTGAATTTAATTCATGCTGATTTTACAAAATCAAATTTTCTTAGAATTTTTTTTCTTAAGTCCCCTGTGGTGAAAATCAAGCTTTTAAAGTTGTTCATATGTCTGTGGTGTTTTTAAGATGCTTTAAGACAAACTAGACAACATTTTTTTTTACAAATGCATAAGTCAACACCATTGCTGAGTATTTTCTCCTTAAAACTGCATTGAATCAAAGACATCAAAACGTTTAAATATGTAATTTTGGTGATTTTTAAGATTTATTTTTGGCATTTTTATTAGAATAGGACAGTAGCTAGACCTGAAGTGAGGTGAGAGAGAGAGAGAGAGAGAGAGAGAGAGAGGAATCGGATCGGGAAAGGTCCACGAGTCAGGATTCGAACCCGGGTCGCCCGAAGCACAACAGCTCTACATGTCGGCGCACTTGCCCACGAGGCTATCGGCGCCGACCAAAAATGAGTTTTAAGGGATAAAATGATTGACTACAGGGGGACTTTAACTGTATTATATTAATGAGAATGAGATTTTCCCACAGATTTTAAATTAGAATACGAATTTAAAGGGAAAACTTCAACTGATATACATTTTCTTTGAGTCAAAATACAAAATATTACCTTGACTTGACATTTCTCCATTTGAATGTAAATCTGCCATTAAAAATGTGATTTAGGAGGTATTATGGACATTTTATTCAATTACACAACTATATGTACTTTCGTTTCACATGTTTTACCTTTTTTAGAAGATTATCTGTGAGAGAAGCATAACTTATAAAATCATTAATTAGGATTTTTACCTCAGGATGTTTGATTTAAATTAATATTTTAGCCACGAAACTCGCATTCTGATTTGTTCGTTCAATGTGATGTTCTCAGCTGATTGATTTTGCGTATTCATTACTCTTTCCCTTTATAACACGAAACATCCAAACGAATGCATCTCTACAGTACACGCTATGCAAATTCTTATTAGCCCTCCGTCTCCCCAGCACCACCTGCCTAGATGTGCTACAGGGGTCTCCCTCTCTCTCTTGCAGCATATTTCCCTTAATTTTATGTTCTGATCATTCAGTACTTGCTCTGCATCAGCAGCGTAGCAGTTCTAGTGTGCCAATACCAAACCTATACATACATATACTTACATTTAATTAAATGTTTTACAAACTATACCCAGAGTTGTCATGACTGAACCATACATAAATAAATGTAAAATTGAAAATGTAAATTTCCTTTTATCTTTCAGAAATGACTGATAAGACTGTAGTGTGTATGTAAAATTGTCTGTCATGCACCGGCTAACTTCCGCTGTTAACAAGAAAAAAGCATTGCTTCTGTTTTCCCAACTTTCTCTCTCTCACACACCCACCCATATATACACGGAATAGACCACACAAACAAAGTTCCTTGGCAACGACACTAACCTTTTGAGGGAATTAACTGAGAACGGTGTGACCCTTTGTTAGCTCACATCACATGAGAGGAGTGGGTGGATGGGCTTCATTCAATACGACAGCCTTTTCTGTCGTATCAAGAGTTTTTCAGCGCTTACATTCTGGGAAGAATTTAAACTGCCATTGAAGTGGATTGTACCCTATTTCATGCTGACAAACTTTCATAAGAGGTTAGGTTAAGGAACTCCTCCTGATGTTCGGACTGGAGCTTTGCATATGTTTGTTTGTTGGCTTTAAATATGTGGCTGATTTTCTGTGTTCACAGTCAAGTGCAGGATCACTATTATGAAACTTTTACTTCGGCTACTATTATTAGTTCCAAAAAAAGATCTGTAGACGTAACACTAGGTCACCCATTTATTGGCTTCTGTAAAAAAGTTTGAAGAAACCTTAATGAATGTGCATAGGAAGAAAAACTTTAGCCTGGCACTAGCATGCTAATCTCCCTGGACAGGCTTTTTCCTTAATGAGAGTGCTGATCCATTTTCCATTACAGATGAGAGCCAGAAACATAGTGTTTCTCTACAATACACACATAAAAAGAGAGATATTGTGTGTCTCATTTAGCCTTAGGTCTATGAATGAATCAATGCTATGTACACACTTTCATTTTTAGTATTTTAAGCTGACATTGAACATTCTGTCAGCATTCCACTGGTGTCATACACACAAACATAAGATTCATCTTTTAATTGGGAGCACAACTCTTTTGGTTGTCGAGATCCACGAGCAGTGTGCGTCTGATGTTTTGTGTTCACATAGTTTTGTTTTCTTGAGCATGTCGCAGTGACTATGTAAATGAGGGATTTTATGTTACATGCTTATTTACATAGCCAGGCTGGCATACATTATGGTCTAAAAAAAACTGTCAGAACAATGTTCATATTATTAATGTATAGATAATATTGCAAATATTATAAATAAAAGAACATTTATTTTTTAAAGTAAAATAAATACATATATAAGTTTGGGGTCTGTAAGAAGTCTCTTATGCTCACCCAGGCTGCATTTATTTGAAACAGTAATTTTGTGAAATATTATTACAATTTAAAAGAATTGTTTTCTGAATGCAAAGCTGAATTTTCAGCATCATTACTCCAGTCTTCAGTGTCACATGATCCTTCAGAAATTATTCTGATATGCTGATTTGGTGCTCAAGTAACATTTATTATTATTATTATCAATGTTGAAAACGTTGTTGTTGTACTGCTTAATTTTTTTTGTTTAAACAGCATTTATTTAAAATATACATATTTTTGTAAAAAAAATTATTTACTGTCACTTATGATGAGTTTAAGTTTTTCCTTTTTTCTTTAAAAATGCATTATACTTTTTTTTATAAATTCTTGTATAGTGTGACTGTACAGGGCTTTTCTCTGTTTATGCATGAATAAAATCAAGATGTCTTATTTTACAACATTATAAATTCCTTACGTAATAGAAAAAAAGAATGGCAAATTATTTTGACACATTTAGAGTCTTTGCTCAGCCTTAAAGAAGAAAAATATATAATTTTTGACACCAGAAAGTCAAAAGGTGAACTTTGAATTGTTACTTTCTTTTATAAAAATGGTTCACCATGTTCATGGAGAATTTTAGTATCATATGGTGTAACATTATTCATGGAAAAATGTTTTCAAAGCACTTATGTTATGTGCCAGAGGGGATGTTATGAGGCTGACAGCAATGTGCATGCATTGTATTTCCATAATTGTGTCTGGGCCTAAAGATTTTATTTTTCGCTTCAAGTGCATGAAAACTGTATCTAAAGTAAAGATGGATTGGCTTTTAATCTGTCTGTTTGCCTCTCACCAACCTTTCTCTTTCCCTCTTTCAGTGTTATTCAGAGGCTCTGGCGTGATGTCAGACCCGGGCGAGTCAGATGATAGAGAGCTGAGGCCCATAGACTTCATCCAGCTTCAGCAGTACATTGACTGTGAGTCTGTGATGCCCACACATCCCTCCCACTCTCACTAAATGCTCGGCATCATTACAAACCATGAGTCACTCTCAGTTCTTAAGTGCGAAATGACACTGTATTCTAAGGGTCAAAAAAACATGCCAGTCGTGTGCATCCAAGACGTCTGTGAGCCCGGTTTACTTACAGTTTTTCACTTGCTTAAATATCTGATACATGCAACTAGTGGTGGAAAAGACTGATTTGACTTGATTTGATTTGATTGACACCATTCAAATATTTATAATGTCACTAAAATGATGTGATTATTAAAAAGAAAACGTGCAAAAATTCACTTTGATAAAAATGAACATTACGTTTCTCATTAACATCTCTAATTTAAAGAGGCCTTGATTTTGTTTTTGGGGTCTACTAGAGTAGTTTTAATGCTTGAATGTTCAAAAACACATAATTTTTTTAACATATTTTACATTGTTGCAGCACCTCTCATCCCAGTCTGTCAGTAACGCTTTGTTTTGTGCTCTATGAAGCCCCTCCTTCCAAAAAGCACAATGTGCTCTGATTGGTCGGGCCACGAGTGTTTAGGGTGCCATATGGGACAGGGCCTAATGCAACTCATTCAGGCCTTTTTTTTTTCATATACCTTGGGCAGAAATTATTTAAATGAGGGATATTGTGACATATATGTCCCCAGAAGAAAACTCAAGACTATAAAAGAGGCGTTACATGGAGAGAAAGTGCTTATAGAGAATTACTCCCTTTAGGATTTTGTGCTTTGTAAGTTTGCAGGTAAAACAACACATTACACACTAAATAAAGTTGAAAATGTAAAAAAGCTAAATAGGTCCTCTTTAATGGAGCCTGAAAAGTTTGATATGTTGATATTATAGAATAATTCAGTATTATTATTCAGCAGTATTATTAATAATGTTAAAGGCTCATTGTTACAATGCAGTTCGTTTTCATGTAGGCCTTCTTAATATATTGGATAAAATATAAAAATCACTGATATTTTGGTTTGAGTGATGTGACCAGCTTCTACAAAGAAAAACTAGCAATTTACTAAGAAATAAAAGCAGGGCTGCCAACTCTCACGCAATTGACACTTTTCGTACGCTCTCACACCACACACGCAGAGAAAAATTGCGAAACAAAGAGGACACTGAGACCGACAGACAAGACGCTCATATCAGGTTACTTTTGATATGAAACAAATTCTCTGCTCTCAAATTATGTCAATTTTATTACGAAATCCAAACAATAAATACCGTTTGGCACTTGTTAGTGACGTGACAGATCGCTGTAGCGCCTCAGTTCAAGCTGCACGTGAACCGATCATCACTCTTTACTACTAATTAATAAACACGAATGAACAATAGGTGTTGAAAGATACAGTACAACTTACCGAAATACATAATATCGATCAATCAGTGTTATTCAACCGCGGAAAGAGGTCAGTAAAACCTGTCACATAACGTTACATTTACCTCAGGAAAGCCATTTAATGACCATAGCACGTTAGTTGGCTAGAATAATTAGTATTTTGCTAAATATGTGCACTATATTACTTGTTTATTATAGTTTTACTTATTTTACTTTTACTTTATATATCATTAAAATATTATAACGTTGTTATTATAATAAAAACCTTATTATATTTAATTATTTGAGTTACTATTTTTTACTGTTAATAATAATAATAATAATAACCAGCTGACAGGGCTCTCAAATGTTTACAGCATTAGGTGAGATTTGTTTTCTTGAGAAAAATTATCAAGATAGATATTATAGGTATTATAAATACCTAATATCTATCCAAATGAATCTATATTGAATCAAGATCGGTATCAAATCACAAGAATCAGTCATTGTACCATGTAAACATTGTACATGTTGTCACTAAACTTAATACAATTCTGTTCAGTTACCAAATGTTTTGATAATAATAATACACTTTTTTTTTTTTGTGTGTGTGTGTTTTTTTTATATCCCCCCTTTCCACAATTCTCACTCCATGCTAAACTCAAAACTTGGCAGCCCTGATAAAAGTGTTTTTGTACCTCGTTTGGTAGTATGTGGAGTTAGCAATGCCAAGGTCATGGGTTGAATTCCCAGAGAACTCAATATATATATATATATATATACAAACTATAATATATTTTTATTTTAAAATCTGCATTTAAAAAATGTGCATGAAAGAATAATTTTGATAGCATTTTTTGAATGGCGATCAATAAAGTAATATAGTTTTTGCAGTCATGTCCTGTAGTTACAGCATCTGACCAGCATGGGCTAACATGCTAATGCTAAGCAGCCAAACTTTGGTGTCTCCATGCGTCTCATGCATGATTGAGGGATTTTAAAATAGTATGGTGTTGTAGGTATTTGCCTAAGTATGTACTGAGTTTCTGCTTAGCTTATTTGTCATGCAGAGTTGATGCAGATACAGTTCATTAAAAGGTGTGATGTCTGTGGTTCATTGTGCCAAAATGTCATCTTGTCCATTTCTTTTTTCTTTTTATGTCTTTCTCTCCTTCTCTGCCCCCTCCCACTCGCCCTTTCTATCTCTCTGCAGACTGCAGTCTTAAAGTAAAAGATGTGTTAAAGGAATTCAATGCAGATGGCAGGTTAGCCAAGTACAGACACGGAGAGGTGAGTGAACTGGCTGCCAGCGGCACACTGTCAGCACTCTGCTTTTACAGCATCTTAGTCCAATTGCCCATGAACAGATCCATCCATCTCTGTAATGTAAATCACTTCACGTCTGGTCAAGCATATCAGAGCTCATCCGCTGGATGGTTCAACATGTACCTGCTTAGTTAGTGAGTGTTTTGTTTACCTCAGTACTGATTTAAGTGGCGTTTTCCCACACAAAACTTTCTGCCATGATGGTAAGGTGTTGTGGGTGGTTGCCAGGACACTATTTTTCTGCAGTTCAGTGTTGCTTTGTGTTTACTAAGGTATCTGGGTGACCAGAGTCAAATTTCACTTTTCTAACTTAATGTTGCTGTTTGAGCATAAACAACATCTGCAAAGTTACGACGCTCAAAGTTCAAAGCAAAGGGAGATATTTTCTTTTAAAGAAATAGCTTTTTAAGGACTATAACAAAGGGACTACACGAGCTTCCTCCCGGGTTAGTGACATCACAAACCCTAAAATTTACATAAATCCCACCCCCGGAACACAATTTATAGATTATCAAGACAGAATATGCTAATCAATGACTATAAGATAACTACACATTAGCTACATAAGTTCATCAACTAACCATTCAGAAATGTTGTCTACATGTTGTCAACTCTTCTTGAGTCTCTCCATCTTTCTGGTTCCGGTTTGAACACAAAAGGCTAAAAGTTTGTAAAATATTCAGTGCATGTCTGTGTGAGGTAAAAGGACACAAGTTGTTGTAGCTCCGCCCTCTGTGCCGGGAGCAGCAGCTCATTTGCATTTAGGGACACACAAAAACGGTGCGTTTTTGCTCACCCTCAGAAAATTACAACTTTAACATGCTATATAAAAATATCTGTGGGGTATTTTGAGCTAAATACATGCACACTCTGGGGACAGAGATTTCTTTTACATCTTGTGAAAAGGGCATTATACCACCCCTTTAAATTAATAACATGGTCAAAACTTTACTGAAGAAAAAACTGTGACACATTCATCTACATGCCTTCAGCCCTCTGATTGATAGTTTTTTTTATATATATATATAAGTAAAAAATCAAATATGAGAGAGAATTGAATATGATACACCAGGCTTTTGTGAGGAACATTTATTTGATCTCCCAATCATCAAAATATTGCATTGAATTATGTTTTGCTCCTCACAATAAAAACTACAGAGTTTTGATCATAAAACTTTCAAGCATTAAAATATCATCTTACTAAAATATATTATTGGGAGATACAGTGACAACTGATATTTATATGCATTTTATGCAGGTAGTCTTGTATACCGTTATAAATAGCTCATTGATTTACATTCCAAGCTATTTTAATCTTAATTTTTGACCTTATAGATAACAGCATCTGTGCCAAATTGCATATCTTTGCTCAGTTTGGGCCTTTGAATAAATAATAATAAGTGTGAGCTCCATATTCTCATATTGGCCATAAAAGCCTGATGTATCAAAAATGATACAGCACATACAAAATATATGCCAACTTTTTTATTATTATTTTTATTTTTAGATTTTGTCTTAAGGTTCAATAAACTGTTCATCCTTGTCCAGAGCATGAAGAGCTATGCGCCCTAACCCTAAGTTTAATGGTTCTAATGACATTTGTAATAGATAAACAACAGGAAGTGCAGTGTAAAACGGGAAGACTTTGCTCAGAAGTCGTGGAATTGTGTCTCTAAAAGATTTGCTATTCAGACATGCTCATATGACAAAGATTTGTTCAGTATACCTGATCTGTGCACTAGTTTTTCAGCTGAGTGTGTGCTGACTTGGCTCTCAAACACTTTAAATCAATGTATAAGAGTTTCGTTTCAGTAAATGATGTGTTTGTCTCATTCTGAGCTTTATATTTTGCTTGTTTTGGGGGACTAAAACAAAGTAAACACTGAATTATGTCATGGAAATCTTATGTACTGTATGTCAAAGTGGGGAGATAGTACTCCAGATAGAACAGCAGTATCCGGAGGCATTTTAAGTTTGAATACATTTTGCTGTTTTTTTTTTTTTCTTCTGTGTTAAGAACTAGGACAGGAACAGCAGGCACTGTTAGTAGAACTAGGATTAGGTTTGTAGTGCAGAATCTAATTGGATCTCAATTACATCCCCTTGAGAGGGTTATAGATAATTTTATGACTTTATAAGTTTCCAATAATGTGTACCTTTTGAATGATCACCAGAATATGAATTATAAAAAAGCCTATTGTTCATAATGATCTATCTTCTTCATATTCTCAGTGCATTGATGAGGAAGGTTTCCGGCTCTTCCTGAAGACATATTTGGAGGTGGAGGACTTCCCAACAAATCTGTGCCAGCGGCTATTCAAATCCTTCCAGAACTCAGAGTCGGCAAAATCAGATGAAAACAGTGGGTCATGTATAGGCTTTTTTATATGTACATGTCCATACGGATATACACTACCGTTCAAAAATTTGGGGTCAGTTATTTTTTGTAATAACCTTTATTCAGGAAGGCTGGACTGGCCATCTGTCCAGGGTGCTTTTCCCTGCCTCTGGTCTGAGAAACTGGGATATGCTCCAGCCCTATGACCTTAGAAGGTCATGTAAGGAATAGAGAGAGAGAAAGAGAGAGAGAGAGAGAGATTCAGCAAGGATGCATTCAATTAAATAATTTTAAAAAGGGACTAAACATATTTATAATGTTTTAAATTAAAACTTTTTTTTAAACTTTCCATTCATCAAATAATCCTGAAAAAAAGAAAGAAAATCACAGTTTCCACAAAAATATTAAGCAGTTTCTTGAGCAGCTAATCAGCATATTAGAATGATTTCTGAAGGATATCATGACACTGAAGACTGGAGTAATGATGCTGAAATTTCAGCTTTGCCATCTATTGAAATTATAAATTAAAATATATTAAAAATAGAAAACAGTTGTTTGAGATTGCAATCATATTTCACAATATTACTCTTTTTAGTGTAGTTTTGATCAGATAAATGCAGGCTGGGTAAAAATAAGAAAATCTTACTGACGCCAAACTTTTGAACGATACTGTACGTGTATAAACAAATATGTATGTGAATTAACAGAATTGGTTGCATTACTGGGAATCATGTTTATTTATTTGAACCCTTTTTATCATAGTTTGATTTTTAAATGAATTTTTAATGCTATTAGTTCATTTAAAAAAATTAACTGTCACATCAGGAATTATTCTTGGTAACACTTTATTTTACAGTGTCCTTGTTACATATGTTACATGTACTTACCATAGTAATAACAGTAAATTATGCATAATTACATGCAACTAACCCTCAACCAAACCCTAATCCTCCCCTAACTCTATAGTAAGTGCATGTAGTTGCTTAATATTACTTAAATATGTAATTACACTGTAACAATTACACCTTAAAATAAAGTGTAACCCTTTATTTTAAGATGACGTAGGTACACATTACTACATGTACTTACTGTAGTGATCACAGTAATTTATGCAGAATTAAAAGTAACTAACCCTAAACGTAACTCAATAACAAGTACAATGTAACTATGTCACCTTTAAATAAAGTGAAACCTTATTCTTTTACTCTAACGCTTAAAAAGCCCTGTTTAAAATAATCAAACCAATGAAATAAACAATTTCTTGTATTGTGAATATATATCTTTGTTTCTCTCTAAGGGGAAGTCTTTCTGAAGGATGTATCCTGTTATTTCTCTCTCCTGGAAGATGGGCAGCCCAGGGACAAACTGGAATGTAAATCTCAATTATTATTATTTTTTCCACTTCAAATATTTAATGATTGTTGACAACTTTGCAATACGTGGCCATGTTTTTCCCTTCACAGTTGCCTTTAGACTCTATGACAGAGATGGCAACGGTGTTCTGGACAGTTCGGTGGGTGGTCTTATAGCCTGAAATATAATCCACTTCCAATTCTTCATTATGTAACTTAATCATTGTGCTCAAATTGCATCTTTTGGTAATATCTGTAACCAGTCATGTTTCCGTGAAACAGGAAGTGGACCGCATTATTGCCCAGATGATGCATGCAGCAGATTACCTTGGTTGGGATGTGTCTGAACTGAGGCCTGTGAGTTGTATTTTGTTTGTGTGTGTGTAAAATTTCCCAAGAAGAAGTGAAATGCCTATGCGCTCAACATGACTTTTTCCATCTTAACCACACCCTGTTGAAGGGACATTCCTCCCTCATATAGCGTGAATCAACTTGTCATGGAGCAAAATAAGAAAGGGGAAAAAATTATCTGACAAGATGTTTGCATAATGTTGCTCCTTATGATTCAAATGATTCCCTGAGGTGAACATTTAGTTACATCATGTACATGTTACAACAGAAATGCACTTTGCGATTGTTCTCAGGTGCTGAAGGATATGATGACAGCAATTGACGCAGATAGCAGTGGAACGGTGTCATTACAGGAATGGGTGGAGGGGGGGATGAATAACGTCCCGCTACTGGTTTTACTGGGACTGAAGGTAGGAAAACACAAGTACAGATTCTCACACAGTTTCAGATGCAAAGTCATAGAGCTGCGGTGCTATTTTTGGAGTGTACAAGACTATTCCTCAGATTACACTGCTCAGAAGGACTGGCAAAAGGGAACAGAGAAAACAATGTAAAAATTTAGTTGATGTATGTATTTATTGCGCTCTTTCTAGCCGAGGACACATCCGATTCTGTTGTGTCTCTCAGCCTCACAATAGCGTAACAAAGGTCTGCTGACTTTGCACTAGTTAAGACTTAAGAGTCAGTTACACTTCTAACACATGCTTTGCTTGCATGCACGCACACACTTATTTGCACGACCACATGAACATTAGCAGTATTTTTCATTTTATATTTCATTTAATTTTTATTTAAATTTGTAATTTATTTGATTCATTTCATTTGATTTATTTATTATGTTTAATTTGATTTATCATCATATTAAAATGATTTCTAAAGGATCATGTTTAATCAATTTATTTTAACCCTGGTGCAACAGTGACACTTCTAACACAAGCTTGCATGCATACCCGCTTATATGCGCAACCGAATCACATTAGCAGTATTTTTTTATTTTCATTTAAAACTTTAAGAATTTGTCAGTGATAACCCCATATTGATTTTTTCTATTAATCAAAATATTGCAGCACATGCCTGTGGTGGTTCCCAACCAGAAGGAAACAAAAATATACTAGCAGTGTGCTATGCAAAACAGAATTCCCATGCATCTCAGTAGCACGCCATGCGTAGGATCTACTTTACATAACATCTCACTAAAATAAGCATGCATCTAAAGAAGGCATATATTCAGAATATCCCTGACATGCATCTCTCAACACAAGCCAGTTGACAGCTTTAAAATGCAAGTTCAAGCTGGCATCCAGCAAGTAAGGCTAGAGCAGTAGCTGGCTTCACACTTCACGCCAAGACTCCTGTCTGTCCACACTGTGCCAGTGCATGACCTGGAGACCAGCCACAGAGTTAACTGCCATGACTAAATACATCTTAATACAATAAAAACCAATTTTCAACCCTTAAATTCTAAGCTAATGTCACTTTCACACTAGAAATGTATATAAGTGTAATTCACAGTTAAACCACATACACAGTCAATGCGGAAGTTGCGATTACAAGAAATTTGTTGTTAAGACCAACGGTCACAGTCAGCTACTCATAGATCACATAGATTATTTTATTCACAGAAGGGCTAACATGAATTTAGTCGTCCTAAACTCATATTCCCAACTGTCTTGCGTTTGTGATCCAGAGCTTTGCGACCATGTATCAAAGCCAGGGACTTCCCCATGTGCTATTTCTACCTGCCCAAGCGATGCACGAGGGCTATGCTGAGCCATTGGGCACAGTTAAAGCTTAGCTGTGTGGGCTACAGTTTCTGACCTCCTGTTCAGCCGCCTGAAGTTCCCGCCTGAGTCATACAAACCAATAATATGATGAATTATTAATAATTCTCTGATGTGACTGCATGAGTCAGTGTCCTTAGCCCACCCTAACCACCTCCAGCTGGCCATTGAATTCATAAAAAAAAAATTGCCAGTAGGTGTAAGATAAGGAAGCAATGTGAAATAAACAAGACAACACTCATGTGAGTCACTGAAAGTGGTAAAAAACCCTTTCCACTGATTATCATTTTATTTACGATTATGTCGTCATCTGTACCTTTAATAGATGAGTACTTTTCATCTTATTAAAATAAAAAATGGCAAAAAAACACCAAAAAGCATCAGAGTAGTTCATGTGACTCATGTGCTTTAATTCAAGTCTTCCGAAGTCATACGATAGCATTGAGTAAGGATTTACAAAATGTTCCATCCAGAGTAAGCTACGACTAGTTCATTGAGTTGAACTCAAGAACCGAATCTGTGAATAAATGAGCCGATTCTTTTCATTGAACCCAATGATCCTTTTCACAAATCAAACAGATTAGTTCATGAATCACAAATTGTTCATGAATCGTGACTTATAGTGACATTTTGCGGAAAGCAGATTTCTGTTGGTCAACGTGGCGAACCTGCATGTTGCGAAATCTGTGTGGGGAAAACTTTTGCCCTCATGTGAAATTCTCCATCGTACAGATTCCTATTGAAATGACTGGATTTTACTCATGAAACTTCACTGAATTTGAATATGAGTTAGTGTTTTCATACCTTTTATTGACTCGTTCACAGTGATTCTCAGGTTAACAGTTCACTGAAGAGGATAATATCATATCATATCATCAATAATGACTTCAATTCGGAAGACCTGGAACTTTTGTAGTGTTTTTGTTGTAATTTCTTGAACTATCATTGCTATACTTTTAAAGTGTGATTTTTATGAATTAATTTTTTTTATTTAAAAAAAATTAAAAAAATTGCTCCACAGAAGAAAGTCAATCATGCAGGTTTGAAATGACATGAGAGTGAGTGAATTATGACAGAGTTAAAAATGTTGGGTAAACTTTACCTTGTCATGAGGCTATATATGTCATAGCTGTTTCTTTACCTTTTTTACCTTGTATCTACAGTAACACTCTGGTTAGAGGCACATTAAAGAATATAAAGCGTTAGCCTCATAAAAACATATTTGATTTAGATTATCAAGAAAAACATAACCTGTTCCCTAACATTACATTTTTCCGCTTTCCCAAGATGACCCAAAGAGACGGCCAGCACCTGTGGAGGATGAAACATTTCAACAAGCCTGTGTACTGCAACGTCTGTCAGAATATGTTGCTGGGGCTCCGCAAACAGGGTCTCTGCTGCACCTGTGAGTGGAATTCTGGGTAATTTGCAAGAAATGTTCACAGATTGTTTTGCAAATGTAATCAATATTTCCAGACTGCCAATAAAATGTTTAATTGTAACAACTAAAATGCTTAAATTGTTAAGATACAGTCCAGAAATCCAATGTGTATTGTGGTTTATATATCTAGTGAATCATATGTTTAGTTCTGATCAGTTTGGTATGACAACCATTTGCTATCATACACAGGCTGCAAATACACAGTCCATGGCCGCTGTGCCAATAAAAACCCGGCTCCTTGCACCCGCACATATGTGATGTCAAAGAAAGAGACAGGGGTAAGCACAAGCTCTTTTCTTTTCTTTTCTTTTTTTAATTTAACTTAAAACCAATATATTATAGTATATAATATATAGTAATATGCATACAGCATAAAAAAAATGCACAAAACCCTTTCGTGGTACCTTATATATTATATACCTTATATATGTTATATATTAAGAAAATTATAAAATTATTTATAATTAATTATAAAAACCTTTACTAAAATAAAACGAACAAAAAAAATTTGAATACATTATTTAATAACAAGAAATAAAAAAATAATAAATTTTAATAAGTACATCTAGGATTGTCTAGGATTATTAGGATTATGAATTCTATCCATGCAAAATTGTGAGAACGTGAACGATGCTCGGGACAGTTGAGGGGCCAGTGCTGCATTGTCACGAAAGTTTAAGCCTTGCCATTTTAAATATTCAAGCTCAAGAAGACGCGAAAGAGAACTCAGTTCGTTACTGTGCGCAAACATCAGAAGCGCGCGCCCAAGTATCCCCGTCTCAGGCGTGTACCTGAGCCCATTCCGAATACTGAATTTAGTTCTCTTTCACGTCGTCTTTCTCTTGATCAGACATATTCAAATGATGTCATTGCCCGTCTTGACACGTATCCTTGTAAACATAGTCAGTTATGTCTTAAGTGAACGTAAACAGTTGAGAAATCAAATGCATAACAGTATATTGGATCTGTGTATTAGCTCTTAAAGTGACAGCAGCCTAATATTCCTGCTGCTGTCTGTGTTTTTAATGTTAATCAAACAACAAAAGACAAAGAACAGTCACTTTTTTCTCTTGACTGAATAACTGTTTATAACTTTAATAAGGATTTATCTGTTTCATGGCTGGTAAAAAAAAAAAATGCCGGTAAATTTTCTTAAATCACTGTTTTTTTCCAACTGTGAACATTATCCAGGTCATGTGATGAGGCAGCCTCACTAAGGTCCTTTTCTCGTAAATCCGACATATTGGGCCTAGTGGAGAAGGGACCCTCCCCAAGCATCTCCTATAAGCTTCTTTCTTTAGTGCTGCCATCAAGTGGACACTGGAAATGTAAACAGCATATGTGCATCTCATTTGTTTGTATGCAGATTGCGACCCATGACTGGGTGAGTGGAAACTGTGATTCTGGGAAGTGTGACCGGTGTCAGAAGAAGATCAAGAGTTTGCACGGCCTTACTGGGAAACGCTGTGTCTGGTGTCACTCCTTGGTGAGATTGGGACTTTCTGAAAAACTACTCTACATTACACAGTTTCTGAAAACCATTATATGATAAGAGATTAAAGTGCTGTTAGGTAAAAAAAAACAAAAAAAACACTGTGTAAAATATCTCTCTCAATATCAGAAGTAGAATGTGCATCCACATAAAGCAGGTCAGTTTGTCATTTTCACTCTGACTCATAATTTTTCATTACTTTTTACCGTCCTAATTTAGAGACATGATGAGTGTGCAACCCAGGAACCCTTCGAATGCGATTGTGGCCCTTTCAGAGATCATATCTTACCACCATGGGCAATTTATCCCGTCATCAAGGTAATGCAAACAAAAGTCTCTGGAAGAAAATTCCATGGATGCACATGGCAAGATTTGCAGCTGTACTATACAGCAAAATACACTCATTTACTACTTATTAATTCGTTTAATAGTAGGCCAGTGGTTTTCAACCAGGGGCCGGGGCTTAATATGTGTTTTTGTTTGTAGATCATCAATGATATTCTGTACACCTTTAACTGGTCATAATGTTTTGGCTCATCAGTGTATATAGATTAATAATATATAATAATATAATTCTGATAATATTTTATTACAAAGTGTGAATATGTAATTTTTGAAAATGAATATGTTTTAATATGAATATGAATATGTTTTATTACTTTGAATAGTGTGTTGGACAGTGGTGGCAAAAAGGTTCAAAAGGCAAAAAAAAGGTAGAGAACCACTGTGCTAGACTGTTTTTACCAAAGCGAAATCCAAGACTTCCAAAAATGGATTAAAAATATGTTCCTGGTTTAGAAAATAAATACTGCCTGCAAAGCTCCGTGGCTGCACAACAACACCATTTGATTATACTGAAAACAACATGAAGATAGTTAAAAGATTAAAGATCGGCTTACATAGAAAACATTAAACACAGATTATTTGTGATTCTCCATTGTACCTTTTGTTCTGTGTTTCCTCACATAGGAGAGGCAAAACTGCGTAAAGAACAGCTGCGCATTTTCAGGTGATGACAGTGACCACAACACTACACCTGATGGACAGGTACTACAGGTAAGACACAGCATGGACAGTCTTTTATGTTTCTGCTATCTTACCATGCAGAGACAAGAGGGACTGAATGATGGCAGTGAAACTAAACACAACTTCCTGTCCCCAAACAGATAAACCCAATTCCTAACACTCATCCTCTTTTGGTGTTTGTGAATCCTAAAAGCGGCGGTAAACAGGGAGAAAGGTGAGAATACTTCCATCCATCAATCCATCCATCCATCGTTATCTAATTGCCTATGTGTGTTAGATATGTGTATTGCACTATTTTTAATCACTAAATATGTGTTTTTACAGAATCCTTCGGAAATTCCAATACTTGTTGAATCCTCGGCAGGTTTATAACCTTTCCAGTGGTGGGCCAGGTCCGGGGTAAGGGGAATTCACTACCATTTTTAGCTTACATGAATATTTATTTGTGCCCTGCATCCGTTTGGTTGAACTTCTAGAAAACAAAACTATTAAAAATGGACTAAAGATGAAAAATGCATGATATCATCCACATTTTAGTTTTATAGATGTGGATGGTCTTAAATTAACTGGAGCTTGAAGAAGCTCAAAGTGGTAATCTATATGATCTTCTGTTTCCAAACCAGGTTATGTTTCTTCAGAGATCTGCCGAACTTTAGAATATTAGTTTGTGGAGGTGATGGTACAGTGGGCTGGATCCTGGACGCTATAGGTTGGAAACTAAATCAAACATACTTCCTGTGACACCACTGTGTAATGCTCTCATTTCCTTTATAACCAACTGTTCTTTTCAATTCCTCAAAGATAAAGCCAACCTGCCAGTGCGCCCCCCAGTGGCCGTGCTTCCTCTTGGCACAGGAAATGATCTTGCACGCTGTCTTCGATGGGGCGGAGGTGAGGACAGAAGCTGAATTTGAAACTTGAACATGTGCCTATATGTTTATATTTAGTGTCTCTCACGGTTATGATGCTGTAGGTTATGACGGGATGGATCTGGGCCGGATCCTGAAGGACATTGAGGGCAGTTCTGTGGTGCAGATGGATCGCTGGAGCGTACAGGTCACCCTGGAGGACAGTAAGGAGAGAGGTGATCCTGTTCCCTACGAAATCATCAACAACTATTTCTCCATTGGAGTGGTAAGACACATACAGTACAGCATTCATCTGAAATCGTCTAATGCATTATCTTTTAGGTAGTTTCAAGACCCTCATTTTCTTTCTGTGCTTTTCCTGCCAATATAATTATATTTGTTAAAAAAAAATTCTCTCTGTGTTGGCTGTGTCTGGAACAGGATGCCTCCATTGCTCACCGCTTCCACACCATGAGGGAGAAACATCCACAGAAGTTTAACAGCAGGTGAGCATGTCACACACTAAACCTATTTCTTTACAAAAATAATATTTTTTTGTAAAATATTTCTATATTTCCTATTTCTTTTCCTATTTTCTTAAAAATAATATGAATAATATACACAAAATCCATCACCTAATTTAAGTAGTTATGATGAGTTACAAAAATAACTCAGTCTTGGCCTTTTATAATTATGCTGTGTTTGTAAATGCAGACCATTTAATCCATTAAAATGCACATTGGTTCTGAACCGATCTGATGTCAATTTTTTATATATTTTTTTAAATCAATTACAATTCTTTAAAAAGTTAATGAAAACATTGTAGGTTTAAGGTTGTTATAAATCAAGTGATTTTCAAGAAAAAAAGAAAAAAGAAAAAAAAATATATAAATGCATTTAATCAGCAAGGGCACATTCAAATAAATCAAAAGTGACAGTAAAAAACATTACATTGTTTACAAAAAAAAAAAAAAAACTCTTCAAATAAATGCTGTTCTGTTGAACTTTCTTTTCATCAAAGAATCCTGAAAAATGTTTCAGTTTCCACAAAAATATTAAGTAGCACAACCATTTCCAGAATTAATAATAATAATAAATATTTCTTGGCACCAAATCAGCATACTAGAATGATTTCTGAAGGATCATGTGACACTGAAGACTGGAGTAATGATGCTGAATATTCAGCTTTGTTATCACAGGAATACATTTAAACAGTTATTTAAAATTGTTATAATATTTCACAATATTACTGTTTTACTTATAGCATAAAAAGACTTCTGTCAAAAACATTAAAAAAATCTAACTGACACCTGTAATAGTGCATACATGTAATAGCCTGATTTATTACTTTTTTCTTTTCTTTTTTTGAAAAGATGTTTGCCTTAGCAGCATCCAATTTAATAACCATATGACCAAAAAACATAAACCATAGAAAAAACTCCAGAGAAAATGTTCTAAAAAAGGTCTGCATGAGTTTGTGGCTTCCTCTTCATGCATATATATCTTTCTTTCAGGATGAAGAACAAACTGTGGTATTTTGAATTTGCCACGTCTGAGACAATCTCAGCATCTTGTAAAAAACTCAAGGAGTGTCTCACCATTGAGGTAAGAAAAAAAGAAGATCACACTCACATGAGAGTTCAGAGAGGTTCCAGCTACCCTTGTCCCTTCTTCCCTTGTGCAGAAAGCATCATCAAAAATGCTCATCAAAAAGCATAATCTAAAAGGCATGAGCACAGTAAGGGCATTAGAGTGATAACACCTGTTATTAACCTGCTTTTGGTATTAGTCGTCTGTCAGAGCTCAAACCAGGCCCATTTTAATCTACCAGATCAGGGGCATTCATTCAGAACATGAAGCAAATGCAATTCATTACTTAAAAATCTGCTTATGCACGAATTCGCCTTGAAATAATTTTTAAAATGGAAAAAGTACCGGTACTGACCCCAGCGCCTCTGTCTGGCCTTATCCAGTGTTGCGGGAACCAGTTGGATCTCAGTTGTCTTTCTCTGGAGGGAATTGCCGTCCTCAACATTCCCAGCATGCACGGTGGCTCCAACCTGTGGGGTGAAGCCAAAAAAAGTGAAAGAGCGGACCAGGACTTGCCTGAGGTCATAGTAGACCCTGAAATCTTAAAAGTGAGCCCGCAAGGTACGTTTCATTATATACAGGGAGAAACCTATAAAGCCCCTATTATGCTATTTTAAAAGTTCCTAATTTTGTATTGGATGTCTCCTACAATATGTTTACTCGCATTAAAAAACAAAAAACACATTAATTTTCTCATAATACACACCGCAGCATCACATCTTGTAACCTTCTTTCCGAGAGCCTACTCTACTCTGATTGGTTAGATGACCCAGTCTGATGT
Source organism: Leuciscus leuciscus (assembly GCF_965113295.1). NCBI lineage: Eukaryota > Metazoa > Chordata > Actinopteri > Cypriniformes > Leuciscidae > Leuciscus > Leuciscus leuciscus. The sequence goes on from NC_138742.1 coordinate 11,673,305, forward strand.
GATTGGTGTACAGCGTGTCGGAAACGAAACACCCATTACCATATCGGAATTTCAGCTCCGTACTTGTATAGACAATGATACGAACAGTAATGATTACCGTATCCTCATCCTTTGGAAGTGCACGCAATGTGGATTTGCTTTCACAGCGCAGAAAATAGTGTCTTCACGACATGTTGACAACACTAACCAAACTCTTCCAGGCCTCAGCTACAACTGAAGACCATAGGCTGGCATTATGCTAAATTGTTGTAAACCTACCATGGTTTGTGCAGGAAATAAGACTGGGATGACTGATGACTTGTTTCAGGCAGTTCAGAATCATTTATTTATTTTGGGCGCCAATAACTCCATTTATTGTGCATTTTGATCTTTGAAACTTCACAGACACTTTTACATTCACATATTACATGACATAAATGGTAATTTCCGAAAAAGCATAATAGGGGCACTGAAATGAAGGTTATCCAAAACACTCAATGGACTGTCTCCAAACAGACATGAGCGATAAACGTGTGGAGTTGGTGGGATTGGAAGGAGCCATTGAGATGGGACAGATATACACAGGGCTGAAGAGCGCAGTCCGGCTTGCCAAAACATCTCAGATTACCATCAGGTGAGACAAACTTACCAACAAATGTCAGCTATTGATGTCTTTAAACAAGCTCTTACAAGTCAAGACATGCTCAGACATGTTCATCACTGTCAGTCTGCATTCCCTGCATTTACATACTCGTTCGCATTTTATTCAAAAGTAAAATATTCAATTTACATCCCATTAATTCTTTTGTCATTTTTCATTGTTAACCATTATTGAGTCTTATGATGTGAATGTGTGTTTAGTCACCCCAAGCAATTGTGCATTAAATCACTCGCTCATTATTTTTGTTTCTAAAAATCTTACCCAAGTGTTTTATTCAAAAATGCACACTCATTTATAGGACAAAGAAGCCTTTGCCAATGCAGATAGATGGAGAACCGTGGATGCAGCCGCCTTGTACCGTAAGTGTCTACCACTTTCAAAATACTACCTTTCTACACAAGAGTCATTCCAGTCTGTTCACTATAAAGATTTATTCAGATTCATACACTGACCCTTTCTGCAGATTACATTGTAAGTGGTGAGAAGTGAGTGTCTTTTGTGTTTTATGAGTGAGTCATTTGATTCATTCATTAAAATGTGCGTTTCTACAAATCTAATAAGCGACATAAACTGTGATTAAGCATCATGAGTGTTGTTTCCAAATGATTAAAAAATATTACACACAATAACTTATTGTGTTATTTTAACCATTTTTATTTTACTTCCTCAGATTCACATCACACATAAGAACCAAGCTAGTATGCTGATGGGCCCTCAAGCCAAATCTGGCTTCTTCAACCTGAAATAGAGTTTACCTTCGCTTGAGGATCATCCATATCGCTTTAAAACTGTGTGTGCATTAACAAGGACTGAGTCTGAAGCCAGTGAAAGTTTAAAGCGATTATGTAAATTTTGCAACAAATGTTTACCAAGGTTTTAGCTCTTACTCAGATCCTTGAGATTATCCTTACATTAGGTACAGACATTTCACTTGTCCATCTTAATATCAATTATGCTCTCCTTAAAGAAATGTAGTGCTCTTAAACAGTAGGTCATGCATTCATTTTTGCATGCTTTTTTTTTTTTTTTTTGCTGTGATATACATATATCATATGCACAGGTCATTCCAAGTACATTTGTTGAATATTTGTTTTAAGGATATGTAGATATACATAAAAATATGCATCACTCCAAAGCATCCAGTGAATGAAGGTTTGATGCGCAGTGACTTTGCTGTAATATTAGAAACAGATCTGCATTAACTCTGCACTGTGCTTTTTGTTTTTCCTTTAGATTTTTTTTTTCTCAGCTAAGCCTAAACTTCTGTTGCTTCTGCAGTTACTAATCATGAATGTCAAGATTAATCCAAGGTGCCAGTGTGCTCTTTGCCAGAACAATAACTAGATTTAGCAAATCAAAAGCTGAAGAGCTTGATGAGACATCTAATTTATTTGCTGTTAAATTGTACACCTAAAATAGTAGGTGTAATATTTAGATAATATATTAAAACAAAATCCATGGTATGTTAATTAATTGTATTAGGTTTCATTGTATCAAGAATGTATTGAGTCAGTTGTGTAGTTTTTGCAACATTTCATACATTTCAATAGTGATAGTTCTCTGTTATTCAATTTTCTTCTGATAACTCAATGGACAAAATCCTAAAGGTTTTAGATTGCACACTGCAAATGAATGGCCCCCTGGCAAGCTTTATAATTCTGTGTTGTTCCTGAGAATGTAGAGGATCTATTAATTTTGTGAATTTATCTGAATAAACGTTTCAATGTTATATCTTTTCTTCTTTTTTCTATCATTTGCCACAACGTTCATAAGATGTTTTACCGCATATAAGCACTAGAGGGCGCCATCAGTTTGAACAATTTTACACCAGCCTGATCAAGCATCGGGTTCAAGTTCACTTTCTCATAGGCCTACCATTTCTGGGCTACTAAAAAGAGTTTTATGTACAGGCACCTACACCAAAATACTCAACTGAAACGAGAAAACTCTCATACTTAACTCTCATATAATTAAATATTAAATTAATATAAATATTAAAATGTGCAAATCATTTTTAGTAAAATTTAGCAAATATTGCTTTGGCCTTTATTAATTCAAGGTTCACCAGTGGTTCTCGGTCAACAACTCAATGATTCGAGTCAAGAGCCTCTCTTACAAACATGTGCGATTCGAATGAACCGACTGTGAGCTTTTGAAGGGAACCGAGGAGTTGAATGATGTGGCTAAATATAAGTAAAGTAAGGAATAATTGACGACAGGCCGTTGAATTAGAAAAATAATGCACACCCGAGGGGGTAATGCGGTCACGACGCGATGCGGAGTGGCCGTTACACCTCGGGTGTGCATTATTTTTCTAATAATTAAACGGCCTGAAGTCAATTATTCCGCTTATACTACAGTTACCACACCTCGAAACATTTTTCAGATTATGTATTTCAAGACGTTAGTAAAGTTTTTGTCATTAAAATGCTCTTGTATGTAGGACTAATTTCTTACGCATCTAATCCCATGCCTCCGTTGCTAATTCCAAAACGTAATTTTACAGTTAGTAACGGAGGTTTGAGCCACTAATAGCAGACTAATGCTGAGTTAGGGTTAGGGTTAGGTAGAGTTAGTAACGGAGGTTTGAGCCACTAATAGCAGACTAATGCTGAGTTAGGGTTAGGGTTAGGTAGAGTTAGTAACGGAGGTTTGAGCCACTAATAGCAGACTAATGCTGGTCACGACTAGCTGACACATTCTCTGACTGGTTTCATCGACATGATCGACTGCAGCAGATTTTAAACACCGACTTTGAACACAGACTGAACATGATCAGTCATAAGTATCAAATTACGATTCATTATGCAGTTATTAACGCAGTTATTAGAGAGAGATGTTGCAATAATGAGACAGAAAAGCATGTGCGTCAATATTATTATTTATTTATTAATTCAATTCGTTTTAATTAATTCGTTCATTCTTTTTTTCATTATTGACAGGTGACAGTAGACTATTGCCAAATAAATGAAACACAAAGCCCTTTTAACAAGTAGGCCTATCAATAATTATTTATTTGTTATATATCTGCAATAAAAATCCGTGCTGCAGGACTATCCATTTATTTAGCCTATATTCAGTTTAATTTTCTATTGATTATAGATAGGACTATATACTTTATTTATTACAATTAAACTGCACGTTTCTATTGGTTGTGAAGCTAGACATTGAAAATTGCAGATCAAGCGCACGGGGCTTAATGCTTTTTCTTGTTATGAATTGTATCCTATTTTCCGTTATTACAGTTGACTACGCGAAGTGATATGGAACTGTAATGCGGTCAAGACCTGCCTGGAACTACTTTAGCCGTGCGTTTCCCCGAAAATAATGCACACCTAGAACGTTCGTCAACCAATCAGATTCAAGCATTCAACGGCCCTGTAGTATACTTTAATATCCAAACACAAAAATATTACAAATAAAATGTACTGGAAAAATGTATTGTGTAAGTTTTATCAACTCGCATACAAAACCACAGAGTTGGTTTTAATAAATAGCTGTCAAACTACAGTACTTTTCAAGTCTTAATTCACTCTTGATAATAGTGTTTACTAAATGCCTTAAAATTTAATCGTAAATAATACTATACTTCTACCTGCAAAACCGTTTCAAGTACATCGCTCGGCCAATTGTGTGTCCCCGCCCCTTTTAATATAGCAGGGTCGCTAGGTCCCTCCCCTTTTCAAGTATTTCATTCCTTCACATGTGCTTTCCTCAACTCGACGAGTCTGTCCGCAGATGCTGTTGCTGAGCTAGAGAGCTGGATATTATTGCACAAGTCAAAGTGTAGGCTGGTACCGAGTGGGTGTCTCCTCACCCACACTCAGTACTTTCCATCTCTCGCTCTTCTTTCATCCACTGTTTCTTGCTTATTGAGTGACACGCGGACTATGAAAAATATGACTTTCCGACGCGTAAAGAAGCTGAACTCAAACGAGCCGGACAGCGGGTCGTTGTGCCATGACAGTGGAGATATCTACTTTACCTCCTCCAAATCGGACAGCTGTACTGTGGACCGTGGACCCTCAAACTCCACTGAGGTGTATAATTATAAGACCCTCGCTTACTCTGGAGGGACCCTACCAAGGAACTTTAAAAAGGTTAGAGCGTTTCATTTTAGTTTCGAGATTCGAAACGCTGTATTTGAGTACTTACAAGTGTTTCATGTACATTGGCAGTTTACACACAAAGTGATCCGTTTATGATATTTACCGACCTTTTAATTCCCAACTGGAAAAAAAAAACGTTTTAATCCGGCATTAGATGGATTTTCCGTGCTTAGTCAGCCTCCCTATGGTCAAACTGGTATTTTTGGTGGTTTTAGAAGAGTTCTGGACACTTTTCAGCTGGTTAGACAAGCTAAGACTGTTTGTTAAGGAAATCCTGCTAAAACATTGTAAACTATGTTGTTATGATTTTAGCTGGGTTAAGCTGGTCTGGCCAAACTAATGTTCAACTGGTCTCGCTGGGAGACCAGTTAAGACCAGCACACCAGTTTGTTTGTTTTCTTCAGCAAGGTTGAGCTGTAGTTTCCACTGTTAATACTAAATTCACACTTATATCAGCTAATAGAGAGACAACTTTAGAAGTAATATTACACTTGTTAGCCTCTTTGATATCTTGCCCTCTATGCACATCTTGAATGTATTGTATGATGTTGTCTGGCCTTAATTAAGCTCAGAAACAACAGTCCTGTGAGTTTTTTTGATTAGAAGCAGCAGTGTGCCATGCGCCACTCAAGTCTGATTAGTTTAAAATCACTTACATTGAGCTCTACCTCTCATCATCATTGGCTAGATCTGCACATTTTGGATGTGTCCCTTATTAACACACCTGATTCATATCATCAGCATATTGTTTGATGCTCTGAACTGGGTATGAGACATTCGAAATGTGCAATGCTAAAGTGCTTCAGGATTAACAACCTCTGTTGAAGGGGAGTAGAGTCCTTTTTTGAGTCTTGTCCTGAATGGTTCAAGCAGTTGTCACGCTTTGCTTGGCATGTAAAACATTTCTAGACCTGCGCTCATTCACACCTGTCCATCAGTATGCATCTGTGACCATCAGCATGTGACGGTTCCTCTGAAGAACCTCGTTTGCATGTATGCATATGAGCAGTCATGCGAATCTTTAGGAGTGACTACTTTTTCATTTCTGCATGACTCTGATTCACTAGTGTACATACCACCGATCACTCATATCATGCAATAAGAAGTAGAGATTGCAATGCCTTGACACCACTGTGCATTCAGCAGGAAACACCAGTGTTCTGTGGTTAAGAACTAACTTTTTTTTTTTTTTCATTGTTTGCAAAAATTTGCTCAAGGTCAAAGGTTTGTATACTTAAGTTTAGGTAGCAACCATTCATTCTTAGGTGAGAAATGCGTAGCATTTTAAGCTAACAATGACCCAAACGAGGAAAATAGTCACGTGAATCATTTTATATTAAACATTTATTAATAATTATAATTGTTATTATTTCAAATTCGATATCCATTTGCATATTTTAAAATGTATTATTATATGTATTAATATTTAGATTATTATTTATTAATAATTATAAATAATGCACATTTGATTTTCACTTATCTGAAAATGTTTCACCTGTATTATTATTATTATTATTATTATAAATAATGCAAATTACATTAGTTTACATATCTGAACATGTTTCCCTGTATTGTTGTTGTTATTATGCCAATTTGTAATGGTATGGACTATAAGTATAGATATATCTAGTATAAAGTCTCCCACACTTCCTTCCAAATCCAAAGAGAGACATTAATCTGCTGCTCACCTCTACACTCGGCTTTGGCAAAAGCAGTTGCTCTCCTGGGCTTTGACCATGCAGATGTGAGCCTGCTTGGTTTTGGCCCTTGGGTTTAGACACACTGAAGTGTGTTTCATGGTCACTCATGGTGTAAAGTGTTTCCCGGTGCCTTCGGACCACCCACACACAGGTCTTACTCTCTTGAGTAACTGTAAACAGCTCATATGTGTCCCTGCTGAATTTTGGGCTGCTCTTTAACAGTCCACCTCCTGTGTGGCCAGCCAGGCCGTTTTATGGAACCTGACCAAGTGTCCGGGGCAGAGGAGCCCCCTCCGGATTGTCTGTGACCTTTGTGGTGTGGAACTGAATTTACTGCAGAATTGAAAAAGCTTGAGTAAACGTGGGTCAGTGTGGTTTTGTTGTTGATCGTGTAATGAAATGGCTTTTGAAATTCAAATAGCTCTGATATGATCTTGATATCTCCGGGTAGCTGCATGTCTGGTGGCAATCAAAACAACATCTATAGTCTAGCATGTGTTATGGCTCGGATATTCTTAAAGGGATAGTTCACCCAAAAATGACAATTCTGTCATAATTTTTTCACCCTCATGTTATTTCAAACCTGTATGGCTCTCTTTCTTATTCAAATTCAAATTTAAAAACTTTATTGTCTATCCCCACAGGGGTAGAACATTGTCTATAGACAAAGGCTCAACAAACAATACAAAAAACACAACACAACATCAGTTTTAAAACCTACTACATTAAGACCTACACAATTTCTAGCAGTTGGAATTTTTTTTCCGCCTAAGGTACTTTATACCGTCTGCCAGAATAAAGTAAATGTTGAACATAAAAGAAGATATTTTAAAATGTTTCTGGTTTGGTTTTGTCCATGCATTGAAAGTCAGTGAGTCCCAATGCTTTGTCATTCAGGTTTGGAATGACAGGAGGGTGAGTAAATGATGAAAGTTTTCATTGTTGGGTGAACTATCCATTAAAGACTATGTTGCTGTGTTTTAGATGAATTGTGTGGTATGACAGCAATTTTTCAATTGCCATTTTAAAGTCAAAAACAACAGCTGCTTGACTCAAACTAGCCAGCAACATTTAAATGTTGTATTTTAATTTGCAGAAATGAGTCCTAAACAAGGCTTGCTCACAGTGGAGTACTACACGGCAAGATTTGGATTGTAGGGCAGGGTAGGTTTATGAACAGTTCTCTGTATCGTGACTCCTACATTTTGCGTAAACGCCGGGCCACAACAGGGTATTGTGCGGCGGAGAGCTTTGCTTCTCCGTCCAACTGCCCCCGAGGGACCCTCTTAGTTACATGGAAATAAATGAAGTCATTGAGGGGACCCTACGACAATTCTCAAAGAGTACGAAAATAAAGAAAGGCAACGTTTTACTAGCTTAGGAGGGTTCTTGCACAAAGTGCACTCTGTGGAAAGCTGAAGTTGTTGGGGTTGAGGTAGAGCCCGATTGAATGGGCGTCTGTCAGAGCGGGCGTAATATGAATGAATACTTATATCTGTTGTGCGTTTTGTGTTGGGTTTTCAAAGTTATCAGCCGGAACATCAGGGCAGTTGTTGTAGAACATGCCAGAACCAATCTGGCTACATCGTAGATCATCCTTGTGATAATTTCCAAGACATTTACTGTAAGTGAACCTGTAGTCTGGAGATAAAATAAGATCAGAAAACCGTGACCGGAACGGTTCAGAGAAGGCGTCAGACAGACATGCATTTCCGGTTATTTGTCTGCGATTGTCATCCGAGCTGTTAAGCAACATATGTGTGAAATGAACACATTGAGCACAACCTAAAGACCTGTTGATCAAGGGGGATCGATCAAGTGCACAAGGGCAGATCTTCCAAAAGTCACAGACACTAATTTTCTTTCTATCTTTCCTCCACATAAATCTGTCTTGCTGAACAGAACGGTGGGCTGCAAAAATGGAAGCCCCTCTCACAGTCTCCAGAACCACAAAGGTAAGATTGCCCCTGCTTTTCTTCCACCTACACAGATTTGATTGGCGTATGCATGCGTCATCGTTATTTCCTTAAAATACGCTTGATTTATTTAGACAGTTATGAAAAGCGTCAGACCATAGTCATTGACGCCTTACTAGGTGTCATGGAATAAAAATACCCCCCTTTGAACAAATGCAATTATAGATTTATATAAAGGGGCCTTTTTCAGAGGACTGAATGAATGAAATGAGGCCTGAGTGAATCTGTGAATAAAAAGGGAGTGCGTGTTGGATCGGTCAGATATGATCTTTCTTCACTGTATGTATGTATGTGTCTCTTTATTGTTGAGTATATGCAATGCATATACATAATTCATGAGTGCCTATTAATGTATGAGTGCTTTCTTGTTGCACTGAATGCACTGTATAAGAATGAAACTGAAAGTATACTGAAAGCAAAGTTTGAGAGTGAGCTGTTCAGATATCACACTTAGTATTTGGTGCTTTTTTAACCTTTTTTTTTTTTCACACGTTTACTATTACGCCATAAAGACGTATCCTCCAAAATAGCGGAATCATGGGGTTGATTATGCATTTCCTCTGTAATCTTTCATCATCCTTGTTCCTTTAAGCATTGACAGTTAGTCAAGCTCATAGATTGAGACTAAACCAGTCAGACCATCTCTGTATAGCAGCCCTTTCCTCTATTCATATTAACAGAATCCCCTCTGTTTTGCTGAATTTCCTTCCAGGAAAACGGTGATCCTGGAGAAGAAAGAGGAGGAGGCCTTTGGCTTTGAAATCCAGGTAAGAGGGATTTAGACACTCTGTATGCAAGACATATTATCTGAATTCGTTCATAGCATCTGAACTGGTGAAAAATAATGTAAAATTTTTCTAAAGTGATCTAGGGTACGTTTACATGTCAATGATGTACTAAAAACGGTAACACATTATTTTACATTGTCCTTGTTAAATGTTACATGTACTTACCATAGGAATCCTAATCCTGCCCTAACCTAGTAAGTGAATGTAGTTGCTTAAAGGTATAGCGGAGGATCTTTCCAAATTTTAGATAAGACCCGCCCTCTCCACTTTTTGAAAAGTTTGATTGATTCACCAGAATGATTGACAATTAGGAGGACCAATAGTTTAGGTTACCCACCAGGAAGTAAAACATCCTCCGCTATACCTTTCATATTACTCAGTACTTAAATATATAATTACACTTTAACAATGACACCTTAAAATAGTGTAACCGTTTTTCCTTTGCTTTTTTGACGACAAGGTTGTCAAAACAATTCCCGTTCACATGGATCCACGAAAACGATTAAGAGCGATGTATTATTGGGTAGCTGCGCATGATGTCATGATATTTTCACAAGTTCTCGTTTTTTTTAGTTAAATCCTGCATGCGTTTTCTATTTTTAGTTGAAAACGGGGTCTTGTAAACTTAGCTTGTACATGTGGGTGGGCTGCTCAGGATTTAATAAAAGCAAGACCTTGGATGAAGGATCTCTTCATTGTTAAGTTGCTGTTATATTCAGCTTCAAGGTCTCACTTGTGATTAAACTTCAGTGGATGGCACCTCATTTCAACAGAAATAAGTATTAGCTAAGGTTTCTCCACATATAATCCAGTTAGTTTTGACCAAAAAAAAAAAAACAGAAAAAAAAAACTATTTAAATAGATTTATTCCTCATAACACTCACTTTATCAAACCCTGAATACTCAATGTGGAACAGTTTATGAACTCAGCATTCGTAATTATTTATTCTGCTTCAAAGCAGTAGGTCATTTTTTTGTGACGTGTCAGATAGCTAGTTTATATTTAGTATGTATAATAGTTCAGATGCAGGACAGAGGACCCCTCCTTTCCGGCCTTGTCCTCTAGTACAGGATATGACATCAAGTTTCTGTCACATGATATGTCGACATATCAAGAAATGAATTGTTTTCTGGGATGGCGTCCTGTAGACAACATTGTTTGAGTGTCTTAACAGTGGGGATACGGTTGGCCGTTTCTACTATGTAAATATGTCTGTACTTTGCATCTCCTGAGGCGCTTGGTGTCTCAGAGGTTCGTGTAAGCATTTGGAGTGTGTGGGAAGAGGAAGGAAGCAGGCTATTCCAAACATTTGAAAACACTTTATAAATGATTCACTTTTCAGAGATAGACATTTGCTTTTTTTTTCTCCTAAATGAGTGATAATTGGGAGTTCAGACCTTACAATATTGCATCAGGTATTTAACACCATAGTGGCTTTTCTTAAAGGGACAGTTCACCCAAAAATTATGTTTTCAAAATGTACACCTCATCATGATATTTGAAACCTGTATTACCCTTTTTCTTCTGTAATATATAAAATAAGTTATTTATAGCAGAATGAGAATGTCGAAAAGGGTCTTTTCCATACAATGAAATGAATGGTGACTGGCTGTCAAGCAAGAATATCGGCTGAAATTTCAGTACGTTTCTCACATAAATTTGTTGCATGGATTTAGAAGACTTGAAATATAGCGCACAAGTCGTATGGAGCACTTTTATGGTGCCTTTTTGGACATTAACAGCCCCCAGTCACCATTCACTTTCATTGTAATGGTAAGGAGCAGTGTGAGCCCTCTTTAAAACATAATCTTTTTTGCTCTGCTGAAGAAAGAAAGTCATAGGGGTTTGTAACATCAAGAGGGTGACTAAATGATGACAGAATGTTCGTTTTTAGGTGAACCAAGGCAATCTTTATGAAGTCATCAAAAGTTTAGTCAGATTCACCTTTCTTTTGACAAAATGAGGTTTAACAGTGTCCTCCGCTCACTAAGCTGTTAACCTCAACAACAGCTTTGGGTTTCAGTTGAGGAAATGAGCACCAACATCAGTCGTTCTCAAAGGCGTTGAAATCAGGCGTTCCTACGCATTTTACACACTCAAGTAATTGTCATTCATTGTGAAAGTGAACATCATGTGAACGCCTTAAAGCCACAGCTTGTCTCTTTGGTGACTGGTGTAAATGTTGCACGCTACAAAAAACATTATGGCTCCACTCACATCAGGAAATGAACAGCAAATTGAGACGCTCATTTGAATCTACACGTCAGTAAACCAAAGATACCACTGATATATAGGCACCAACATGCAAATTACCCTTCCAAATGGCATCAGTATATCAGCGCGTGCGTCTTGAACTGAGCTACTGATTACAGTTATGGTGGAAACTGAAGCTGATGTTTTGCATATCGACGTCTCACTGAGTCTCTTCCTGCTCTGTTTTAAACTCTTGCTGTGTAGAGTTGCATTGTATTCTTAACTGGAATTTGTAGTGTAATTCTCTAAAATATCTCGCACCACTATGATATGTTATTGCCACTTAACATCCTTCACAGTTTACACAGAGATCCAGGTGCTAGTCCACTGAAGCTGACTTGAGTTGTTTTTATTGCAGAATAGATGAACTGTATAAGATCTTAATGATGCAAACTACAATTTATTGCTACTGCTAAAACATTTTTTTTAAATATAATTTACAGTTTAAAACAATGTTATCCATCCAAACCACTTGTTTATTATCCAAACCACTTGTCCTATGTAGGGTTGTGGGTATATTATATTTTATTGTGTTATTATATTTTGTATGTTATCCATCCATCTAATTTGCAAACCGCTTTGTCTATGTCGGCTCTATTATATTATATTATTATCCATCCATTATGCAAACCGCTTGTGCTTGGCCAGTTTATATATATTATATTATATTATATTATATTATATTATATTATATTATATTATATTATATTATATTATATTATATTATATTATATTATATTATATTATTAAAAGTAAATGTAACTTGCTCTACTCTGCAAAACTTTCCTTTGACTGAATATCATTTTCACTCTGAAATGCTCCACATTAGAGTAAAATGGGAGTAAAACTTTTACTCCAAGAAAGCACCCTGTATCTCTTACTAACGCTCAGAAATGGTCATCAAATATAAAATGTTGATTAGCCAAAAAATGTTTTAGCCTCAGTCAGATGGCTTGGAGTTGTCCTGCATTCAGATCAAACATCGAAATGACAACAAAACACAGGTGTTTTAAATGGCCTAGTTTCGGTGTGGCTTGTTTATCAAGGATGTTTGCATGTGTGTAAACGACCTGAAGCCGTTCCTCACGTTCAGCTTCCTTTAAGCCATTGAGTCTGTCAGTCAGTCTTTGTGAAACCGTGCAGGTCAACATTCTAGTCATTGAGCGCATGATGGTGTTAAGCCACTGTGGAAATGCTATCAGACCTGATTTAGCAATGCTACGTCGAACAATAAGTCCTAGTATTGAAGAAAATGGCACACCTTTACTAGCTAGACTATGACTCATTTTGTTTACTTAAGTATAATCTGAATGCATATCTATAAATAACATCACTCTCTGTATAAGAGGCCGCATTGCTTACCACCCTTTTTTGTGTGTCCCTGCAGACATACGGACTGCATCACCAGAGTGAGAACTCGGTGGAGATGTGCACCTTTGTTTGCAAAGTTCACGAAGACAGTCCTGCCCAACTTGCAGGCCTTAAAGTCGGTAAGTGTGCTCACATTAACACCACCCTTAATGTTTGCTCATTCAGTCCCGCTCTAAACCAGCATTTGACACCGAGGCTAGAATATTCAGAGTAGTCCTCGGGGTCAAAGGGAGTACATTTCAAAGCAAAAACAAGGATCACTTTCCTTCATCCACCTCTTGAACGTCCTGTTTTGTAGTAAAAATGAGTCTGTGTGAACGGGAGTAATATTTCAGAAGGCTTGCTTTCTGACTCTTAGATCTCGTCAATCTGTCAACAGCAGAACAGTTGAGTGACAGCCCTACTGTTTAAGCAAGAGCAAATATCACAGGTCAGCACCCACGTAGACAGGTGATGGATTTTTACTCTTTCAAACTGTAAAACAGAATACAGTCGAGTCACTCTGGGTTTTTTTTTCGTGGGCTGCATGTTTATATGCAAGCTCTATTTGAATCTGCTAGGTTTTTTTCTTGAACATTTCTGTTATTCCCCTTTTGTTTGAGCTCTTATTGTACTTGGCATAAATCTTTCATCCTGACATAAATTAAATGGAGCTGTTGAATTTTTCATATATATATTCCAAAATGAAAATTCAACAGCTCCATTTTTTTATACATACATGCATACATACACTGCGTTAAAATGTTTGGGGTCAGTAAGATTTTAAAAAAAAAAATTCAAAAAGTTTTATGCTCTCCAAGGCTGCCTTTGGTCAAAAATACAGTAAAATCTGTAATGTTGTGAAATATTACAATTTAAAGCAAGTTTTTTTTTTTAAACATTATGTATGTCGTTATTGTCACTTTTGATCACTTTAATGTGATCCTTGCTTTGTAGATCTGCGGTTAACATTACTTAAAGAAACTAATTTTGCTCAATGTTAAATTAATCGCATCTCAAACGCTACAACAGCGGATCGTCATGCATGTAAACTTGAATCTTTGTGGTAGTTTAATCCTTATAGAAACTTGTAAGCAACTATATTTAGAAAATGTTGACAAGTAAAACAAGATGGTTTTCTAAAAATACATCTTTGTCTTTGTCCTATAATGTCACATTCAGGCTTTTGGCTTTACCTCTTGAAATTTAATACAGTCAGAATCTGCATTCTTTTCTATAATCCCTACGAGAAAAATTCACTTCTGCGTCCAAAATATCCATTTGCTCTGTCCTAGGATCAGTTGATCGTCTCCCAGTCCAAAATATGACAATTATGATTCATAGATAAACTGATGTCAGATCAGTAGTAAACAGGAACTCCTCCTCAGAGTTGCTGTGCGTGTGTGTTGGTTTCGCTTCCTGCATTCCCTGCATGCTTTGTGCTATTGTCACCTTTGGCCTGTCTCAAAAGCACATGACCTCATCATTCTAAGACAAGAAAACCCAAAACTCTCCTAGGACAAAAGAAATTGTTTCATTACATATTGATGTGTGAAGTCTATTTGTCATGCAAGAAGCAAAAAAAACAAGATGGTAATTTATTCCAGTGGAACACAAAAGGAGGTGTTTAGCAGAATGGTTACGCTGCTTTTTTCTGTACAATGAAAGTGAATGTGACGTCAAGTTTTAAAAAGGTTCAAATAAAGCACTATAACAGTAGTCCATTCAACTTGTGCACTTTTTTAAAAGTTCAGAAGCTCTACAATAACTTTCTGTGAGTAACAGACTAAAACTGAATGTGTTCACTGAAAATGTTTCCTCTGAACTCTTGCGTAGCACTTGTGGTCACCATTCACCTTTATTGTGTTGAAATTGGACATTCTGCAATAAGTGTCTTCTTTTGTGCTCCTTAGAAGAAAGTCAGTCAATACAGGTTTCAAAATAGATGAGGGTGAGTAAATAATCATGACAGAATTTATATTTTTGGTTGAACTATCACTCTGAGGCAGCACAGCACACAAAATGTTAGTATACAGTTTCCAATCAAATCAGTTCTCAGTTTGAACACTCTTCTCTGGGCTTTGTAGGAGACACGATTGCCAGCGTGAACGACACTTCTGTGGAAGGCTTTCGCCATAAAGAAATCGTCCAGCTCATTAAATCATCAGGCAACGACATTAGGTATGTAGATGTTCAGAGTTCTTCCATGTCTGAAAAGCAAAATAGTCACATTTTCCCCAAATTAAAATGGTTTTAAAAGTTTAAATTGAAACTTAATTGTTTCATGTGTACCTGTGGTCTTTTCTGATTAGCTTGAAGAAATAGATCTGCTATTACTTGATTGGAACCACACTTTCCTTCCCCCCGTTTATTCTCTGTTTAATAAAAGATGAAAGGCCAGTGAAAATGAACCTCCATTTATAAAGTGTAGATGCGAACCACATGAATGCACAGCAGTTCATGCCTTCCCTCTCCACGGCTTTTAACTCAATTATTTCCACTTTTAAACATGGGGTTATGCTGTAAATTTGAGTTTACAGCAGCCCAGTAAAAAGAGGGTTCCTGCTTCATATCCATATCACCAATGCCGGTCTTGAAATCATATACATTTGGGGGAAGGGGAGTTTTAAATTACCACTAAGCTCATATTCAGACACGTTGTGGTCTGAAGTCTGTTTTAAAGAGCTATTTGACTTTAATTGGTGCGTTTATTAGATTGAAGGTTTGAAGACATGTAATACTGCACAGTAATAGGAAGTGACTTTGTCAAGCAACACTGTTTTATTTTGTTCCTGTTCTAGGCTAGAAACGGTCTACAGCAACTCTATTAGAAAAGCAGAATTGGAAGCCCGACTGCAGTATCTAAAGGTAAGTCACATGCATGTATCAAGCAGCGTGTCATTTACAAGTGTTGTAATGAAAGCCCAGCTTTAACACAGCTGCCCCGGCCTGGCACCAAACACTAGTGCTGCCCACACCTGTTTCCTCTCACACCCCACCTGTTCCAATGACAGTCCAGCCTTAATCCGCACATACCGGAGTACAGCTGAAAAGAAGCACGGCACATTTTTACATTCCTCAGGACGTTCTCATATGTGTAAGAAGATGCCTTGGCTATAAAGTTTAACTACAAAAAGAATACGGTTTAATTTTGACACTCGCTTCTGCAATTTTTGAGAGTAGCTGAATCACGGTGATGGTGAACATGGTTATATATGTGCTCATGTCATTTGCTACACAGCTCTTTTGAATTCACAGTTGTATATGAGACATGCACAAGCTCTCTTTTATAAATATTATAATATTAACTGAGCTGATGATGTAACTAGACGGGTAGAGTTTTGCAATTGTTGATTGGAGAACTTTAAACCAACATGTTTTGGCACACACACCTTTGTCATGGTTGAAAGAAAATAATTTATTTAAATGCAAAAAATAAATAAAAAATTAATTTAAAGTCAACCAGTGGAGTAGTAAACTGAAATGTCTAATATCTACCAATTAATCAAATGGCTTATGGGAAAATAATATTGGCCATATTGGTAATCAGACATAATTAGTTTTTTTTTCCCCCGTTTTTTATTAAATGTTTAATTTTGAATGCTTATTTACTTTGTTTTACATTTAGAGTACATGTGCCATCATGTTATGCTCACGCTTCAGTGTTTGCTTTTGTTTGCTTCAGAGTTATTGTTAACTGGGATGATTAAAAAGTAAAAAGTATTCAAATTACTAAAACTGTGAATAAAATTAAAAAATTTTTTTTTTAAAAACCATAAATATTGCACAGTCACATAAAATAACTTTAAATTAAACTAAAATTAAAATGAAAACTGAAAAAGTGAAAGCCAATTCAAAACTATAATAGTATATAAATAACACTTAAAAGTTCATATTTAAAAACACTAGTTTAAACACTGTAATCTTTTGCGAACCCTAAAATTTATATTAATTTTCACACCGTACATTATAATGTTGTGCTGCTGTAATGTACGTGTCATGTAGCATTTAAAACAATTGATTTTAGTAAAAAAAAATATTTATTTAAACAAAATAGTATAGAATTATTATCGGCCGTTTAACAGTTATCTCCCATAACATGAAAATAATTATCTGCTCTTGACTTTGAATATCGGTGCATTCCTGTGAAATGCCTTCCATTGAGTTTTTTTTGTTTTTTATTCTGTAGAATAACAGATAAAACCAATCGAAACCACAATAGTTACAAAAAGTTAAAAAAAAATCATGACAGACCATCTTTTCATTCATTACTTCAACAAATTAACTTTACGAAAAGAATTATGATTTAAAAAATTGACCCAGACAACAAACAACTCAAGCAGATTTGATGGCTTGTTGATTCGAGAAGTAGCAATGGAGAACTGAGAGCTAAGTCTGACCTCGCCGACCACACACTTCCCTGTTCTCATGATGATGATGGGAAAAAAGTAAATGAACAGACCAGCCAAATGACACGTGGAATGACTCTTACTGTGTCTTTTGTCTCTCCAGCAAACCCTGCATGAGAAATGGGATGAATACAGATCTCTAATGGTGCAAGAACAGCGGCTTGTGCATGGTGAGTTTTAGCACATGATAGCAATCTTGCTAACCCAGGCCTTTGAATAAGCCACCAGTTGCTAATAAGGTTGTTTTAATAGCGTGTAAAGGTTGGACATATGACATCTGAGCACTTCTGCATGTATTTATGTGCCACAACACTTCCTGTACGCACAAGGTTGCATTAGACACTTAAAGAGTGTGATAGATTAAGAGACATATTTAGAAGCAAACCGGTATGCTAGTATTTTTCCAGTATGACTAAAGTTCGAACTAAATGCCTTAGTATACCAACATAATACAATACTAGTCTGCAGAATCTCTTAAAGACTTATTATTTAAAAAATCTTAAAGCAGAGAGTAATGTTCCTTGATTGCAAGACACTACATGCAAAACCGGGGTTTTTTTTCATAACTTGTTGTTTTTTTTTTTCAGACGAGTGGAAAGAAAACATGCAAAATACACTTATTTTATCGCAATTCATCTATTTGTGCACAAAGCCAGAAATTGCCATTTCAGTAGCTCTTAACATACACAACGTTTAACTGTTTCATTTCTATCTATGCATGTAAAGGTTCTTATCTTTACAGAGAGGTTTGTTTACATATAATTTCCTTGATTTTCATTCCTAAAAACATGGTAATTTTTATTTATTTTTACAGTATGTTCTGATTTATGGAATGATAAAGAGATCTCAAAAATCCCTTTGACTCTATAGGGCTTTTCACACTTATAATTAACCCTGGGTCATCGTAAACCCCGGGTAAACGGAATCCTTGCTTCACGTTTCACATTGCTTATAGATGACCTGGGGTTAACAATTAATCATTGGTATTCTTTCGCTGCCGTTTCACACTGTACATTCCTAGTCCCTGTGTTAACGTCTATATTTGTGGTGTCAGTGACTCTGATTAGACTAACACACAATATGTTTACATAACGGCTCTAGCGTTGCGCATCCTCATATTATATATTGCCGAATCAAGTTTTTTTATCTGAATGGACTTTTCGGACTATGAGAATGAAACGGTCTCTTCTTCACTCCAATTGTGTTTTCAGTCACTATTTGAAATTTTTGCTATGGTTACTCTGTGGCTATGTTAACATTCACAACTTTTGTTTCAATCGGACTGAATTCATTTCGATTGATGAATCTGAATGTAGTGTTTACATGAAAGCGAAACATGTGATCAGGTTGATGTGTGCGTTTATATGTCTCAAGCTCCATATTGGAATAGATTTTTTGACATGCACGAATATACAGAGTTTCCTGCTGTTTGTGCATACTAACTATTCTCCTACATTGGTTCTTTATTTGTTTTAAACAGCAGACTTAATATTTATCCATTTCTGGTCATAATTTGGAGTAAATGAGCATATGTGCCGTGTTGCTTATATTTATCACGCAGTAAAAATGCACAAAACCAGTCGTCTGTGGGTGAGAATCCGAAACGAGGACTGGTGGGACATTGTCCTGCTCCACTTCACAGACGCTGAGGAGTGAAAGGAGAATTTTAGAATGATGGGACACTCATTTATATGACACTTTATTCAACAGGAACAGCTCGTTCTGCGCGTCATACGTAAATACGCTATTTCAACGTCTTTGCACATGCGCACTTGTGCAGTCCTTTCAGTTTCGGTTTTCAATCCGATCAAGTGTTTACATGTCCTCTCGATCGGAATAGAAAAAGAATAAACCACCCCTTTCAATCCGATCGAAATTCCTTTCGGATCAAGCTCAATCGGATCGATTAAAGTGTTTACATGAAGGCTTTTCAGTCCGATTACTATCGGATTATTTATACGTAGCCAGTGTGAAAAGCCCTTCTGTCAACAAAATAAAAACAATTTTTAACCTGGTTTTATCCAATGTTCAGATTTCTATGCAAATTTGTACATAAACTAGATAATGTCTTATTTGCATATTTAAACATGACATTTCAGAAAACTGGTAATACAATTTTTTTTTTTGCAATTCTTCTTATAATCAGTCAACTGGGGAAGTATGGTGATATCTATTAGTTACATTTCTGTTCAACTTTGGTGTCTTGCTTTAAAACATTTCCAGAGGTTAATTTAGCTATCTGTTTTCACTCTCGCAGGCATCGTAATGAGTGACGTGGCTGTGTACGAGTCTCTGGAGTCAGCCGGCGTGTACGGTAGTCTGGGAGCTCCGAGTCCCGCGGCCATGCGCGCGTTACTTGGCACCTGTGGCACGGGTAGCACGAGCAGCAGCGTGAGCCACCTCAGTGCCGCCACGGCCGAGGACGATCCACTCTACCAAACCTGCATCTACCAGGGGGAACGTGGCAACAACACCAGCAACGACGAGCTCGACACAAACCAAGAGAAGACTCAAAGCGGCCGTCCACGGATTACCAGACCCGCCAGCGAGCTCTTCGCTACTGCCAAGATGACCCTGACCCGCAGCGCCAGCACACGCAGCTACATGAGGGGCCCGGCATCGTCCTCGGTGCCTAATGGAGAAAAACAGCAGTGCGGAGGCTTCAGCACACTGCAGCGCAAACCCAAACAGAAGAGCTTCAGGCGGAGGCTGTTGAAGTACATTCCCGGACTAAACCGACCCCTGGAAGAGGAGGAAAGCAAACTGTGAGAAACTAAAACAGACTAAAAGACTCACTTAGCCAAAGACTAAATGTTTAAAATGTGAAATGCATCCAAAAAAACAAACTGAAGACCAAAATTGGAGGCCAAGACAAACCAAAGAATCTTGTGATTTAAAAAAAAAAAGAAAAAAAAAGTGTTTTCAAAAATCGAGAGCCTCGTTCACTTCCACTGTTTGGACAGATTAGAAGTAATTTAGTTTGAGTGTGCCAAAAGTTTCAAAGCATTTGCTTTTAAAATCTGAATACAAAACATCCACACAAGATTGGTTGGGCAACTTAAATGTTTGTCTAGATGTGGGTGCGTTTCTATTTGTTGCTGGAATATTGTTTAAAATTCTATAACCAGTAGACAGTATAACAGTTAACAAGACAAAAATATGGTGAAAATGTTGACTAAAGTAAAACAACCAATTTGTCTTAATTACTTTGTCAACTCCTCAAACTTTATTAACATTGTTTAACTTTATTTACTTGTGCACATTTTTCATCTAAATCAAGAAGTAAATGTTTGTACATATTTTGTTAATGTTTAAGTTATTTATTTAAGTTTTGTTTTGTTTTTTGAAGTTTTTTGAAGTTTTTTGTTGTTTGAAGATGAACATTTTGTACAATGAAGAATTTTTCTTATTTGATCATTTATATTTGCAAATACTTTGGCCTTGAAGGATATTTAAGTGCCTGTTGGCAAGTATGTGTAAATAACTTTTCTATTTTTGAAAAATAAAAGGATTTTTCCCTTAAAATTTCTCTTGTATGCTTTTGTATGTTGAATTCATATTGACATTTCTCAGATTATTTTTCCCAGAAGTCCACTTGACAAATTCCCTGCCATTTGAGCACAAGTGTTCTTATTGTGTTGGACGTCTTTGATTTCTTCCTAAAATATTTTTCTTTGCACTTACGATACCGGCAGCTCATACAAAAGACTACAGCCTAATGTGCTTTCCTAACCTCAAAAACAACAGCTTCCTCTGGGGCAGAGACTGTGTGTTTTGTAGTATGAAGGGGCTGGTTACATTTCTCTAATGCTTGACTCTGTGAGACCTTCAGTGATGTCAAACAAATTCATTGTAGGGTCGCTGTTAGGAATATGCATTGGAATGTGCATCTAAAGAGTGACCCCAGGATTCCAGACCAGAAGCCTTGATTCTCTTCCTTTAGGTCAGAGCTGAACCCTTGCCCTCTGCCTGCACACACAAACACGTTCCCCCATGGTGCTTTGACAAGACACAAACCGCATCATCATCCCAATGTAGCGCCTGACCCTCCAGGTCACAAAATCCCCCCCTTTTCTATGGCTCTCTTTACGTTGTTTCCCTTTTGTCTGCCTTTACAGCCGGTGCCCGTTACGTCAGAGCCTCTTTGGATGGTCGCTGGTGTCAGTACTGCGTAACTCCCTGTGTCTTGATTAGCTATTGTTTCGTCTTCAGTTACAGAGACGGGTGTGTGGGTAACTTGTCAGCTTAAGACATAATTGGGTTTTTGAGCAGATTTTGAAGGCTGAAGTCATTTCAAGTCATGAGGATTGTAAAAAAAGAAAAAAAAGTAAGTGAAAGCATAATTAGTTTGAAGACAAGGGGACCTCAAGCAAAGCCATGAATGGGCCATTTAATGGTTGGGCAAAACAATGGGCTGACAGTGGGTTGCATGTAATTAGCACAGCAAGAGAGATGGGAGCTTGGTAGAGACGGGACACTGGAGTTTGTTTATACGTGTATTTATATTTCAGTGATGTTATCCTAAAGTAAGCATCAGTATTATTATTACTTTTACTTGGGTTTGTTCTAAACCACTATCAAAAAATGTAAACATTGATGTGTAACTTGTTTGGACTGATACTTCAAATTTATTAAAAAACCTCATACAGTATGCATTAAAGAAGCGACCTGGGGCACATATATACTGGCCAGAATATCAATGTCAGAGAGACTTGACAGTGGACTTTTACATGGGCCACCAAGCAACCACATCCTCAACCACCAAACAAACGTTAAGGACGTGCTAAAAACCTTTTAGAATGCTTTAGCAACCACATAGCAATGCTCAACCAACCACCCACCCACACCCTTGTAACATTGTTCTGCACGTTTTTGTGCGTAAAATGTGTGTAGAAAAACATTTGTATTATTCAAATTCGCTCTATTGTGATTGTTATTTTCATAATACTAAGGAAAATCATATTTTTTTTATCATTCAAATTCGCAAAATTAATCTGAATTAAATAAATAATCAGAATAAACTCAATCTACATGTCCGCGAAAACAAGCAAGATTCAGACCGATTAATTTGTGCGGAAGGCCCTTATATGTTTGGACTTGTTTTATGCAAATTACTAACTGCAGGCACGCGCCCCATTTTGAGTTCAACATTAAACGAGTGTAGGAAATATGTATATGCTGGCGTAGGCCACTGTTGTGATTCCGGTGGAAGTTTTGCACGGAAACGTAAGTCTGTGCTCATAAATACGCACATTTTTTGCAGTCATTAATGAATGAGGCCAATAGTCTTCATAAAGTCTATAGAGTGTGTGGTTGTTAACAATGGAAAGTCAGTAAACAGTACCAAAAGTCCTGAGGCAATTAAGTTACATGTTCAGCACCAACAACATATATCTGAGTTAATGGGAGAACGTTTTGGAGAAAGTCAGTTCAGTTTATGGCACAACGTCTTTTCTCCCCAGACGGTACAACTGAACTGACTTGCAAAACTCGAGAGACTTTGCCAGTGACGATACTCCAGTTTTCTGAACTGACTTGCATGACTGCATCCTTAATACTGTTTCCAACATTCACACAAAACAGTCTGTGTCTGTGGTCTATGTGCATGTTTTTAATTAGAGCGTGTTATACAATAACTTGAGAAATAGGCCAGAATGCATTGAGCTTCTTATGCATTGAATTATCCTGGTGAAATTAAATACAACTATTGGCCCTGATTTTTAAAGCATAAAACTGCTATTAAAAATAAGAAATGGAAGTCTGTCTGCCAACATCACTATGTATGCAGCCATGTTTTTTCATTACTATTTTGTTGTCTTAGCAACGTTTGTGAGTTTGAATTAAACAGCTCATATCTTCACTGTATGCATCAGCTTTTTTCACACTGATATTATGAGAGCTTAATTCTTTATGGGCGAAATGGACCCTTGATCAGTGTGATGTGATATTAATGCCAGTTGTGACAGGAAGTAAATGAGATGAGGGTGTCTGGTTGAAACCCAGACGGTCTCTTTTAGAGCTTCTAGTGTCTCAAGGGTGTAGGCTACAGATTTGTGCAACAACATCCCTCCAAACGGCCAGTATCTGCATGTATAGTAAATATATGATTACATAAGTATAAGAGCAGAGAGGATTTTCTAATCCCCATCCATTTGCACCACTTTAGTCAATAGTATTACTTCAAAATATTTCAAAATTGATTTGACCCTGTGTCAAAAATAAATATAATCTATTTTCCATTTTTGCAAAAAAAGATTATCGCAATTATAGAATGTCGATATTACAAATAATATTAAACATTAATTGAGAAACAGTAACAATCATTAAATCTTTCTGCTGACAAAAAGTGCAAAAGAATAGTGTAGCAGCCCACTAGTGTGTCTTGTTGCATGTTGCTAAGGAAGTTGAATGGATTGATGAACGTGGCATCTTGGCGAGCTCACATGAACATGAGAGAGTACAGATACTCAAGTCACATGTGCAGACAGGATGTGGCAGAGAGATTGCGAAGGAAATGCATCACAATGCAAAGCTCTCTGCTGAAAAAGAGACTGTTTCTCTTTCCAGAGAAAGAAAAGTTTTTACAAGTTGTCCCATTTGAAGGGGATTCACAGGATATTACTTACATAATGTTTCGAGATTGAAATCAAAGTAAAACCTCTTTTCCACCTGAAAAGTTCCCTAGATTAAAACAAGACATATTTAGTCAGAATTAAGTAGGCTACATCACTTGAAACTTTTTTTTACCTCAGTAATTACCAACAATGTCATTGGTGTTTTTTCCCAGTTTATTTCAGTAAACCTATGCTCATCCTTCTATTGCATTTAAATCATGGAATGTAATCTAATTTAATTAAGTTAAAGCTGCAGTCTGTAGCTTTTTTGGGTTAAAAATTATCCAAAATAATTTTTTTAGCAAGTACGTGTTCAACAATCAACACTATATGCTTGCCCTAGCTCGATTCAAAATGGTAAGCTTGTAATGATGTTTTTAATTCCAGTGGTACTGGTGGATTTCCGCGGGAAATTCGAGCATGTCTTTGGGTCATTACGTCACATCTGCAAACATAAAGAAGAAGTCTCGGCTAGTAGGCTATATTGTGTGTGAGGATGTTGGAGGTGGAGATTTATAGCCTATTCTCGCAGCACTTGATATAATTAAACGTATCAATTCGATGGCGGATCCAGAAAGGTTCAAACGACAATCACCAGGAGATTCACCCGCTGTAAAACGTGAAAGACTTCGGACTTCGGAGAAAAAAACAGACATGCGAAAACAAGGATAGATATCGGAAGGGCATTAAATGTAGTCACGCAATGCTGATGTTGTTAACATTAACAATTTGAGAAAAAAGTATAATTTGCACGGTTTGACGTGATATGATAAGCGATCGTTAGATTTAATCGGCGCGATTTACTGCAATGCTTTTTTACCCTTAGTTGGTCAGAACAAAAGTGGATGATACTCACGTGTTCAGACGACATTTTCCGGTGAAAATTCTTATGTTGGTCATACTTCCAAAAAGTAGAATCTGTGATTCCGAATGACAGTATCCACACCGGCGCGGTGACTGACAGCCACATTCTCCTCAAAACATTGGATTCATCCGCGCTGTGCCGTGCCGAGGCACAACGCACGTAAAGTTGATAATTCCACGAATAACTGCAATTGCAGATTTCGAACAGAGATGGTGACAAAGAGGAAAAACTGCAGACTGCAGCTTTAAATACTTTGTCACCATGAAATCAAAATTGACAATTCTTATTTTTATGGAATATTGCAGTATTTATTATAAATAAATTATTTATCTGTGCACATCTTTTTTAATTTTTTTTTACATGTGCCCTTGTTATCTTTAATCAAAATATCATCATCATCTCTTCTCTTCTCTGATGATGTGTTCACTGGCATTAGGGCGGGACAACCTGTCACTCACATAACATCACAGCAATAGCAAACCACAACCATACAATAAATTCCAGATGGACAAGGAATAAAAGTTGGCAACTTCCGTTTAATGCCAACTTCATACAAAATAATAATAATAATAATAATAATACAACACAGTGGTAACATATTTAAATCAGTGGATATCAACCTGTTTGACATCAAGGCCAGCGCAGCACTACAACCACAATGAAATGACCCTTCACAATAAATAATGCTTTACAATGAACTCTTTTAGAGAGCTACATATGGCAATTTATCTGTTCATTAAAATACATTACTCACAAAAACTGCACTTCCGCATTCCTCAGTTCTCGCCATCTCTGAAAAGCCAAGCCAATATTGATTCTCGTTTTATAATGAGCTCTGTCATGTTCTCTTTGTGCAAGCAGACTCTCCTCTATTTTTTTTACAAGCGATTCCCCGGAGGTCTGAGATTGTCATTCTCACTCCAGAGTCCATACATGCATCAAAGTAGGCAGAGCAACTTTTCTCAATTTATGGATATGACGACACATGCACGGACGAGTCACACAATATGCAATTCTGCACAAAAAGCATCCCGCGCTCCCTAAAATATAAACACTTATAAAAGGCTTACCATAGTGAATCAGGGTAAGACAAAAACACGTTTTGGAAGAAGGATTTATGGTGTATTGACTCATAGAAGTTATAGTGCACCTTTAAGTCATCTTGAGGCCCCCTTGGCAGTTTTTTGAGGCCCCCTGGTGGGTCCAGCCCCCTGGTTGAGAAAGCCAAGCATTACTGGCATTTTCTTTAAAATATGTCAAAATGTAGTTGCTAACTGAAATGAAACATTGCATTAATTCAATGTCAGTTTGCAAAAGCAAATGTGTATGAACATCATTGAGCACATTAACCTGTAAAGTAGGTGTTGTTGAAAGCCTCTGTCATGCCTGAGGACTCAAAAACAACATAAAGTACTTTCCTAACTACTGTCCAAGCTCCGCACCGACTCACTCTTTCCACACACGGTGAGGGTACTACTTCCAGCTTATTGCCTGAGACAATATTCCCTCTGTCTACAGGGTTTAATATGACTTTGCCTCCCATAGCAGGTGAGTAAATAATGGCCTCATAACAAATGAACACATTCAAAACAAGCATGTGCAGCTTTGTTATTTATGCCAATAGAGAATTAACCATCTCTGTTTTTTTGTTGTTGTTGACTAATGGATAATAAAGTAGTTTTCTCATGTGGTGATTTGGAAATTTTGGTGATTTAATTTATTGCTTGATTGGTAATGTTTCTCGTACACTTCGCAAGCTGTTATTCAGGGTAACATACAGTACACATTCATTCCAGTGCCTCAGGCTGTAACAGATGTGTAAATGTTTGTTAATGAGCGTTACTCCATCTCTCCGGCCTCTCTGTCTGTCTTTCCTCTTGGAACAGTGAAGCAAAAGGGTCGGTTAGACTGTAACGTGTCTGCTGATAGCAGAGATTAAGAACTGGAGACGTATAGACAGCTGCACTTCAGCCGCTCTCAGTGGAGCAACCTGCTAACAAAATGGGAAGCTCTTCCATTCACATTAAACCCTTTGGCTGTGAGCCAATACACTTATTAGGATTGTGCGTCTGTGTGTGTACACTGTACAGGTGAAATAACTGAAGCCAGGATGTGGAGGCCGTTGTCAAGCATTTAAACAGAAGACTATCT
Organism: Leuciscus leuciscus; assembly: GCF_965113295.1. NCBI lineage: Eukaryota > Metazoa > Chordata > Actinopteri > Cypriniformes > Leuciscidae > Leuciscus > Leuciscus leuciscus. The sequence continues at coordinate 11,700,161 of NC_138742.1, forward strand.
AAATTGCACTCCATCCTGTATTTTGGCCACAGTCTTAGTTCCTCATTTTCAGTGGTTTTATGATGACAGAACCTCTCTGATAGTGGTTATCAGCATAGACGTCAGTTTTCGAGTGGACGCCATCTGCCCGCCGTTTCAACCGTTTTTCCTCTCATCTTGTGACTAATGTTTGTCTGGTGCTGGTAAATCAGTGTGCACCTGGTTAAAGGATTATATTGATTGCCAATGACAGCCTTTGAGACAGGAAAGCCATCTGACCAGTGGTTATATAATAATTATCTGGCCTATTATGTGGAAAATATGTGCGTCAATACTTGGGTTACGTAGATGAAAAATGGGAATTTCACAACAATTCTTACAGCTTTTTATAGAAAGTCCCAAAAGAACCGGCAGGAAGGGAAAGCAGGTTGTTGCAGGAAGCTGGTGAGTCTATTTGACATAACAAGCACTGATAAGTATGTAACTTAAGTAAACTTAAGTAAAGATTTCCTCATTAAATACTTGGTCAAATTGTAAACTAAAAGGAGCAGCGAATATTGCTGTTCTTTGATTAATTTCAATGTACACAGCTTGCAGTTTTGGAGGGAGTTAATACGGCTGATGGCACCAATATGACAAGGATATCATGCTTTCTGTTTTTCCATGGCATTCTTGGCATATTAAATAGTTAGAGTATAGTATGCTATTCCAAATTCAGTAAAACAGTCCAAAATCCTTTTCTAGCAAATGTCTTGGGGGAAAAAGTGTGAGTTATGGTGGAGTTGGGGGGAAAATATATTTTTACAGCTTTTAAATGCAAACATTTCAGTAACCGCAATAATTTGAATTGAACGTTTTTCGAAATGTGCTTTTAAATACAGTTTTGTTTATGTTCAATATCAAAACATAAGTACTGCTGTCATTATTATGACATAAATAATATATTTACATACCATAAATACCTCACGTAAACTTTCAGTTTTTGGTTTTAAGATAGTAAAAACCAATGGCTTTAAGATAGTAGACTTAACTAATTGTGAGAAGGGTGCCAAAAAACAATTCGCGTTACGCAGATCAACAGATTGCACACCGAAAATGAAATAAAATACTATAGAAAGTCTGGTAACACTTTAGTTTATGGTCCAATTCTCCCTATTAACTAGTTGCTTATTAGCCTGCATATTATCAGATATTGGCTGTTTATTAGCACTTATAAAGCACATATTAATGCACGACCATATTCAACCCCTTAATCCTAACCAATACCTAAACTTAACAACTACCTTCCTAACTATTAATAAGCAGTAATTCGGAGTTTATTGAGGCAAAAGTCGTGGTTAATAGTTAGTTAATAGTGAGAATAGTACCCTAATCTAAAGTGTGACCGAAAGGCTTTATAGACACATATTTTTGTGACTCTGTATTGTCCTGTGTATTGTTTCTCTCCAAGAGATCAAAGATACATATCGCCCCGTGGAGATCAGAGGGAAGACACTGTGTACTTGTGCACATCTGTTTGTGCCTCGTGAATGGTGCGGTCTCTACTTGGTTATTAAAAGAAACGAACGCATGCATTAGTAGTAAAAGCTTTCCATCTCAACACTAAAAGGAAATGTCTTTGCTAAAACTAACGCACACACTAAAGAAAGGATACTTCAACATAATATGGCCTTGCCTTGCAGTGAATGGATTTCAGAACTGTACACTGAGAGATTATTTTATGCTTTGCTGTTACTACTGTTGTCTAAAAACACCACAAGTGGAACATAATGTCCAGCCAGGTCTCACTAACTGAATGTTGTTGTTGTGTGTTTGAACAGCTTGGCTCTGCTGGTCCATTCTGTAACACTGGTGAGCGTGTTTATCAGGGGGTCGGGATGTGTTGATTCATCAGGGTTTTCCTAGAGGCCAAGCCATCGTTGTGTTCCAAGACTGAGAGGAAGCTGAAAGAGCTGAAAGCACGGAACTTGGAGATACTGTACATCGTTCCCGCGTGTTTCCCAGTGTAAATTCCAGATGAAGTAGGTCATCTTGACCAGCTGCCTTTAATCACACTACTTACTGAACTATCACTGTCACCCAATATTAATGAACAGATGCTTTAACCAGCCAATCAGAAACAGAAAATTGTTATAACATTTTCAAATTTTTTTTTACTTTATTTGGAATGTTCATGTTCAGGGATCACATATTTTATCCGCAGTTGATAAGATGGATAAAAATCCCATGGACTTAAATTGAAGAACGTACCCAAGCTGTTTGGGCTTCTGTTATTTAGAAAGTTTCAATGACTATAAATATTCAATGACCATGAATCACAGAAAGCATGTTTTTTTTTTAAGAAATTACTACTTTTATTCAACAGTGACACTTAAAAATGAATAAAAAGTTACCGTAAAGACAATTTTCTTGAGCAGAAAATCAGCATACCAGAATGATTTCTGAAGGATCATGTGACACTGAAGACTGGAGGAATGATGCTGAAAATTCAGCTTTGTTTTTACAGGAATAACATACATGGATTAAAAAGAGACAAATATGCATATTTGCATGACCTCTGAGGTCAGGATATTTATAAAGAGCAAGAGCATAAGGTCATATAAGGCAATAGAGATGTAAACTAATATCAGAAATGAGATTTTAGACAACAATAATGTTTGGATCTGACAGAGAAGTGAAACACCTCAAAAAAATCCCTGTTCCATCAACTGGTGATGTATTAGTGACAATGTTATTAGTCAGTGTGTGAGATATGAAAAGTATAAATGAAGAGGCCGAATTTAAAAAGTAATAATGACGACAACGAAAGAGACAGATGGACGGATGCGAGCAGCAGCGTCGCGCTGTTATCACGTAGGCGTAAAGGGTTCTATGGAGCAAGAGGAAGCTCTGTGGTTTCTGATTGGTTGCCTCAAGTTTTCCGTTTGCTGACAGATCTCCATGATCTCTGCAGACAGTCAGATTTAGACATGGAGCGGTTTGTCACCTCAGCATTGGTTAGTTGCATCAGAATGTCTTGAGGCCTAGGAGGACATTTCTGAGTACATACTGTAGGGCTAAAACACTCAGTCATTCAGTCTGACTTTAATTATAGATGAAAATAAGTCTCTTATGAAACACAAAAAGATTGAATAAGTTCCCTATCCTTCCCCCATTTCTTCTTCCACTATTAAAATCTACTTGGCGACGGCAACCTTGAGTGAATCAAGGAAACTCTGAGACAGTATCACTGTTGTGCTGTTCTCCTTGGAGCATCAACATGAGTATTGGACTATGCAAGAAAAAAACAGAGAAATTAAAAAAGACTGCTTGAATCTACATGAATGAGTCATAGATGGCGTTGATCCTGGTTTGGAGCGAAATCAGACGCAACGGTAGAGGTGTTGGCTGAGGCAGCGTCCCTCTTAGCACTTGCCGCCTCTCCTTTTCCTGGCGGAGCCTTTAGCTTGAGCCTCAGCGCAGCTTCCTGACTGTTTTCCTGTTCAGCTCTGGGAATGCAAACAACGTGCACCCCCACCCTTCACTGCTTCCCTGCATTTGAAAGTCCATAGTGACACCCAGTGTCCCATTTTAAAAGTTAACCCTGTAAAGCCTATTGTGTCATATTTGATACGCAAATTTCTAAGTCCTCTAAATTATCGACTTGATCAAATTGTCGCTGTACACAATCCACTGCATGCTTTGCTGTCTGAAAGTTCACACTTTTTTTTTGCAAGGCGCTGGCCCTTCAAAAGGCCCTTTTTGCTGTGAAATCCTTACTGATTTTAGAAACTATTTAGAATAGCCTTTTTGCTAGTAATATTATTAGTAATATTTTAACATGAACATGCTAGATTGAAGCAACAGATTTATTTGAAATATCATATTGATTTTACAAATATCATGTTCATCAAATATCATTTGAGTATCAAATTTGTCACATCAGGCTTTTGAGAACGTTTATTTCTACATCACCTAATCATCATTTTATTGCATTGAAGTATATGTTTTAAATATCATTTTACTAAGACAGGCTATTATATTGATTCTCCTGAAACATGAGCTCCATATTCTCCTATATCATACTACATGAGCTATAAATGCCTGATGTGTCAAATATGATTCTCAACGATAAACACATTATGCTATTTTTGTTTTTAACATTTTGTCTAAAGGATCAATAAACTGTTAAGGCCCATTTACACCAAGGACTAAAACTATAACAATAAAGATAGTTTAGTTCTAAAAATTGATCTAAATATAAAATAATAGTCCATACCAACAACGGCACCGAGAAACAATATCGTTGGATTTTTATTTTAGCTGATGAATGATAAAAACATTGACAGCCAATCAGAATCCACCCTGCTTTAAACAACGGCAGACAACAAAACTGTAGCGCGTTTAGAATAAACAGAACAATGCCGTCCGCTGCTGTGGATGCTAATATAGTTATCATTACAGTTATCATTCTTGGTGTGAATGGGTCTTTAGATTTTTCGGACTATTATTTCATATTCCAGGCTTTACATGGTTAAATAAGTGTAAAATAGCATCTTATGCCAAATTTAGTATAAACTAGACTTTCTGAAGAAAATGTGACATAAGCTCCCACAATGCTAGAGTGTTTTGGTTGGTCACAGATCATTGCACTTCATAAAGTGTTCGGAGTCATTTTACTGCATTGCTAGGTGGTTGATTCAGACAAAAAGCCGTCAAAAGTACGTCAAAAGAGTCATAATGATATTCTGGCCCCTATAAAGGGCTCAGGTCACTTCTTAAATGCCAGACTACTACTTCAGGCTGGAATCTTTAGTCCGATCACAAAAGTTTAGCTCATTCTTTTTTGACGTTTGGATAGCAAGCACCACTAATAAGAAAAAAAAAACACACAAGTAAAGTAGTCCAAAGAAACTGAAAAAGGTGCATATAGACTCATGGTGTCTTATGGTTCATTCAAGTCCAAGTTGGAAAGATGTAATACTAATTACTTTAGAGCATTTCTACAAAATGATGATAAAGAATGAGCATCGGATGTTTTTGTT